>NC_139143.1:81125770-81436905 GCF_964270905.1 Leucopleurus acutus | reverse complement strand
ACAGTAGTAATTTAAATGTTCTTCGTCTCATTTCTTATCTGCCAAGAGAGGAGATTGGATTCAATAATTTTTAACGTCTCTTTCAACCCTGAAAATCTGCAATTCCAGTTAGGTTGGGAGGGGGCACTAGAAGGGGAGCTGGGTATGAGAAGAGGAAACGTGGGCTGGTGAGGCAGGGTAGAGGTGGGAAGCTGACTCTGAGACAGTGGGTTGGGTAGGCTGAGATTGTTTCAAGAGGGTCACATGAAGTTCTGATACTTCACAGACTTGGAGAGTGAACTGATGTCCTCCCAGAGGGCAGGACACCTACCTTCTCTGATTCTTTCTCCGAGGAACAGTAGTATGATTCTTCTGATCTTCCACTGTCTTTGGCTTTAGCTTCCTCAAGCAGAATTGTCATGGCTTTCATAGCTGCATCCTGCTTGGCCACTTTCTTGCTGCCAGCTTCAGCTGGGGGAAACTCTCGGCCACTGATGACAACTTGGAATTTAAATCTTGATGGAAAGTGATTAGATGTGTGAACACTAGTCTAGGCCATCCCTTCTGCCCTCTCCAAAGAGATCTTCACCCTGGAATTTCCTGCTACACTAAGGGGCTTGTTGACTTGTGAAGGAGATGGAGGATAGGCCAAGGGACTCCTGTCCCTTTGGAGGCTCAGCCTGTTCCTATTTTTTGGGAAACAAAGCAGCCAGTGACTCTCTCTCCAAGCTCATTAGAGCAAACATAGCCACAGGTGATAGGAAACTAGCTCAAGGGAAACCCACTACCTTTTAGCAATGAATTAATATCAAGTCTGTACAAAAAATGATGAGCTATAAAATCACCACTACAGTCTTGTTAGCAACCAAAGAGCCTTTACCCTAAAGCAATGGTGGTAGACTTGGCCACCTCAAGGGCAGCTCCTAAGGAAAGCGAAGGCTTCTTACAGTGCAGTCTCACACTCCCCAGACACCTACAGGGATCAGATACCTGCCCCTTTTGGGGGCCTATTTTCATCCCCAACCTACCCTCAGAGATACACCACTCTCATGGTTTCTTTTGAGTCATCCTATAGCTCTATTTGTCTGATGCCTGAGATGAAAGGAATTTCCCCTTGTTATGCAGAGAACCAAAAAGCATTTGTTCTAGGCCCCTGGACTTAGCTTAGACAGCCTCTGTTCAAGCTTTCATATTTGTTCAGCTCTTTGCTCAATCTGGGATTTCATTTAGAAAAGTAGGTCAAATTTCTTATTTCCTGGGTCTTCTGAAATATTTGAGCATGGCATCAATGTTTCTTATAGCTGGAGTCCAAAGAAAGGTTAACCACAAAACCCACTGCTGTTCCCCAACTCTGGGAAGGGGGATGGTAGGAGAAGAAAGAGAATGACAGCCATCCAGTCTCTACCCCAGACAGAAGCACACCAGTCCTGGCCCTGTCAGCTTCTGGACAGATGCACCCCCTCTTCTTAACAGCTCTCCTGCAATGCCATCTCAGTGTCATGAAGACAGAATAAGGAGGAAGGGTCACCGCCGGGAATCCTTTACCCTCAGACACCAGGCTACGGTTAATGTAAAGGTTAGTGGGATTCTCTGCTGGCCTCACTGGCAAGCAGTCACTCAGCTGCAGTGGTTTCAGCTCTCCGCTAGGCCCTGCAGCAGCTCCTGGGCCCACCTGTCTTCCTCAATCTGTCCGCTGCCTTGGAAGAGCCTATGGTGCAGGGCTGGGCCAGCTGTCTGAGTGAGGTAATTTCTGATTTCACAGCTTAGGAGCAGTAGCAAGTGCTAGCCCACCCATCTGTGCAGAGGCGGTGTGTAAAATTAGAACCACCACCTTCAACAGGCAGGCAGCCGTGCACTCTACAGCATCCTCTCCCTACGGGAGCTGAGCAGGAGCGGGTGGGGATGTGCGGTTTGGACCCGCTGCTGCTTAGCAGCACAACCCACCCTTACTCTCTGTGTGCACACTGCCACTACCCACCTGTTCCTGCACCCCCTGGGGGACTCAGCTCGGGGGGAGGGAGGACGGCACATGGAAGGGAGCGGGAAGGGTGTCAAGTCTTCATTACCTCTGGCCTTAGGAGGCAGGCATAACACTGATGCATGGCAGCTAATCACCTCCAAAGAAGCTTCATTTTAGCCAAGGCTGCCAACCTCCCCCTTGCTCAGCCAAGATTTTGGCTGGGCCGAGGTCTACATTCCCTGCTCAAGATGTGGAGGAAGGGCCAGACAAGGGTGATTCAGCCCACAGGCAGGAAAAAAGAGGGAAAAGACAGGGGCCACCAACTGGCACTGCTCACGAGTCAGCAGAGACTCCATCAGGAGCAAGAGTGCCTGACCCCAACCTTAGGCACAAATCCTGGGTGGTCTCTTACCGAGGTTCATGGGGTGGTCCACTCTGCTCTATCAGGTTGAACTCACAGGTCTGACTAGCGAACTGAGCATATTCTAACAGGCCGCTGATGGGGTTCTTCAGCTGGCACTCTGTCAGTTTCTTGTAGGGTGAACACCGTGGTAAGCCATGACTGTAGAAGGAGGGCATCTCCATGATGGCTCGAAACTCACCTGGTGCCGCGTGGATACTATTCAAGTCATCTGGGATGTCATCTGTGGCCCACTGGCCATTTTCAAAGTCAACATACCCTGTTTTGGAGGGGCCATTGTCATGAACAGGTGGTTTCAGTTTTATTGGTTCTGGTGTGACCTCTTGCCTAGTTTCTAACTTTATGATGGGTTCCTGCCCATTCTCCACTTTTTCTGTGGTGTCCATGCTGTTTGAGGCATCTGACGCAGGTAAGTTGCAGGTGGGGAGATCTGCGATTTTTCTGGTCTCCTGGATAGCAGCTTGAGTGGTTTCCGGAACGTTGTTCGTGTTTCTCTTGATCTGTATCCTCTCCCGCTTCTTATCGGTCAAATGCCATATGGGAGGGGTCGTCCCTTGCCTGTAGACGTCCCCCTGCCTTTCCAAGTCAATCAGCACGGCAGTCACATCTCGGGCCCTGGTGAAGCCAATGTTTTTAGCCAAATTCAGGGCAGAGGAGTTGCACACATTAAACAGGTAATCGCAGATCTTTTCCTTGATCTCAGCCATGTCGAGAGGCTCAGGAGGATCTTCCAAGCCAGATGTGAGGCTTCTGTCTTCAGTTTCCAAACTGAAGTCTGAGCTTGGAGCTCCCTGGCTATGACTGTCTGCTCTCGCTGCTTGGCTGGGCTGGTTCCAAGCCTGAACCGGAACTGAAAGTCTCCACAAAGGGGGCGTTCCTGCCTCCCGATGCAGCTTACCCTTCTTTGCCAAAGAGTATAAAACTTGATTGATTTCCTTCTTTTGGGCTTGGAGTTTCCTGGCCAGATCAAGTGCTGTGGTGGCCTTCCCTTCCCCAAGCTCCTTCAAGAGCTCTAAGATCCTTTGCTCCTGATTCTGGCTGATAGTCAGTTCCTGGAAACGTGAGGAGAGCCTATCAACACCTCTCCATGGCTGAACCCAGCCACGTGGGGTAGGATGCTGGAACCCTCCTGGGAGCACCTGACTTCTGAGAGGCACGCCCCTGGGGACACCCGGGATCTGAAGGTACCCGCCTCTGGCAGGTGGTCCTGGAAACCTTGGCCCGAGTCCAGGAAGGAACAGTGGCAGTGATAGTGCCTGCTTTTCAATTAGGGGTGCTTCTGGGAGTTGCCCCTTGAGAAACTCTATTTGCTGGAGCTGGAAACTATTAGGATAAGATCCCAGCCCTGGCTGCTGGTGTCTGAGCTTGCTGTGCTCATAGCCTTGAACGGGATGGGTTTGGTATCTGTTGAGGGAACACCCCTGCAGAACAAGAAGATGGAAAAGAAAGTGAATTGGGACTGCAGCGGCGAGCCTGTCCCTCCCCGCTGCCTGGGGTGGGTGTGAGGGCTGCACCTGATTCCTAATAAGCTGAGAAGGCAAGTGAGACGTGGGCTTGTGACCTAGCTAGGGTGGCCCGCCCACCTCATAAGTACTACCTGTGGACCCGACAGTGGGAAGAGATGGAAGAGCAGGAAGCAAGACGTGTAGAGTCACAGTGCTCGCCGTCTGGTAAATGGGCGGCGGTCTGAGAGAAGATGGCGAAGCTTGTGACCTACAGAACCGGGTTCTAAAGACACGCTGTGGAAGCGGCTATTGGGAAGTAGCTAAAGGGGTGTGGGAGGCTAGGGCCGAGGTATCCAGGAATAGACGCTGCCAACTCTGCACAGCCAGGGGAGCCTGGTGGTTTGGGTAGAAGTGCCCAGTGTCCCTTCCAAGCCTGGGCACCACACTGAAGGACGAGAACCATGTGTCTTTTTTCTAAGGACAAAAGGGACCCTGGGGGTGTCAGTAAATACCCTGCTGCCCGTCCCCAGGGCTTGCATATCTAGGAACAATGATTCCTCTTGCTCACATTCCCCTTGTCTGATTCTCCTGAAGGCTACAGGGACCTGCAGGCAGCTGCGTCCCTTTCTTCAATAACTTCAGCCTTCTACTCCTCAACCCCTGCGCCCCGTCACAATGAGGGGATTTTAGCGCTCTTGCTGGTCAAGCTCACAGCACGCTCGCTGCACATCTCCTTAGTGCGGCTCCAATGATGGCCACCTCCACCTTTCAGCCACACAAGGGGCTTGTGCGGCTCCTCATTCAATCTCACTGTTACTTGAGCCGGGCCACTATCAAACCTCAAACCCTGAAACTTTTCCAGGGTCAGTGAACTTTTTCTGTAAAGGGCCAGAGGGGCATTCAACTGTAGCACAAAAGCAGCTACAGGCAAAATGTAAAACTTCCTTTTACAAAACCAAGGGGAAGGCTGCACTTGGCCCGCAGGCCGCCGTTTGCAGACTCTTGCTCTTCTCAGCCAACAACTTCTCTGTGTTTCTACCTCCACCCCTGTAGCTGCAGGTCAGCCACTCCTGGTTTGTCTCCATTCTGGCTTCACACACCTCCTCATTCAGCCTGGATCTCATGGTCAGTTCCCTTCACCACCCAAGGCCTGCTGTCCCCTTTTTCTGTTCCAAAGGTTCTAAATGGTGCTGGAGGAGGATACCGCCTCACCACGCTAAATTCCTGCTCTTGAACTTCTGTTAGGTTTTCACACGTTTGGTGGTCAATTCAGTACAACAAACATGTGCTGACTCAATGTGGATTGAGCTCTCTTCTTTAAAAATTCTCCTCCAATGGCTTGGCTACCACCTGTGCTGAAGCTTAAGACCTGAATTTTCAAATGCCTAGACGATCTGTCTGTCCCCTTAGATATCCTGCCATTACCCAAACGCCACACATTCTGAACTAAATTAATCTTTTCCCTCAATCCAGCCCCTTCTCTCACTGTTATTACTGTTAATGGCAGCATTCTCCTGAGTTATTAAGGCTGGAAACCTGATCATCTTTTCTGCCTGCCTGCCTGCCTGCCTGCCTTCCTCCCTCCCTCCCTCATCTCTCACACCTCATCAGGTGGGTGCCAAGTCCCATCTTGTCTACCACCTCTATCTTTTCTCTTAAACATGTCTTTTCCAGTTCTAGACCCTCATTACCTCTCACATGGGCTACCACAAGTGCCTCTCATCTTTCCACCCCTCTACACTCCAGTGCAATGTGCCTGCTTTTCCCCTTACTGCCACCTATGACAACTCACTACAGATCTCTCTAACTGCCACCTTCTTCAGGAGACTTCCGACTCCCCCCCACCCCCCGCCGACCCCATGAGAGTTTCCTCTCCTTGAACTCCCATCCAGCACCTGTTACACCACTTACTTTACCTTTTATCATAGCTACTGATTTTTTTTAATGGCACATATAGATTGTAGTGTGTCTGAAAGGTGATTAACAATATTAGGTACCCTAGAAATTATTCTCAGCTCTCCACTATTAATATTCCCCATGTAGTATTGATGGGGGGGCTGCAGTCAACTCGACAGTAAGCCCCTGGGGGACAAGGACTACACTTCAGCTATCTTTGCATCCCTAGCACCTAAGGCAGCACCTGGAACAAAGCTGATCCTGAACCAATGTCTGCACGAACAAGACACTGCTAGACACGTATTCCATCTCTTTTCTTCTCCTCTTGCTGCACACAACCCCCCTACCCCCACCTGGGGCTGAGGTATATGTGAGTACAGACAGTGGGTGCCTGGTTCACAGGACTCAAAAGGATACACGAATTTGTTAACAATAGTTATTTTAGGGAAAAATTAGAGGGAGATTATTAATTTTTTTCTTTATACACCCTAAAATCTCCTAAAAGCAAAACCAAGCCAAACCACCACTTGAGAACAGCCATTTGGAAGAGAGCCACTGAATGGCAGGTGAGAGCAAAGAAAGTGAGAAACCAACCTCCATGGTGACCATTCCTAAATCCCTCAACATCTCCACTCACCCAACTTCATGCCTACGTACTATACAAGCTATGTAACAAGCCACGTAACATTCACTGCTCTGCAAAATTTCACTTTAATCTATTCTCATATATTTAGGATTAAGAGACAAGCCCCCCACCTCTACCACATGGGCTCCAAAGGGTAATATATTGGTTTGCATAAAGAAATGCTTTTCCTGTAAGTCAGGTGTCCCTAATCCTTTTAAAGAAGGGAAAAATATATATACACATGCACACACATATGTATGTATACATACCACACACATATATATGTACTTGTGTACATATACTTTATATATATTTAAAATCGAGGTATATTTACATACAGTAAAATGTATTCTGTTTAGTGTATAATTCTATGAGTTTTGACCATATAGAGTCAAAGCACACACAGCCTTATAACTACCACTCAGATCAAGATGTAGAACATTCCCATTTCCCAAAAACGTTTTCTCATGCACTTTGCAATCAATTCCTTTCTCCACACACAGCCCCTGTCAACCACTGATCTGTCTTGTCTCTCTAGCTTTGCTTTTTCCAGAATGTCATCTAAATGGATTCATACAGTATGCAGTCTTTTGAGTCCAGCTTCTTTTGCTTAGCATCATGAATCTGAAATTTGTCCATGTTGATGCATATAGCAATAGTTCCTGCCCTTTTTTGCCGAGCAGTTTTCCATTATATTGATATACCAGTTTTTGGAGATAATGAATAAAGCCACTGTAAACTTTCTCCTACAGGTTAAGAAGGAGCACAGACGCTAAAAGTAAAGCATGTTGTCCAAGTGGGGCTAAAGGAGGCGTGGGCAGCCGTGGGGTCCTAGCAGAAAAGCAGAGGGGAACTGTCTTGACCTGGGCTCAGGCCTTGTTCCTCAGAAGGGGGGAGGGGAGTGCAATTTCCCCACAAACCCTCTTCCACGCCTTGCTCGACACAATTAATTAGCAAAATACAAATTCCTAAATTCCTAGAACATAAATTTTGTTTGGCAAGAAAACACATACACACACTCTCTCTCTCTCTCTCTCACACACACACACACACAACGCGCATATGTCATGCATGAAAACAGGAGCGTAGGGAGGTATACGATGAGCCAGGGCGAACAAGTTGCAGGCGGCCCGCTCTGGGCTCTGACCCCAGCGGCTTACCTGCCTCGGGTCCATGGCGCGCCCGAGGCATGTCCAGGTGTCCGCTCGCCGTGACCCTCCCCAAGGGGGACCCTTCCCAACGCGGGTTGTCGGCCTCCAAGTCACAAGAGGCGCCTCTGGAATTAGGACAAGCCCAGGCAGGCGAGGAGCAGGGTTGTGAAATGGCTCCGGTTCAATTTCACTTTCGTTTCTTCAGAAGGACCTCCCTCTTTGGAAAGTTTGGCCGAGGGGCGGGGCTTGGGCAAAGCTAGCGTAAGCCATCTGGTTTCACGCGGGTAACAAGTTTAATCCCTTCCTTGCATGAGAACTAGGCAAGATACTCTTTTTTAGGAAAACAGCTATAAAAACTGAGCTCTTTATTCCCCTCATGGTCTTCTCAGGAATACATGGGATAAAGCAAACGGAGAACAAAGCCACCCTGCGAAGCCTAGCGCTGGAGAAAAAGCCTGCGGTTCTGTCCTCTTACTCCCAGGTCCAAACTAACGTGACCTCGTGTCTCTAATGTGGCAGTGCGGGGGTGGGGGGGGAGGGGTGGCGAACTCTTCAGATGACTAACGTCCTCACTGTGGACTTTACTCATACTCTAGCATATTAACTGACGCGACCACTTAACAGCCAGTATATAGTAGCAAGATAATGATACCAGCAACTGAACAGTAAAGGATCTACATCATAAAAGCATCCCACCTTTCAGCATCCACCATCCAGGCAAGGGTCAAATCGTTTACAGGCCTGATCTCTCTCTCTTTTTTTTTTTTGGACGCGCCAGTGCGCCCTGCAGTGCAAGTGCGGAGTCAACCGCTGGACCGCCAGGGAAGACCCACCTTATCTCCTTAATCTTCACAACACCTCTGCCGGGTAGGCATTATTCCCAAATTACAGATGTGGAAATGGAGGCTCCACTGGGACCACGCTGCTGCTAAATCCAGGCCTGACTGCGGAAAGTCACTCTACACTTGCTCAGGTTACACCATGGCTTTCCAAAAGATAACTTTTGTTATCAATGGACTTCATGATCAGGCTTATATATCTGCTCTGTTTTGTCCAAGATGTCTAGGAAAAGATTCTGTAGATCAATTCTATTGCTCAACAGCTCCCCTCCCCCCATCTGTGAGAAATTTCTTTTTCTGTATTTAATTTCAATTTTATCCCCACTGTGTGAATGAAAAATATTGCCTGCCATATCAGTAAACAAAGGATGTTGCAGCCATCAAGCCATCATATTATAGCCACCACAACGGTGAGCCCTGAGGGAAACTCAGGATGAGAAAACACAGGATATATCTGTTTTTCTTTAATTAACAGTAATCTGTTGATGTTGCCAACTACCTGGTCTTGGTTGCAAAAACTCCTATATATCCTGGCTCCCTCCCTTGCCTCTTTAGAGCAGTCTCTCAGAGTTATCTGAGATGCTGTGTCCTGGGCTTAAGTCTTCAGTTTTGTCCACCAAATAAAACATGACTCTCAACTTTTAGGTTGTGCATTTTTTTCAGTCGACAACTGCTTATGAGACATACAAGGCAGTCCCTTCACAGCACTGTCTCCAGCTGATGCCCTTTCTCACTGTCCTCTCACTCCATTCACCCTAAGTGTTAGCCCCCCTCCCCAACTTCTCATTTCTAGCGTGGCATGTACTTTCCCTCTCCATGCCTTTGCACATTCTATTCCTTTGCCTTGAATGTACTTCCTCCATTGCTTCTGGTGAAAGTCTTTCAAGATCTGCTTCAAATATTACCTCCTAGGGAAGTTTGCCCCACTCTGGGTGGGGGAGTAGGTGCAATTCGTGGTTCCTTATTTTGTGCTTCTCTCTTATTCAACACTTACCCCTACTAGAGCACTTTCACCATCCTCCAAAAATTCCTCATTCATTCATTTAACAGAGACTTTACTAAGCACCTAATGTGTGCCAGATACTGTGTAAAGCACTGAGGACATGACACAAATAAAAGTCCTGTCCCTTCAGCTAACAGACAGCCTAGTGGAGAAGACTGATGCGTCAACGATTATCACAATGTTATGAACTACTTGTTTATGTATCTGCCTTTAGATCTGTAAAGTCTACTCCTTGGGTCAGGGAACATCCCCACATCCCCTGCATAGTGACCTTCAGAGTTATAGTTAGTTGATTGAATAACCGACTGCTCGGTAGAAAAAACAACGGGCAAAACAGTGACACGGGAATGTCACAAGAAGAAATTAAAAATATCACCACACGTAAGAAACAGTGCTCAATCGCATCATGTTAGGGAAATGCACAGCAAAGCCTCAGTGAGTTACTGTCCATCCGTCAAACAGGCACATTAACCATCTGATCAGAGCAGGGGGGAAAGCGGAGCAGCTCCTAGTCACCACAGGAAACCTGGGAAAGGTGTGAATGTACACACCCTGCAGTTCAGCAATTCCACTCCGAGACCAGGATACACATACAAGAAGTTGGTAGTTGCATTATTCATAATAGCTCCTAACCTGAAACAACCCAAATGTTCATCAAAAGGAAAATGGATAAATGGTGGCATTTGCCTATGATAGAATATTATACAGCAGCAAAAATGAAAGAACTATAACCACATGCACCGAAGTGGCTAATTATCTAAACAGGACACTGAGTGAAAGAAGCCATATACATAGTTCCACTTACATAAAGTCCCAAACCAGGCAAAACAACTATAGTATACACTGCATAAAAGACAGGATGGTGGTTATCTCTAGGGAGGGAGGAGGGGTTTTGCCTGGGAAGGAATGCTCTGGGTGCTGGTGATGTTCTAGTTCTTGACTTGGCCACACATATGGCTCTCCAATAATTCATTAAGTTATACACTGACGCTTTATGTACCTTTCTGTAGGTATGTGCTGTACTTCACAATTTTAAAAGGTTGAAAACAACAGCAAACTCTCCCTGTACCAATTCCAGCTTACCTCCCCATGTTCTACTTTTCATTTAAGTATAATGAAATGAGTTACGTCTTACCTCTGCTTTCTTGCCTTCAAGCTAAACAATCCCAAAGCCTTTAACCCTTCTACAGGAATGATCCAGGGACTTCCCTGGTGGTCCAGTGGTTAAGAATCTGCCTTCCAATGCAGGGGACGCGGGGTCGATCCCTGGTCTGGGAACTAAGATCCCACATGCCGCAGGGCAACTAAGCCCGCGCGCCACGACTACTGAGCCTACGCGCTCTAGAGCCTGCACGCCACAACTAGAGAGAAGCCCGTGTGCCACAATGAAAGATCCCGCATGCCGCAACCAAGACTGGACACAGCCAAATAAATAAATAAATAAATAAAAATTAGAAAAAAAAAGAAGATCCAGAGAAGCAGTAATCACAGCTACTGTGCAGAGGAAGCTGCACTGCTGCTGCCTCCATGGCTTTGAATCGAACCTAGGATGCAGTGGTGAAGCAGGGAGGGGAAATATGTTTCCTAAACAGAGGTTCGGTTCATGCCTTGAAAGAACAACAACTGCTCTTGTCATTTAATCTCAGCAGCTTGAGTAACTGCAGACAGAGTTATTCATAAACATTTCATCTCCTCCCCATCAGGAATTGTTTCAGCTCCCACAGGGTTGTGAGGTGGTGACATCAGTCTTCGTGCTGTTCTATTGTAGGGGCTTGAGTTGGAGGAAGCTCTTTTAAAAATTAACCAAAAGTAACAGGTTGATTGCAAAAAGTTTCAGAAAATACAGATGAGCAAACACTGTCAAAGTTACCCCTAAATCTCCATTGTTAATTCACTGGTGTCCACCCTGCTGTCTTCCCTGTGCGTAAAGCCTCCATGGACACACAAGCGCAGCTCTCCTAACACTGGGGCTCACCTCCCCAGGAGCCTGTGTCTTCTGCTCAGCTGTGAAGTAACCCCAAATGCAAGACCTCCTGTGAACATACTACCTAGGGCTACTTGCTAACAATCACCTAAGTGATTAAGAGTTACCATCTAAAATTTGGTATTACAGAAAAAGCCCCCCATTCAGTGTTCTCAGAAATCTGGCTGCCACATAACACTGCCAAGCTCTGGCTCCATGTGTGCCTTCAGGGGCCTGGACTTCACCCATTATGGGGAAGGACGCATTATCATTTGGGCTACTGGGTTGGTTTTAGTTTCCAGTCCCTGCTATTCTTGCTTTTAAACTATAAATATAACTGTTAGTCTTCTTTGTAATGATTAATTTGTCTTGCGGATATTCTGCTTAACCTTACTGTGCGCAGGGGTGCATATTTACAACAACGGTCTTTTTCGTCTGTAATTTCCTACAACCAGACTTTACTGCACATATGGGCTACATCCAATTGGATCATCTATCTCCCTACTGTAAAGCAGATGTCTGCAAACTCCTTCAATATTTGCTCATACAGCAGATACTGCAACAGAAATGTACTGACTGTGAATGTGTGCTACTGAACTTGCAACACATTATCAAAAAAGTAATGAATTACTGAGGTATTTTTAAGTACTAGGGCACTATTTTAGAATAGGATCTGTACAAAAATAAACTCATGTTCTTATCTTAACTCCTAGGAAATACATAACAAGCAATTCGTAGAGTTGCTAGGCATAAATTTATTGCCTTCCTTTTTTTGTTGTTGTTGTTTCTCTTTCAATATATCATTGGGTTTTTTATTCCACTAAACAGCTACTGCCACATGAACATAATTTTCACAATTTACAGGGTCTTCCTATAATAACCCGACTTGCTTTGATAACCTATAAGGCAGAATAGCGAAGTTGCCCAACTGACTGAGCAGTGCTCCACAGCTGTCTTTATGCTGATTTATATTCTATTGAGGTTAACGACTAGACTGGCTTTTGCAGTTACAAGAAAGCAAGAGATGCCCCAGGTACCCCCAGAAGAAACAGAGGTCTCCAGAAGTGGGTAAGTGCCTCTACCCAAAGTTATCCAGTAAATGAAAGAAGAAAATGGTATTTATCAACCATTTATAGGCATTGTGATAAGTATTACCATATTTTAAAGATATATTAGTAATAATGTCAAAACAATACTACTACTAATGGCTAACATGCCTGTGCTGAATATTTTACATGCAAGTTTAAACAGGGAATGTACGTTTAGTCTCCTAACCACCCCACAAGATGACTCTACATAGCTTGTGGTCTCCTGCAATAAGTCCTGACACCCTGAAACCACCTCTTCCATGCTAGGTTGGTCTGGCAGGCAGCACCTGACTGACGTCTGGTTTGGCTCTGGCCAGCAAAGAGGTTCAGCTACTGGGCCACACTTGGGTTCCGCTGAGCCAGAGTCCAAAGGGGGGACCTCCCTCTCACTCTTGCCTTCTCTTCCTTCTCACCCCTAGGACCTAGCCTATGAGTGGCTGGGCTCAGTCCCAGCTTCCTGCAAGGGCAATGTCCCCATCTCCATGGCTTGCAGGAAGCAGACGGGACAAGTGCAGTCCTGTTCTAGGCAGGCCCGAGGGCAGCCTCTGCCCCCAAGTTCTGCAGTGTTTCCGGGGGAAGTGGGCCGATTTCAGGAACAGCCAATCGCAGAAAGCTGACTTGCCAAGTGGCCAATTCCCTGAATAACCGATTTACTAAACTACCAATATGCTGACCTCACCTTTTCTTTAAGCTCTCTAGTCTCAATCGACCAGTTTTTATCCTTCCTTCACAACAGTATTAGAGGAAATGTACTCTGCCCGTCTCCCTGAAGCTGAAGAGCTGGAGATTGAGGAGGAGACCGGGGGAACAGTGGGAGGTGGCAAGGTTGAGGGGCTTTTGTGGAACTGAATTTCAGCGTATTGATTTTCTGAGAATTGACCTAGAGCTATTTCCAGGTGACCACAATCTTCTTCCCAAAGGGAATGAATAAGGCTTTGCTATTCCTAACATATGACTTTAAAAGCACTTCTTTCAGCATCGACAAGTTCAGAAAAATTTCCATCTACGCACACAGAGGAGAAGGTGCGTGAAGACAGTGAAGACGTAGCAGAGAGAGATTTGAAGACACTGGCCTTGAAGGCTGGAGTGATAAGGCCACAAGTCAAGCAATGCAGGCAGCCACCAGAAGCTGGCAGGGGCAAGGACCGATTCTCCCGGAGAGGCTCTGGAGGGAGCACAGGCCTGCAACACCTCGACTTCCTCCCAGTGAACGGACTTCAGATTTCTAGCCTCCAGAACTGTGAGAGAATAAATTTCTATGGTTTTAAGCCACCAAATCTGTGGTAATTTGTTATTGCAGCTGTAGGAAACTAATACACCATCCTGGAAAGGCTGTGCACATCAGGGAGCTCCAGGTACAGGACTAGCACAGACCTTGCTGTGCAGCCAGGGATTTCTGTATTTGGGGCTATCAAGGAAAAAGGCAGCAACAGACCAGCAGACCAGCTGGCACAGATGATGTGCACAGCCACAATTTCCACTTTTTTGTTAAACCAAACAGTACAGCCTTCTCATTACTGTCCAGCAGAACTAGAGCTTTTTGTTTTATTTGAAGAAAAGGATATTTCTGTAATATAACAAAGACTACCTATCATAAACTGAGAGCCAATATCATATTTAAAATGGAATAGTTAGGCATTCCCACTAAAATAAGAAATAAAATAAGGAGGGCCATCATTACCACTGTTATCTCCTCAATTCTGAGATGTACTCCAAACTTTTCTGATATTGGGATGTGAATTACATGCATGTATATTATGTATTGGTATATTTTGACTAGTAGCCCCTAAAAGCTATTATTAAATTGATAGCATGTTCTTATGCTCAATGGTCTTAGAATCAGAGATATGGTATTTAACATTATTTTGAAGATCCTAGCATATTCTATAACACAAAACAGAAATAAGAGAAAACTATTAAAAAAGGAAAGAAAAACATTATTTGCAGATGATAATATCATGACCCTTGTTGATCCAAGAAGATTAAATGAAAACTCTTGGACCACCATCAGTTAAGTAATATGGCTGGATATAAGAGAAATATACAAAACACAACCCTTCCTTATATGAAAAATACTATATTCTTTTTTTTTTTTTTTTTTTGCAGTACGCGGGCCTCGCACTGTTGTGGCCTCTCCCGTTGCGGAGCACAGGCTCCGGACACGCACGGTCAGCGGCCATGGCTCACGGGCCCAGCCACTCCGCGGCATGTGGGATCCTCCTGGACCGGGGCACGAACCCGTGTCCCCTGCATCGGCAGGCGGACTCTCAACCACTGCACCACCAGGGAAGCCCCAAAATACTATATTCTTAACAGCAAATAAAACATTAAAAAAGAAAAGGGAAACATCTGGGAATAATCCTAAGAAATGTGAAGAGCCTACACGTGGAAAAGTACAAAACTCTGTTGAGGAATACCTGTTTTAAGTAGAAGGATACACCAGCTCCAAATGTGATGGCGGAATAGTTTATGAACGCCAATTAGTGCCAAATTAAATAACAGTTTATTGCAAATTCTAGTGAGCTTAGGGGCAGTAAGGAGTGGATACCTGACAAAATGATTAAAGTTCAAGTGCAAGAACAAACAGGCAAGAATAGCCAAAATATTTTTTAAAAGAGGACAGCCATACGGATTAAATCAAAGCAGCACTGGTATAATACAGGATTGGAGCTACAGCCTAATAGCGCAGAACCACTTTTCCCCCAATAGACCCAAGTGTGTGTACAGATCCAATGCATGATAGGAGCCAAAAGCAGCAGTGAGGGGAAGAAGGATTAGTCTATAGATGGAACTTGGCTAATTGATAGACTTTTTGGAAAGAAAGATCTATTCAGAGTCTTGCCTTATATTAATAAACCAAAATAAATTACAAATGGATTAAAGGATTATTTGTGAAGTATTTTAAATAAAAACACTAAAAACCAAAGTCTTTGTGTATGACTTGACCTGTTTCACAGCAATGGAAGACATCACAAAGGAGAAGACTGACATCTGTTCACTGCAGATATATTTTTGTACTTCAGAATAGTGACATGATGTTTGAAAATGTTCACAGAAAAAAGTTTTTAAAAAGAGACAATAAAAAAATTAAAATGGACAGGGAATCACAGTTACAACACATCACACACAGGACAGAGTTAATATGTATATGTGTATATATAAAGCCCACATACCTAGATAAGACAGCATATACATATGGAGTGCTCATATGGGCCAGCACTGTAGTTTATCTTTTATTTATTTATTTATTGTTTGTTTGTTTATTTATTTATTTTTGGCTGTGTTGGGTCTCCGTTTCCGTGCGAGGGCTTTCCCCAGTTGGGCAAGCGGGGGCCACTTTTCATCGTAGTGCGCGGGCCTCTCACTGTCGCGGCCTCTCCCGCTGCGGAGCACAGGCTCCAGACACGCAGGCTCAGCGGCCACGGCTCACGGGCCCAGCCGCTCCGCAGCATGTGGGATCTTCCCGGACCGGGACACGAACCCGCGTCCCCTGCATCGGCTGGCGGACTCTCAACCACGGCGCCACCAGGGAAGCCCTATTTTTTATTTATTTATTTTTCTGGTTGCACCGACTCACGGGCTCCTTAGTTGAGGCATGTGAACTCTTAGTTGCGGCATGCATGTGGGATCTAGTTCCCTGACCAGGGATCAAACCCAGGTCCTCTGCATTGGGAGCATGGAGTCTTAGCCGCTGGACCACCAGGGAAGTCCCTGTACTTTATCTTTTAATTTTCACAACCACCTTATGAGAGAGGTACACTGTTGCTGTCCCCATGTTACAGCATGAAAGGCTGAGGTAGACCAAAGTTGTTCGAGATAACACAGCCAGTAACAGGCTGAGCCAGGATTCAGACTCAGGCATTTTGGCTCCAGAGCGGGTGCTCTTGGCCATTACACTGCCCCCACTAACTCTGCAGTAGATAAAAAGCCAGTTCCCAAAAAAGGAAGTGCAAATGCCTGTCAAATGCTTGGGGAAATATTCAGTTACACTTGTAATACGTTTTACATTTTCATTCATAAAATTAGCAATTAAAAAAAATGACCCAGTGCCAGGTGGGGAGATTCCATGGCTACCTTCACAATCTAATCTTTGACTCTAGGAATCCCCTCTGACCCCCTCCAAAATGTCTCAAAGATGGTTAGGTCACCATCAGCTCCCTTCTTTAACCCTTTATTGGCTACATGTTACTCTTGGGATAAAGGCCCAAGTCCATAACAAGGTCAGCTGTGCACTCCCACTCTCCAGCCAAGCCTATCCTCCCATACTTCACAAAAGGCACCTTCCATCCTGTTTGCCCAATAGCCACAGAGCACTCTTGCAGCCTCAAAAAAGCCAAGTCGTAGACTGTTTTCTCCTCCAGTCCTGTCCCTATGCCAGACGGCATATAGAGTTTATAAGTATCCGTAACACTAGGAAGCTTCCTTCATAATCCTTATCAGTAGCTGTAGTTACACAATTGCATGATCTTTGTCTGTCCTGAGCAGTACTAGCCTTGTACCCCCCATGACCCAGCACAGGGCTTTGGCTATAAAAGGTATTCAACATATCTGTCAAAGGAATATACATTAATGATGGAATGAAAGAAAGAGGAGGGAGAAAAGTAAAAAAATAAGGAAAGGAGGAGAAATAGGCATTCTACCCTATGACAGTAAGACTAAGATGCTTTTTTTTACAAAGCAACTGGACAATGTGCGTCAGAAGTCTTAAATATGTTAATAACCTCATTTAATAATCAGCAATCATTATTAATATGTAATCATATTGCTACATAATTATTAATAAGTGTAATTAATGGTCCAATCATAAAAATCTACCTTGAGGAAGATAATTTGAAATCTAGTACAGAAATTTAAGCTCCCTACAGAACTGTTTACAATAGCAAAAAATTGAAAATAGATTTAATGTCCAAAACTAGAGACACAGTTAAGTAGATTCTGGTACAGTAGTAAATTATACAATACATAAAAGTTACATTTACAAAGAGTTAATGCCATGGAAGATGTTTAGTTCATAATAAGTGGAAAGACATAAAATTTAAATAGAGAACAATTTCGGCTTTGAAAAACAATATGCCCAGGTGGCAGACAGCGCTGAGTGCCTACCCTAGAAGTCTGCCTTCCCTTCTGAGAGAACCCTGATTCTGGCCACATTCATCTGAGAAGGCCAGGCTCCCTCCCCAGACCCAGAGGGAGGACTGTGATTAGTCTAATCTAACTTGGTTTTCGCAATTCCATTCCTCTTGCCAGTGATACATGTGATACAACTCTGGCCAACAAAACACAAAGGAAGCCTGTCAGGGGCTTTCTGTCACAAAGGTTCCTTGATATGAATAAATGATGCCCTGAGGATGGCAGAGTAGAGGGCTGGGACAACTCTGAGTTGCTGAATCAATCTACCCTGGAACTGCCCTATCTGTGGGCTAACCAACACAACACTGCACAAAAGACACCAAAATGTTAATGATGATATCTGAGAAGTAGGGTTACCAGGGATATTCATTTTAATAGTTTCTTCAATTTTCAAGTCTTCTATAATAAAGCATCTATCACACTCAAAGGGGAAAAGTTAATAAGAAAAAGATAACTATGTATTGCATGAACCTTGCCCTTAAGAAGCTCAGTCTAATAATGGAAACAGCCATGTAAATAAATGATTAAGATATGCTGTGATAAAACCACAATGAGACGCCACTTCATAGCTATTAGAATGGCTAAAATAAAACTAAAAAAACCCCTCATAATATCTAATGGTGAGGATATGGAGCAAGTAGAACTCTCATACACTCTCATGGTGGGAATGTAAAATGGTACAACCACTTTGGAAAACTGTTTGGCAATTTCTTCTAAGGCTAAATATGTAAACACCCTATGTATGACTCAGCCGCTATACTTCTGGGTACTTGCCCAAGGAAAATGAAAAGAGATAGCTACAAAAAGACTTATACAAGAATGTTTATGGAACCAGGGGTAGGGAGAACGGGAAAGGGGGAGTTGTTTAATGGGTGCGGAGTTTCAGATTTGCAAAATGAAAGTGTTCTGGAGATCTGAACTTTTCACCATGTGAATATACATACTACTACTGAACTCTACACTTAAAAATGGTTAATTTGGTAAATTTTATGTGTTTTTCACCACTATTAAAAAAAAGAAAAAAAGAATGTTCCTAGAGCTCTATTCCTGATAGCCGCAAACTGGAAACAACCTCAAAGCACATCAACTGATGAATGAATAAATGACTAATGTATATACATACAGTGGATACTGCAACATGGCTGAAGCTCACTAAAAGAAGCCACACATAAAGTACATATTATATAGTTCTATTGATATGATGTTTTAGAACAGGCAAAACTGATCTATGGTGACAGACATCAGAAGAGTGGCGGCCTTTGGGGACAGTGGTGACTAGAAAGGTGCACGAGGGAACTTTCTGGGGTGATGGAAATCCTTTATTTTCTTGATTTGGATGGAGATTAAATGGGTATATGTATCTGTCAAATTTTACTGAATGGTATTCAATGAATACCATAGCATATTCATTAAATATTTTTACTGTATATAATTACATCTCAAAAAGAGACTTAGGGAAATGGTGAGACAGGTGAACAGGAAGAGGCTAAATTCATCATCTTGGCTATACACCTAGATGTTGCTAACAGAATAAGAGTGCTTCTTTAAACCAGATCAACAGCAACAGATAAACATCTCATGTAGCAATTTATTGAAACGCTTAAGAACATTAAAATGATGAGAATTATACATACATTCGAACTCAGTTTTATGGAGCAAGCTTTGATATTCTGCTAAATTTAAAAAAGGAAAAATAAATGATACATACGCACTAATGTAAGTATCTTTAAAACAAAACATAGGATTTCCCTGGTGGCACAGTGGTTAAGAATCTGTCTGTCAATGCAGGGGACACAGGTTCAAGCCCTGGTCCGGGAAGATCCCACATGCCACGGAGCAACTAAGCCCGTGCGCTACAACTACTGAGACTGCACTCTAGAGCTCACAAGCCACAACTACTGAGCCCGTGTGCCACAACTACTGAAGTCTGCGCGCCTAGAGACCATGCTCCGCAACAAGGGAAGCCACCGCAATAAGAAGCCCGCACACCGCAATGAAAAGTAGCCCCACTCGCCACAGCTAGAGAAAGCCCGTGCGCAGCAACGAAGACCCAACACAGCCAAAAATAAATATATAAATAAATTTACAAAAAACAAAACATAGACCTTTATCTAAGTAAAACTACTTTTATGGGCTTCCCTAGTGGCGCAGTGGTTGAGAGTCCGCCTGCCGATGCAGAGAACACGGGTTCGTGCCCTGGTCCGGGAAGATCCCACATGCCGCGGAGCGGCTGGGCCCGTGAGCCATGGCCGCTGAGCCTGTGCGTCCAGAGCCTGTGCTCTGCAACGGGAGAGGCCACAACAGTGAGAGGCCCACGTACCGCAAAAAAAAAAAACAAAACAAAAAAACAAACTGCTTTTATTTAAAATATTGTACAATATTTTCATCAAATATCTTGTTTAAATCTGAAATAAAACTGAATATTAGCTTTTCAAAGTCATATGTCAAAAAGCAAACCTTTAGAACACAAATTGAAGAAAAAATATTTTTAAGCTTACAAGCAAAGGAAGAAATCAAAAAGGACAAAATCTGTCTGCAGAAGAATGAAAAACAGGTTTTGTATGTTTAATGATAAAGCCAAAATTAGACGGCAAACTACCAACTGGAAGAATATTTACAGCAAATAAGAGTTTTTTGTTTGTTTTTTACAATGAGCATATACTCATATTTTTTAGAGTATTTGCATACTCTAAAAAATATTTGATTCAAACTTAATCATAACAAAAAATGCAAATTAAAATGAGACACCAGTTTTCAATCTAGCTAAGATTTTCCTCCTTCCGTTAAAATACCCAGTCCTGGAGAAGGCAGGGTGAGACAGAGGCACAGCGAATGGTCAGGCATTGCTGTATAAACTCATATTCACTTTTTAGGAAGCAAATGAGGACTAAGCACTACAAGAAGGTATTGCAGCTGGGTAGAAGCGGGGGCCCAGATGTTTGGGGGTGAGTGTGGGGTTAAACAATAGCCCTTTCACCTCAAGCCTCTAATTGTATGAGAACTACTTTTTGTGTGTTAAAACAAGAAACAAAAGGGTATCCTCCCTCCGCTATTTTTGTTGGGGGGGGTGGGGGTGGCATGGGTAGGTTAAAATAAGATAAGATAAGGCACAACAGTACCCAGGAAGATGGATGCGGATTTGGGCCCTCCCTGGGAGAGGGCGGAAGACCAACACCCAAGCAGCCCCTGTCCTGAAGGACAGACTGCACTCTGGGCTGCAAGTCCCCCATCCGGCTATGCCACTCACCCCGAGGCAGGGTGCACTCCCTGGGGAGTAGTGGTAGGTGCAGCAGAAGCACATTGAAGACAGCTATGGAAAAGGAAAGGTGCAGATCAGCATGTAGAACATGGCTGCATCTGGGTGAAAATCAAACAATGACAACAAGATGGAGAGTATTTTATTTAATAGCTTTGACTATAAAAGCCTAAGAAAAGGTAAGGGAGGAGACACACACCAAGCTATTAGTAGTAGCTCTACCTCTGGAGGGTGAGAGGAGCTGGATGGAGAGGGGTCTCATTTCTTTTATAATTTTCTAGTTTGGATTTTTTTTTAGCCTCTTTTGAGTGTTTTTGTACTTAAAAAGAAAAAAAAAGTTTTAAAGTTCACAACCTTGATCCCCAAACTCCAGTCAAAGAATAAGTTGTTAAGGGACTTAAAACCATGTCTGGCACATTGTAAGTGCTCAAGGGAATGTTTTAAAGATAAATACTCCGGGACTTCCCTTGTGCGCAATTGTTAAGAATCCGCCTGCCAATGCAGGGGACACGGGTTCGAGCCCTGGTCCGGGAAGATTCCCACATGCCGCGGAGCAACTAAGTCCACCAGCCACAACTACTGAAGCCCGTGTGCTCTAGGACCCGCGTGCTGCAACTACTGAAGCCCGCACTCCTAGAGGCCATGCTCCTCAAAGGGAGAGGCCACCGCAACGAGAAGCCTGTGCACCACAACTAGAGAGAGCCCGCGTGCAGCAATGAGGACCCAGCACAGCCAAAAATAAATAAAATTAGAAAAAAAAAAAAGAGATAAATACTCTAAGGAAAAAAAAGACTCAAACTACAAAAAAAAAAAAAAAAGCCTTAATATACAATCTATCATAGTTCAGAAGAGTTTGAGGCGGGGTGAAATATCTCACAGGGTGGAATTTCCAGGTGGCTGCTCCTTGGGGCCTAACCCTTCACCTCTGTAGGTTCAGATGCACATGGGGAGAGAGATTCTGCCTTTCTGGGATGGCACCCATAGTACTTGCATTTACAGACATTTACAGTGAGAACTGTATCTATCATGCAGATTGAATCCTCATCAACACCATGGCAGCATTTTCTCCCTGTGGGCAGATTTTCATTCATTCATTTAATAAACATTTATTAAGCACATACTATGTGCCAGGCACATCCTAGGCCCTAGAGATACAGCAGTAAACAAAATAAAAATTCCTTTCCTCATTATTTTCATGAAGCTGATGTTTTAGTGAGAAGACAGGCAATGAACAAATATACAGTGTCAACTGGTTTTAAGTGCTAAGAATAAAAATAATGCAGCTAAGAAGGAGGTAAGGAATACAAAGCAAAGAGCACCTCTGTCTTCAAGGGGCTCTCAGTCTAGTGGAGAACTGACTAGAAAATAGACAGTTATCAAACAGAAATCAAATCCACAGTAGGGTTGTGCTCAGGGGATGTGACTTCCTCGTTGATGGAGGTCAAGGAAGGCTTCTGAGAAGAGAAGCATGACCTGAATCCAAAAGGAAGTCAGTCAGACAAAACAGTGTGTGTGTGTCTGTGTGTCTCTGTGTGTGTACACACGTGCACGCACAAACAGCAGATGCAAAGGAGCGGAAGGGATGAAAAGAACATGATCAATGCCACAACAAAATAACAACGTGTGATGGACAAACAAAACCATGTGGATCCATTCCAGTTGGAAGGCTCTGGAAAGGCCACAAAGAAGGGGGATATAAGCACACATGTCAGCACATATGTCTATGTATACACACACACTTACAGTAATCATCTGTTGTTTTCACCTGCCTAGTACCTCTGCACTTCCCCATCCCATGTGGTTATGGAAGGAAATTTTACCCCTTCATCTCAAAAGTGGGCCTGTGACACAGATTTGTCTAAACGTGGCATCCCTAGCTCCTTGTCCACATGATTAGTTTACAATGCTAGAAGAGAGCTGTAAGATCATAGGCTTGGGGCTGCCAAGAGTCACCTTTTTCACTATGTACGGAGAAAACAGCAGGAAAGAATGAGGGCAATAAACAAAAAGAAGCAGAGAAAGGCAGGGCGAAGAGAGTCCTCATGACATCATTTCAGCCTCATGATCCAGCCATGCCTGAAGCTCACATTTGGACCTCCTAGTTAAATGATCAACACTTTTTTGCTTATGTTAGTTTACATTAGGCTTCTGCCATTTGCAACTAGATTAATATACCCCCTTCTGGGGAAAGAACTTCACTCTGTGTGTGGTGGTGGTGGGGTACAGAGGGAAAGGGAGGATAAATTATGTTAAAGGGTCTCTCCCATTAAGTTTGATAAACATGATGAAATAGGTGGCTTCAAGGCATCTGGGAGGGTATAGAAGCAGCAACGAAAGCTCCTTGGGTGGAGGAACTGAGAGTTTACTTGTCACAATCTATATGGATGGGTTATATAAACCTTTCTGCATTCCTAATAATTCACCAGACAGCCCTAAGTCATCTTCAGACTGAGAACCAACACAGAATGACTGATCAAAAACACCAAGAATATCATCTGTTTAAAACCCGTTTACCATTACCACATTAATGCACATCCGTCACAGATCTTTCTCAAATGCTTAATTTTGTGACAAACTTAATATTTTGAACTCTTTATCCCTGATACCAAACCATCATCCAGTGTTCTCCAGGAAACTTAACTCAAGCAGCTGTATCCACTATGGTCCAAGTCTAACAGATGTTATAGCAAAATAAACTGCTGTATCTCAAGAGATCACTACAGAAGCCCAAAAGGGGCTCAGACCCTGTTGTTCACACAAACTCAAATCAGTTGGTCACAGATAATAATACCAGTCTTGGTCTGAAACACAGCTTCAAATCTTTAAATCCATGAATCAGAAAGATGCTCATATTACACTGTGTAACAGTATAAAAATAGCTAGCTTAAAGGAAACTGTGTGTGTTAGCAATGGGTCTCCTTCTGGCAGACGTAACAATACCTCAAGATTTTTTCTTCTTTCCACAGACATTTACCAAATACCTACTGTTTGCCCACTATCCCAGCACTGTGCGCCCATATCTACTTTGCCCACTTTTCTCTGGGTGAAAAGGTTAAATCTTGCTTCGCATCTGGACAATGCTGGGTAAAATGTAAAATAAAAGGTAATTTATCACTGGACAATTTGAGATGTTATTCTTACAGCGAATACCGGCCCTCTAAACTCTGCTTATGCCTCCCTTCCCCCACTACACCTCACACTGCCAGGATTCTAGTCACTGAGAAATAACAAGACCCACACCCTACATAGTCTGAGGGCCTGGGTTCAAGTTTCAGTTCTGCCATTAAATAGTGTCAGGAACTTGGTTGGCTAAGCTCACCTTCTGCATCTGTAAAATGGGGATAATACTTATTATAGCACTGGGCTGCCGGAGGGATTAAAGAAATTAGTGTATGTTGAGAGCTCAGTACAGGGTCACACACATAGCATGTGCTCAATAAAGAGAAGCTATAATTAAGAGAGTAAAGTGAGGCTTTTTCCAGTTTTAAAATGTTATGGTCTATTGTAGAGAGATTATGGGTTTTGAGTCTCCCCCGCCACCGCAAGTCTGCTTTATCATATCTGGCAGAATAGCAAGCACACAGAATAGCAAAACATTCCCCTGCTTTTCAAGCAGCTGTACCAATGGGAAACCTTCAGCAAGGGAGCAAGTTCAAGTCATGGGTGCTGGGCCCTTACTAATAATAGCTAGACACTTCAAATTCTGACAACAACCCTGTAAGGTAGATATAATTATCCTCATTTTGTAGATAAGACCAAGTAGGAGTAGAAAGGTTAAATAACTCACTCACTGTCACACAGCTGGCAAACGCAGACCAGACTCCCAAAAGTCATGCCCCCTTTCCACTCTGTTCCCTGCCTCCCATACAGCAAGCACACCCAGCTGTCTGTGAAATAATGAAATAACGGGAAAGATATCTCAAAATCTGCAACGACGGGAACCGTCCTTCTTTAGTTAAGAAACTGGCATCATCACTCCATTTGCTCGACAATTTGTTGCTCCGACGTTCTCGGCTCCCAGTGACCTGTTCTAGCAATCCGGCCTCCCTCTCCAACAAACAGCAGTCACTGTGTAGGCCTCTGTGTGCAAATCTCCCTGAGCAGCTTAGGCTCTGTTCCCTCCCCAACCGCAGGCTGGGACTCCCCGACACTGCGTTTAAAATCCAATGACAGGTGCATATGCCTCTTTGAAAGGCAAGTTTCCCAAACTCTGACACCAACACGGCACACCTGAGGCAGGCTTACCCTCTAGCGGGACCCAAGAATCAAGCCAAGCAGATGAAGGAAGGGGAGGTGACGCAACTAGGCCTCCTGCACCAAGGCCACACCGAGGCAGAACGCAGTGGCCGTGACCCCGCAGTGGGTTCTCCACCGCGGACGCCTACGCCTTCCCTGTATAAGGCACGCCAAGGGCTGCGGATATTATCCCAGGGATGAGGCGCGGGCCTATGCAGTCAAGGGAGAAGGCGCAGGAAGACGCGGACCTGAACGAGTCTCAGGCGCCTAGCTCTCCAGTCACTCTCCCCCAGGGGAGGGAGTTGGCGAGAGGGAGACAAGGGCCTTTGGTACCCAGCTGTTCGGTTCAGGCTGGCACGAGCGCTAGAGCATCCGTGCGCAGCCTCTGCCGCCCACACCCGCGCACACACACCCGCACACAAGCACTTGGCCCCCGGCGCCCGCCTCCCCGCAAGGCTGCTGAGCCCCGCCGCTGCCCCCGACCCCCGTCTCCCCACCTGGCCCTGCGGCCACACTCAGAGCCCAACCGGGCGCCCCTGCGCTCCCCCTTCCAGTAGCGCCGGACACTGGAGCGGCGGCGCGAGCCGGGCGTTCAGGCCACAGAAGGTGATAGCGGGGAAGGGAAAAGCCTCTTACCGGGTCTTGTAATTCTCTGGGACACAGCGCGACACCAGAGACTGCCAGTGGCGCCGGGACCCTTCCCCGCCCTCCCCCACCACGTAGCCCTCTCTACCTTCAGTCGGGAATCAATGGCCCGGTCGCGGATTGGTGACATCATTGGCGCGCCGGGCGTGGGAGGGAGCACCACGTGATTCCTCCCTCTTTTGTTTGCGTCCTAGTTAAGCTAGGATTTTGTTGCTGCCTTCCTTGGGTTTTTACTGATCTGTTAATGGCGTTGTCGTAGGCACGGTGGGGAGTAGGTACTTGGGTTTGGGATGTTATATTTTTGCTCATGGCCTTGATTAAACTCCTCAGT
Organism: Leucopleurus acutus; assembly: GCF_964270905.1. Classification (NCBI taxonomy): domain Eukaryota; kingdom Metazoa; phylum Chordata; class Mammalia; order Artiodactyla; family Delphinidae; genus Leucopleurus; species Leucopleurus acutus. Next base: position 81,410,937 of record NC_139143.1, on the reverse strand, counting down.
CGTTTATAACGTAGTTGGGCCGGAAGGCCTGAGACGGTATGTGGGTACTATCTTTTTTTTTTTTTTTAAATGGATATCAAGTACACAGAATTACTTAGTAATACACTATAATCAGTATTCCTTGTGTTCAAATTAAATATTTTTTAAATGTTATAATGAACATCACCTTTAACTCCCCAGTTTGCCACCCCAACCAAGAACTAAAATATTATCAGTAATTTTAATGTACTTGTAAGTGGTCGCCATCCTTTACCTCTGCCTTCCCCTCAGAAGTAACCTCCATCCTGACTTGTGTTTACACAACTTTTATATTGCTTTCTTTTCACAGTTATATACATTATTAAACACTTTTTTTTTTATTAGTTTTGTGTGTGTGTGTTTGAAATTTCATCTACTGTTCTGGACTTTTATTTTAACAAACACGTTCCTAAGTTACTTAGTCCATTCAGGCTGCTATAACAAATAACAGATTTTTCAACAGAAATTTATTTCTCACAGTTCTAGAGGCTGGAAGTCAGGGTGCCAGCATGTTATAGCAAGGGCCCTTTTCCTATTGGCAGAGTTCTCCTTGTATGGCAGAAGGAGTTAGGGAATCTCTGTGTGGTCTCTTTTATAAGAACTCCAATCCCATTCATGAGGGCTCCACCCTCATGACTTAAGCCCCTCCCAAAGGCCCCACCTCCTAATACCATCCATTGGGCCTTAGGATTTCAACATATGAATTTGGGGGAGAACAAAAATGTTGACCATAGCACTAAGATTCATTCTTCTTGTTGAGTGAAGTTGCATTTCATTCATTTTCACTGCTCTATAACAAATCATTTTGTGAATGTACCATTATTTATCCATTCTCTGGCTGCTGAATATTTATGCAATTTCCAGTTGTTGGTGTTTTTTTGTTTTTGTTTTGCTTTTTCCAACTGTGCTGCTATGAGCATTGCCTTTTGGTTCTTCTATACAAACTTTTCTCTTGGGTATATTTACGTAGGAGTGGAATTGATGGGTTTTGGGTATGTCAGTGTTCAAATCTGTGTGATAGTGCCAAATCTTTATTCAAAGTGGTTATACCAGTTTACAATCCTAGCAATTACTAGCATCCACATCTTCCCTAATACTTGAGACTTCTTGATTTTTGCCAATGAAATGGGAGTTAAATGGTGTCTCATCCTGGCTTTATTGGCATATCCCTGAAGTTAAGCGTCTCTTACATATTTTATCCGTAGTTCTTTTTCTATGAAATGTCAGTGTAGGGCATTCAGGGTTTTCAAGGCAGATCAAGGAAAAAGGCATGACTGTGACGTGGCAGTAGCACAGGCAAGCTTTATTTGGACAAGTTTTGACAGGTTTGCAGGCAGGGGAAGTCCCGCACAAAACCTGATAATTCAGAGACTACTTAGGGGCAGGGAGGGGAGGCATCTGGAAGGAGAGGACAAGGAAATTCCCAGAGGAGAGGGGACCTACATGTTTATGTGATGTGCTCAGCTGCCTAACAGAGAGCCTCTGGGTCAGAAAACTCCAAAGGGCAGCAGCAGCTTGGGGTCTATAACCACAGGGTTTATCTTATCTATGACTAGCAGATGTTGGGTGCACTTTGGTGAAGTATGCATTGTAGGCAGGCAGCTCTAAATGGCTAAAAATCTGCTTATTTGGGCTATGCTTAAAACAACTAGATATGTAAAAATTTGACTTTAGTGCAGGCAGGCTTTTGAGCTAATTGGTCCTAGCCTGCTGTGAAGAAATAAACAACTTGGGGGGGCTATATACAGAGCCCAACATTGGCTCATTTTTTTTCCGGTACGCGGGCCCTTCACTGTTGTGGCCTCTCCCGCTGCGGAGCACAGGCTGCAGACACGCAGGCTCAGCGGCCATGGCTCACCGGCCCAGCCGCTCCGCGGCATGTGGGATCTTCCTGGACCGGGGCGCGAACCCATGTCCCCTCCATCGGCAGGTGGACTCTCAACCACTGCGCCACCAGGGAAGCCCTTCACTTTTTTTTTTTTGATACACAGATGTACTTAACTTTGAACTTATAAATACTTATACTGTTTTTTCCTACCCTAATATATATTAACTTACTGTTACTTCTAAAAATATGTAGTTTTGCTTTTGACATTTTAATCCTTATTCTTTCTGGAATTTACTTTTGTTTATGGTGTGAGGTAGGGAATCCAATTTTACTTTTTACATACAACTGAGATTTTTTTCCAGCTTTCTTTGTTGACCAGCCCCACCTTTCTCAACTGATCTGTCATGCCAGCTTTGTCATGTGTCTGTGTCAACATCCCATTTATGTATATGGGTCTGTTTCTGAGCTGTCTATTCAGTTCCACTGGACAATTTATCTTGGTGCCAACACCACTCTACTTAATTACCAAAGTTTTATAAAAAGTCTTGATTATTTAGTAAGGCAAATTTTCCTTATTTTTCTTCTTTATGTTTTGTCTTGGCTATTCTTAGTCCTTTGTTTTTCCATACATATTTTAGAACAAGCTTCTCAAGTTGCACACACACACACACACACACACACACCCCTGTTGGGATTTTAACTGGCATTGTGTTGAATATGTAGATCAATCCGGAGAGAATTGACATCTTTATGATTTTGAGTCTTCCAATTCATGAGCAAGGAATAGATATCTTTTTATTAGGTCTTCATTAATGTCTTTTAGTAGAGGTTTTTTATTTTATGTGTCCAGATCTTGCACATCTTTTGTTGGGTTTATTCATAGATACATTGTTTTTGTTGCTATTGTAAATGATATCCTATAAAAATTATGCTTTGTAATTGTTTGTTGCTAGCATAGAAATAAATTGGACTTTTGTATATTGATATTGTGTCCAGTCACTTTGCTGGAAACAATAATTTGTCTTTGATTCTAATAATTTTTCTATTATTCTTTCTAATAATTTTCTATTGATTCTTCCAATAATTCATTTCTAGATTCTTTTGGATTTTTCTATGTAAACAATTATTATCTGAAATCTATGTCCATTTTGCCTCCTATCCAGCCCTTATTGCCTTTTATTCCTATTAAAGTATTACACTGGTTAGGACCTCCAGTCCAATGTTAATAGAAATGGTGATATTTTCTTGACATTCTTACTTGGGCACTCTTGACTTGATCCTGATTTTTGAAAAGGAAATTCAGACTTATTTTTGTAGAATATTTTTGGTAAATAAATTTAGAGTAATATTTTGAAAGCTTTTTGTAAATCCCCTTTGTCAGATTAAAGAAGGTTCCTTTTTAACCATTTTTTAGACTGAAGTATAGTTAATTTACAATATTGTGTTAGTTTCACATGTACAGCAAAGTGATTCAGTTATATGTATATATATTATATATATATTCAGATTCTTTTCCATTATAGGTTATTACAAGATATTGAATATAGTTCCCTGTGCTGTACAGTAGGTCCTTGTTGTTTATTTATTTTATATATAGTAGGGTGTATATGTTAATCCAAAACTCCTAATTTATCCCCCCCCTCAATTTGGTAACCATAAGTTTGTTTTCTATGTCTGTGGGTCTATGTCTGTTTTGTAAATAAGTTCATTTGTATCATTTTTTTAGATTCCACATATAAGTGATATCATATGATATTTGTCTTTCACTGTCTGACTTCACTTAGTCTGATAATCTCTAGGTCCATCCATGTTGCTGCAAATGGCATTATTTCATTCTTTTTTATGGCTTCTTTATCCATTTATCTGTTGATGTACAGACAGTTGCTCAAATATTTGCTCTCCTTCTTGTAAGAGAACTACACATTTCCACCTATTGCCATGTTATTTGAACTGCCCCTTTTGGGAATATGCATATCCACCCAACCGACAATGCGTTTGGTCACAATGACTTCACATCTGACCGGAATCTTTAAAAAATATTCTGTGTGTTTCCAGTAGCTCTCTTGCTCATTTCCCTCTTCAGTGAGAATGGCATGTCCTCCACTGGGGATCTGAGAATGCAGAAAATAAGTGGCATACACAGCAAGCGAAAAATAAACACAGAGATTTGGGATTTTGTTAGTTACCACAGCATATTATAGTGAAAACTGACTGATAAATTATTTGTCTGTGTCTTCTCTTCTTTTTATCTTAGATAAATCATTGCAGAGGTTTGTTTATTTTGTTGGTCTTTTCAAAGAACCAACTTTTGGCCTTGTTGATTCTCTCTATTGTAACTTGGTTTCCTATTTCATTTTTTTAATTCCTACTTCTGCTCTTATAATTATCATATTCCTCCCACTTTCTTTGAGTCTATTGTGTTGTTTGTTTTCTACTTCTTAAGTTATGGATTTAGTTCATTAATTTTCAGCCTTTTCCCCCTTCTATAAAAAAGCCTTTAAGGCAATAAATTTCCCTTGACGCACACTTTTCATATCCTACAAGTTTTAATATATGCTGCTTTCATTATCATTAAGTTGTAAAATGTATTTATAATTGTATTATGGTTTCTTCTTTGACTCATGAGTTATTTAAAAAGCATGCTTTTCAATTTCAAAATCTACGGAGATTTTAAATTAACTTCTAAAATATTTGCATTGTGAACAGAACATAGTTTTGTGATACTTTTCTTTGAAATTTGTTGATATTTGCTTTGTAGCTAATTCATGATCTAATTTTGTAAATGTTCCATATGTCCTTGAGAAGAATTTGTATTCTCTCACTGTTGGGTGCAAAATTGATATATGTCCATTACTACAAGCTTGTTAATTTTGTTGTTCAAATATCCTACATCTTTGCTGATACTTTTTTGGGGGGGGCGGGGGGGGGGTGTCTGCTTGAATTATCAGACACAGATAAAGACATATTGAAAAATCTCCCGCAGTGATGGTATATTTGTCCATTTATCCCTGAAGTTTTTATCAAGTTATACTCTATATATCTTGAGCATATTTTATTAGACGCTTATATTTTTAGAACTGTGTTATTTATGGTGATTAAATCTTAAATCATTACATGGCTATCCCTTTCTATCCCTATATTGCTCATTATCTTCAAGTCTATTTTGTCTGATATTAACATGGCCAAACTGACTTTCTTTTGGTGTTTGCTTGGAATATCATTTTCAATCCTTTTACTTTTAATCTATACAAGTTCGTTTGCTTTTTTAAAAATCCAGCGGGATTTAAAAAAAAAATTCTGATAATCTCTGTCTTGTAACTGTCAATTTTTGTCCACATATATTTATTGTAATTTTTGATATATTTGGACTTTGATTCTATCTTACTTTATGATTTCTATTTGTTCCATGTTTTCTATGTTTCTGGCTTTTATCTTTCTTGCTTTATTTCTTTCTTTATTTTTGGATTAACTGAGTTATTTTTGAACTTTTTTCCTATTCCATATTTTTCTTTCTAAAGATTTGGAATCATGCATACAGTTTTTAGTGGTCACCCTTAAAATTTATCTTGCATTCTAATTTAATAAGGCCTAAAGTTTAAACACAGTGTTGACATTCTCTTCTACACAGTACAAGAGCTTTTGAATACTTTAGCACTTTTCTTACCCCTTCTGACTAATACAGCACTGTTGTCTAATTTTTGGTTCTGTCTTTCCTTTTTAACTCCACAAATTGTTCATTGTCATTTTATTCTACACAGACAATATTTGTTTGGGTTTACCTACAGAGAAAGAAGAAGAGTTAATATGAGGTTGTGTTTACAAACTAGCTGCTGCTAAGTGCAACTGGGATAGCTTGATGTTATGGGACTGTTCTCCAAGGAGTCATATGAAGTGTGTCTCAGGAAAGTTTGCCTGGGAGAATATTTTAAAGATGTCTTGTGCAGTGCATCCCCTGGTGTCTGACTTCTCTGCATCAACTGTGTAGCCCCAGGGCATGAGGGAAGAAGTGTGTGGTGTTAGTATAGAGTGACGCCTGTCAGTGTGTGCTTTCATGAAAGTGGGTGGAGTCTATGCTGAGTTGGCCCCAACAAGGGTGGCTGGAGCAAGGATTAAATGTGAGGCCAAGGGAATCTGAAGTGAAGCATATAATGAGAAATAAAGAGGGAGAATGTTCTCAATAGAAGGAACAACATTTTAGAGGCACCAATATGGAAGAAAGGACTCTTCCTTTAGGGAGATGCAAGAAAGAATAGCCATTTCTTTCAAACTGGAGATTTCCTTTACGTGAACTCTTGAAGATGTATTTTTACCTCTGTGAGCCTTTTCTGTACGCTCAAATTTCAGGTTGATATACATGAATTTGAATTTCTAACATTGGGAGTAATTACAGGTAGAGGGAGCAGGCTACTGGGATGAGGAAAAGGATGTTTATGGGCATAGATGTTTTTGCTGTGATAGTTTGGGAGAGACAAAAAACTAAGGCAAAAAAATAGTCTTTGGAATGGTCCATCTCAGCATCCCTGCCAGGAATGGTGCTGAATATGTCAGGAAATCTAAGAGAGCCAAATCAGAGTGTCTTGTTATGTTCTGGTGGGTTCTCGGAGTTTTTATTGGCATAATTTTACATTTGAGAAATACCTCTGGGTGTTATTAAGGACTTCCCTTTTCAGACTCTCTGAGCTAGGTAGAATAAATTAAAATCATCCAAAGACATTTCAAACCAGATTGTATCAAACCAAACTTCACAGGAAGAACAGTTAGAAAAGCTGGATAAAATATTTTAAAAACATCTGTTTGAAAGCATTGGAAAACTCCTGAGACAGCAAAGGATTTAGGAGTCAGGAGACTGGAGAAGAGGGAATCCCGCAGAAGTGAGACCAACACTTGGCCCGCCTTAATGTATTTGCCGATTATGAAATCAAAGCTGTGAGGATGAGAAACTGGACAGAGCTTTTGGAAGTTTCACAGAGGGATAATAACTGAGGTTTAGAACTCACTGATGAGAAGGGTCCTGGTAAACACCTCAGGTTTAGAGTTGGGATCCGAAAGGGCTATACTCTAGGAGTAAGGACGAACCAAAATCTAGCTCTCATGAAGACTGAAACCCAACTTGAAACAATTCAATCTTAGATGTATTTAGGTGGTTTGCCCCTATCCTAACTTCTCCTATAAACAAGAATAAATACTCTGGGAGAAAGTAATATTGTCCAGTACTTCAAATTATCTCTACATTTTCATACAGTGTGTCTAGCATTTAATGAAAAATAGGGATGCAGAAAAGAGAAGACTTTGCCAAAAATTCAGAGACAAGACAAATAATAGAAAGAGATCTACAGGAGATCCAGATATTAGAGTTATCATACACAGACTTTAAGAGAGCTGTGATGAATGTGTTCCAGAAATTAAATTACAAATACAGTGGTTTTGGCCAGTGGTTGTATGGTAAAAATGTATTTTTATGTCTCCCCCAACTCAAATCGATTGTTTTTACAAAACAATGTGCAGGAGAATTCTCAAGTTACATTCCAAAAACAATTGAATGTCAGTATCATTGGCAGAATATCAGAATCAGGTGTTTTGAGAAGTGAGCCCAGTGTCAACAAAGGAGATGCATGTAGGGGACATTGGTTTTAAAAGAAGCCATGCTACTGCATGCAGAACAACTATTTGTTAATGATTACATTAATTATTGTGGGTTTTAGCATTTTATATCCTACTATGATCATTTGTTACTTACAGGTGTTTTACTGTGTTTAGTTTAGTTTCAGGAAATTGATTGGAGAGTTTGGTTTGAAATGTAATGCATTATAATTTGTTCCTTTTAAAATAATGGGAAATAGGCCCTGATTAGTATTTTTGTGCAGAATACCTGATTTTCAGGATTGGATTACTCACGTTAACAGGAGATGCCTATATTGGTGAGCAGGTTTCACTGTATCTTTTTTTTCCCTCATAGTTATTTATTTGGTTGCGCTGGGTCTTAAGTTGTGGCAGGCAGGCTCATTTAGTTGCAGCTCAAGGGCTCCTTAGTTGTGGCACGCGGGCTCCTTAGTTGTGGCATGCGAACTCTTAGTTGCGGCATGCATGTGGGATCTAGTTCCTTGGCCAGGGATCGAATCCAGAACTCCTGCATTGGGAGTGTGGAGTCTTAACCACTGCACCACCAGGGAAGTCCCACTGTATCTTTTTTTAATTGCTGCAGTTCTTAATGCTCTCCTTCTAAAAGTCCATTTTCTTTTTTTAAATTAATTTAATTAATTAATTAATTTATTTATTTATTTAGGGCTGTGTTGGGTCTTTGTTGCTGCACGTGGGCTTTTCTCTGGTTGCAGTGAGTGGGGGCTACTCTTCGTTGCGGTGCGCAGGCTTCTCATCGTGGTGGCTTCTCTTGTTGCGGAGCACAGGCTCTAGGCTCACAGGCTTCAGCAGTTGTGGCACATGGGCTCAGTAGTTGTGGCTCGTGGGCTCTAGAGCGCAGGCTCAGTAGTTGTGGTGCACGGGCTTAGCTGCTCTGCGGCATGTGGGATCTTCCTGGACCAGGGTTTGAACCTGTGTCCCCTGCATTGGCAGGCAGATTCTTAACCACTGTGCCACCAGGGAAGCCCTAAAAGTCCATTTTCTAACCAGTTATTAATCATATGTAACAATGCAATTAACTTTTGTATATTTATGTTCAGACTTTTAAATTCTACTGATTCGTCTATTCTTTGTGTTTTTCATGTAAATAATCTGTCCTGGGAATAACAGATTTGACTCTTCCTTTCTAGTCTGTATACATTTTATTTACTTTTTTCTTTTTGGTCTTATTGTTCTGGGTAGAAACGGTAATATAGCAAGTAGTGGTTTTAAAACACATCTGCAAATTCTTTGACACTCTTCCCACAAAGGGAGAATAAGGGTTGCTGTAATGACTAACTTCTAATGAATAAAATTTGGCAGAACTAATGCTGTGGTGTGACTTCCAATGCTATGACATAAAAGGTGATATCGCTTTGCCTCTCTTTTTCTATCTCTGTCTCTCTATCTTAAACTAAATCGGTTTGCCTTACGTTTATCAATTTTCAAACAATCAACTTTGGCTTTGTTGATCTTCTGTTTTCAGTTTCATTGCTTTCTCTACTTACTATTTTCTTCCTGCCACATTCCTCATAATTTGATTATTCTGTTGTTCTTTTTCTAATTTCTTAAGTTGGACATTTAGCTCATTATTCTTATGAGCTCCATATCTCTAATTAATTTCCCACCTTTTAGGTTTTTAAATTTTTAATTTCACCAATTTTTTTATTTCTAGAAGTTCAGTTTGGCACTTTTTCATAACAAGGTCGTTTTTATAGCTTTTGCTCCTTACTCATGTTTCTAAGTCTTAAAAAAATCTACTATATATTTGTTTTTGTTTGTATGATCATTTCAGTACTGCATGCCTTTGTGGGTCTGATTTTGCTGTTGGTTTTTCTTCTGAGTCTCTCATATGGTGTCTTGTTTTCTTGCATATTCTGTAATTTTTTTTTTTTTTTTTTTTTTTTTGTGGCATGCGGGCCTCTCACTGCTGTGGCCTCTCCCGTTGCGGAGCACAGGCTCCGGACGCGCAGGCTCAGCGGCCATGGCTCACGGGCCCAGCCGCTCCGCAGCATGTGGGATCTTCCCAGACCAGGGCACGAACCCGTGTTCCCTGCATCGGCAGGTGGACTCTCAACCACTGCGCCACCAGGGAAGCCCCATATTCTGTAATTTTTATCGTGCTCTCATGTTTGTTGAAACTGTATTGTGAGCAATATTTGAGGCCTACATTAAGGGTATATTCCCTTAGAAAGGGTTTGCTTTTCCTTCTGCTTACCATGTCAGGGACAGTCCAAAACTTGGGACCACTTTAGACTAAATTCTTAGTTTTTTGGACAAAGCAGGTAGCATGAATTTGGGTACCAAACCTTTGTGAGGGCCAACTTGTTGCTTATGAATTATTTGGGGGAAATATTACCTCACTCCATTTGGAGCTGTGTCCTTCTTCCTTAATGAAGCAAACTTTTCTTTACTGAGAGTATAGCCCTTTGAGAGTACTGGCTTTATGGAAGGTTTTAAAACCAACTTTCTAGCTTGCAAGGGCACTAAACTTGGCCTTCTGTTTCCTAGCATGGTTGATAAAACTCCGGTTCTAGGTTACTGGGGACCATGAGATGCTCTTAAGAAGGTGGCTGGATTCAGTGCTCATTCACCCTCTGATTTTATGCTTTTGATTTATTCTAGTCTCTGAGAAATTCCCCTACTTTCTTGCCTGCTCAGCTATGCATATAAGGAGATTTTCAAAAAGATTTTAGTTAGTATTTTTAGGAATTTTTTTTTTAGCAGAAGAGTGTTTTTGTTTTGTTGTGTTTTGAATAATAACTTATCTTCCATATAGCCAGGATGGGAGTCCCATTAATTCTTCAACCTTAGTTGAAATTTCCATTCCTATCACTTCACTAAAACTGCTTTTGTTAAAGCCATCAACCATTTCCATGTAGCCATATTTAATGGACATTTTGGTGTCTTTGCCTTAGTTGACCTGTCAATGATATTCAGCACATTTTATCACATCCACTTCCCTGAAACATCAAAAAAGTAGATTCAACTAAAATATGACACAAATGAACCTATGTATGAAACAGAAACAGAGCCATGGACATAGAGAACAGACTGGTGGTTGTCAAGGGGGAAGGGGTTGGGGAGGGTTGGAGTCGGGGGGTTGGGGAGGGCTGGAATGGGAAGTTGGGCTTAGCAGATGTAAGCTTTTATATACAGAATGGATAAACAGCAAGGTCCTACTGTATAGCACAGGGAACTATATTCAATATCCTATGATAAACCATAATGGAAAAGGAAATTTAAAAAAAGAATGTATATATATGTATAACTGAATCACTTTGCTGTACAGCAGTGATTAACACAACATTGTAAATCAACTATACTCCAATTAAAAAAGGTAAAAGTAGATTCAAACGGTATTAAAATTCTCTTCCTGGCTTCAAATTTGTTGATTGTTCCACTCTCAACACTGAATGCATACATATATTAAATATTTATTTAATTGAAAGCAGGGTAATCAATATCATTCACTGTAAAAATATTTCCAAGACCTTTAGGCTCCTTATGTGACAGCTGACATTTACTACAAAGTGAAATCAAAGCAATATGATGAGATTAGAATAAATATGTAACCAACTTTCCTTTTTTTTTTTTCTTTGCGGTACGCGGGCCTCTCACTGCTGTGGCCTCTCCCGCTGCGAAGCACAGGCTCCGGACGCGCAGGCCCAGCGGCCATGGCTCACGGGCCCAGCCGCTCCGCAGCACGTGGGATCCTCCCGGACCGGGGCACGAACCCGCGTCGCCTGCATCGGCAGGCGGACTCTCAACCACTGCGCCACCAGGGAAGCCCCCCAACGTTCCATTTTTTATGAGCATATTACCTACTTTGTGAATTTTGTATTATGATGTGATACTTTCCCGTAAAGTCATGATCCCTCCTGAGCCATCAGTTAAGTCATTAATAATATGTCATAACTAGCGGAGAATAAGATTTTGGTGAGGATATTGATGACTAGCATGGCTAGCCATTGCAGAGAAAAAACTTAAAACTCCTTAGTTTGTCATTCATTTCCTAACTTACTCTTCCAGCCTAATCACTCCCAAGAAAAGTTCACGTTTTTCAACAATATGGTCTTTGGTCTAGTCCCTTCCCTGAAAATGCTTATCCACTTTTCTACCCTATATCTTCTTTATTTCTGTGCTTCCCTTCCATATTTCCCTCCACTTTTCTCTCATTCTGCCCAATTTCTCACTCTTTCAAGTTGCACCTTTCAAGTTCCTCCCCCATGAAGCCTTTCAGGCTATTCCAACGGTCATAGGAAGCATCTGACCTGGCTCCCAATACTCCCTACCTCTAGTATTCATGCCCTTGCATCGTCCTGTCCCCCTGAGTGTAGGCTGGACCTAGCGACTTGCTCCTAACAAACAAATAGAATAGAGCAAAATCAATGAGATATCAGGTCCGCGGCTCCTGTCTTGCTAGCATGCTCTCTTGCTGGCACTCTCTCTTGCCCCTTTGTCTGCTCACTCTGATGCTGTGAGATGTTTTACAGTGAGGCTTACGTGGCAAGGAACTGAGTGCAAAAACTCAGGAGGAATTGAATCCTGCCAACCACCACATGAGTGAACTTGAAAGCATATCCTCCCCAGTTGAGTCTTTAGATGAGATTGCAGCCCTAGCTGACACTTCGATTGCAGGCTTGTGAAAGACTCTGAAGCAGAGGAACCAGTTGAGCCATGCCTGATTTCCTGACCCACAGGAACTGCGAGATAATACGTATATATTTTTTAGCCACTAATTTGTGGGACGGTTTGTTACAGAGCAATAGATAACTAATACACCAGCCCATATTTATTGTTCTGTCCTTGTATTTATTATCCACAATCTTTGTAATTTAGTATAAAAAACATACATGGGCATGATGGAAAAACTCAACAGTATAAATGTCATAAAGTAAAAAGTAAAAGGCTACCTTAACCTGTTCTTGCCTACCCTCTAGGGTAGATACTACCAAGCATTCCTTATGCACTTAAGAAGTGTTTTGACATAAATGGGGTCATACTGTAGATATTGTCCAACAACTTACCTTTTCTCACTTAGCAATCCATCTTTCCATATATCTGTAACATTTTTAGAAATATAAACTATATTCATTGCTTTTTTCTGTTTATGAAAACAATACATGGTCTTAGCTGAAAATCTGACATGTACATAAAAGCATAAAAATTAATTTGCCTCTACTCCTACCATCCAGAGATAAACTAAAATATGGAACTGAATGTCTGTTTTGGTCTGTCTCATGTTTCTTCTGGCTCTCTTCTTGTACAGAAGCCCTCTTTCCTGTGAGGAATCGATCTGATTATGGTCAGTTTGGGCCTACATTCTCTTTCTAGGTGTGGCCCTGTGACCTATGTCTGGCCAGTCAGAACCCTCCTCCACTCTTCTGCCTTCTAGATTGGTTCACAGCTGGGCATGCACCTCAACCAAGCAGGGGACCAATCAGAGTCTTCCTAAGCTTTTGCAGGGGGAGCTATTGATGGCTGCTTCTTCTGGGCTGTTAAACTAGGATTGTGTGAGACAAGGCCTTCCAGAGGCCATCTCACTGCCATCTGGGGTGTGGATGTCTGGCTTCATAGCCAAGGAGGGATAAATAAAACTGAAAGTTGAAGAGAGCAGAGCCCTGAGGACATCTCTGATCCATGCCTAGGTCCACTGGAATCCAGATATATCATTGGCCATCTCAAGTTTTGGTGTCAGCAAATTCCCTTTTACTGCTTAAGTTTCCGTTATCTGTATCCAAGGGAGTCTTACCTAATATAAGTATTATATTGAACTTTGTTTGAATTTAGTAGAAATAAAGCAAAATTTAAATGAAACTGGAGGAAATGCTGACAACAGATAGTTTCTTAAAGTCCCTTTAAAGTTAAATGAAACATATTATGAAAACATTTCAAGGTTGAAGTAATTGTGTTTTGTAATATGACTTGAGGTTTCTTTTTTTTTTTTTTTTTTTTTGCGGTAGGCAGGCCTCTCACTGTCGTGGCCTCTCCCGTTGCGGAGCACAGGCTGCTGACGCGCAGGCTCAGCGGCCATGGCTCACGGGCCCAGCCGCTCCGCGGCATGGGGGATCTTCCCGGACTGCGGCACGAACCCACGTCCCCTGCATCGGCAGGCGGACCCCCCAACCACTGCACCACCAGGGAAGCCCGTGTGAATAATTTTGAATGCATATATTTTATGCAGAATTGTCATGGGGTTTTTTTGATTTTTTAAATTGAAGTATAGTTGATGTTCAATATTGTATAAGTTAAGGTGAACAACATAGTGATTCCCAATTTTTAAAGGTTATAATCCATTTATAGTTGTTATAAAATATTGACTATATTCCCTATACTGTACAATATATCCTTGTAGTGTATTTATTTTATATATAATAGTTTGTACCTCTTAATCTCCTATCCCTATCTTGCCCCTCTCCTCCCCTCTCTCCCCACAGGTAACCACTAGTTAAAATAAATATCTTGTAAAATGTAAGTCCTAAGACTACATTTAGGGTCTTTCTTTAAATTATTAGGGGAGGAAATTAATAAGGAGGAGATTGATATATAAGCAAAATATTCTTTTGTGTGAAGAAATCTCCACTTTTTAGGAAAAATAAAAACACCAAAAACAGGAGAAATAATGATAGCTATTGCCTGTTATAGATCTGAAGTGAACTCACTTAACCCAAATGGTTCCAATACATCATTCAAATGATTCCCTCATTGCCCTCTTGTACTTAGCCAGTGTAGATTAAAGCCAGTTGTTATTGTGTTCTTGGTATACAATTTCTGTTAATGACCCAACGGTTAAGAAAACACAACTCTTCTTAGAGAATCTTTAGAATATTTTGGAAAAAGATTTAAGCTAATTTGGATGCTGGCACCAAACATTCTCCAGTGTATTTTATTTCAGGAAGAACCATTTAGTCTATATTATACTGGAAGTAATGTAGTTATCATGGGGAAGAACCCGTCTTGTCTAATGGCATATTAAATGAAAGCAAAACACACGTTATATAACTGTCTTCCCAGCCCAAGAAGGAAGGATGCTCTGCCGTGGAAATATGACCCATTCAAAGTTCCATCAACTGAGAAATGATCCAACCCAACCTGGGCAGCTGTCCATGGCCTTAGGGAAGTCAGCCGAGGGTCCTTGCTCTGTGAATGCTATTGCGCAACAATGCCAGGTGAGGACACATTCGCTTATTAGCTATCCGGAGAGTCTCTTTTACCATAAGCTTTCCCATGACTTCATAATAAATGGGGTAAAATACTTCCTTAGGTTAGCATAGAAATTGTAGCTATGTCTATCTTTGGTTTAGTTCTTGTTCTCTACTCCAACAAATATTTATGTTCAATTTTCAAGCTGGCCAGGGACCTGGAATAGCCAAGACTAGATTTCTGTAGGACAGGCAAGGGTGAAGGGAAGTGTGGTGTTGGTGGCCTAAGATCAGGCCTTTGCGTCCTGGCTCTGTTGGGTGCCAGCACGACAGCCCTCCTTGGACAAGTCCTGAAATTGCCAGAACCTCAGTTTCTACATCTATAAAACCAGGAGAGTAATATTCTTCTTGCTGACTTCCTAGGGTTATTGTAAGAATCAAATGATATAATGGATAGAAAAGGGCTTTGTAAATGAAAAAGGGCTAGATCAAAATGTTACTTTATCACCCACGTAGCATTCTGTAGTATTTCTGAAAAATTCCTTCATTTGTTCGAACTTATACACCTAATTATGAAAATATGATTTGTTTGTACTCAATCACTTCTATGCGAATTCAGTAGAGTGACTCCCTCACTTAGTTCCCAAGTAAACAACAACAACAAAAACCCAGTTAGGGAAATGTGAAAATGTGCAGTTTTAGACATTCGAGGGTAATGTGTTTCCTTTATGGATTTGGAGCTCTCTATAAGCCAAGGGCCTTCCTCCTTGCCTGCCGCTAACGATAAGCTACATTTCAACCAGTGGCACACTGCTTCCTGGAGAGACTCTTTCAGGGATCTTCTCTTGGCCAGGTGTTGGCAGTTTTTCTCACCCACCTTGGAGGTTGCGATCAGGGCTCCCCCTGCGTTGACTACAGCTCTGACACCTGCTGTGGGGCTGGAGCCGTGGTCCTGCTGTCTTTGAGGAAAGCAGCCAGGGAACCACTCCATTTGTTATTTGGCCACTTGGCTGCCACCACGGATGGTGCCGTTCTTTCTTTATATGCTGGCGTCCCAAAGTGGCTGGGCATTTGGCCAAATGATAAAACAGGTCATTTTGTTAATAGCTGCCTTTCAGCTCATCAGCTCAAGAAGGAGAATTGAGGCTTTAAAACACCATTTATAATAGCAAAACAATATTAGTTATATATAGGAATAAACAAGGGTAAAGGGCAGTGTGGTGTTGGTGGCCAATTTTCCTCTATGAAGAAAATTGTAAAACATTATTGAATGACAATTTAAAAAATAGGATGAAACATGTTCATGGATAGGATGACTCACTATCATGTCAGTGGCAAGTCCAATAAAATTCTCTTCTCCCTCTTCTTGGCCCCCTCCTGCTACTCAAAACACTAAATCCTGTTGGTTCTGCTTCCTTCTCTTCCATCTGCCCACTTCTCTCCCACTCTGACTGATTCAAATTTATTTCAAGTCCTCCTTATTCCTCTCCTGAATTACTAAAACAGCCTCATAACTGTGGCTCCTTTCCAATCCATCTTTCTACAACTGAAACTAAGTTTAACTTTCTAAAATGCTCATCTAAGCACGTCACTCCTGCTTACCACCCTGCGATGATTTGACATCATCCTTGGAATAGAGCCCAAACTCCATAGCGAGGCATCCCAGGGCTTCTCCCTGCTCCCACGCCAGCTCTCCCCTAGCTGAGGTGCTTGTAGTTCCCCAGGAGGCCCTGGCTCCTTTGGCTGGGTACACTTCCTCCTGCCCCCCTACCCTCTACCTCTTCCTCTTTTCCCTTTGTCACCTAATGAGCTCCTGCTAATTATTCAAAACTAAACTTGACTCTAATCTCCTCTGGGAAGCTTTCCTTCATCTGCCAAGGCTCAACGGGCTGCCTTTCCAATTGGCCACAAACCTCAATTTCCTTATCTTCCAAATGGGGATAATAATTCCTGTATTATATGGGTTTGGTATCTCTCTAGTGGTAGGTAGGGTAACCATATATCCGGGTTTACGCCTGTTGTTCCTAAGTCGTGTCTGGTTAGTGTCCTCTGAGAACGGAAACCAACTACACGTAGTTTAATAGGATTAAGAACCAAGACTGCATTAACATGACTTGAACTCCAAGAAACTCCGGCCCAGAAAGCTGCAAATAGCATTGTTGTTTATTTCAGGAACTTCTAGAAAAATCCATTTGTTTGAACATAGACTACTCAGCTAGCCCTCATCAGGATAATAGCCCCCTTCTCACAGCAGCAGATCACTCATCTGGCTTGTGAAACACCTGTTTACTCCTCGATGTTCCCTTCAAAATCCTCTCCTCCCTGTATCCACCAATCCTAAACTATTAGATCATGATTTTGGTCAATCCCAGTCATCCTCCCGGGCCCCTGTATTGAAAGATCCAATTTAAACCCGATTTCCAAACCTTCTGAATATCCCACCCACAACCTCCTCCTTTGGAGACACTACTCAGGTAGTGGTGTCCCTGGCTTCATTAAGTAATAAACCCAACTTCGCTGATAAACAGTTTATTTTGATGACCTCCTTGAGGAATCAGCAGTTGGCACCCTTTTACTCTGAAAAGAATCCCTGTTTGGATGATAAATTAAATGATTCCTATTATAAATTGTTACCCTATTAACTTGTAACATTTATTGTTCTCATTTAATCCCTACAATAACCCCACATGGTATGTATTACTATACTACCATTGTACAGATATGCAAATGAAGGCACAGAGAAGTTCAGTAATTTATCCAAGATCCTGTAACTACTATAAGAGACTGGATTACAAACCAAAGACCCAGACTCCAGAACTGATATTCTGTAAAAACAAAAAAAAAGTAGTTTTCTTTTTAATTTTAAAATCACAAACTTACAGAAAACTTACAAGTATGGTACAAAGAACCGCCGCATCCTACCACCAAATCACTGGAGAGTAAGTTGTCAACCTGATACCCTATTACCTTCACATACTTTAGTCTTTGTATTTAGCATTGTTCCTCCAAATAAGGACATGCTCCTCCATAACCACAACACAGCCATCAAAATCAGGAAATTAACACTGATATGTAACTACCATATAACCCTTAAAGCCCACTGCAGTCTTGCCAATTGTCCCTATAATAACCTTTGCAGCAGAAGAATCCAGTTCAGAACTAACTACATCTTGCATTTAGTTCTTAAATCTCTTGATTTTCCTTCAGTCTGGAACGGTTCCCCAGGCTTTCCTTGACTTTCATGACCTCGACATTCTTGAAGATTACAAGAATTTTAACCTCACTTTGAGTTTGTCTGCTGTTCTCTCATGCTTACATTCAGGTTATGCATACAGAAGTGGTGGTGTGTTCCCACTGCACCCTATCAGGTGGGACAAGTTTCCGATTTGTCCCGTTATTAATAATGTACACACTTCCATCACTTGATTTAGGTGGTGTTTGCCAGGCTCTTTCACTTTTTCCTGTCTGGAATTAATATTTTGGGGGGCAGTATTATATTTTATTTTATTTTGGATTATTGTAGTTTTTCTAACTTTCTCCACACACCCCCTGCCAAGCTTTCTTGAGGTATAATTAACAAATAAAAGTTGTATATATTTAAGGCATACAATGTGATATAATTTGATATAGTTATAAATTTTGATATAGCTATACATTGTGAAATGGTTACCGCAATCAAGCTAATGAATACATCTGTCACCTCACATGGTTACCATTGTGTGTATGTGTGTGGTGAGGACACTTACGATCTACTCTCTCAGCAAATTTCAAGTACTGTAAATACTACAATATTATTAACTATAGTCACTATGTTATACTTTAGATCTCCAGAACTTATATATCCTGCATAACAAACTTTGTACCCTTTGACCAATATCTCATTTCCCCCACTCCCCAGCCCCTTGCAACCACCAATTTACTCTCAGCTTCTATGAGTTCTGCTGTTTTAGATTCCACATATAAGTGAGATCATACAATATTTGTCTTCCTGATTTCAAACTCTACTATAAAACTACAGTACTCAAAACAGTGTGATACTAGCACAAAAACAGACACATAGGTCAATGGAACAGAATACAGAGCTCAGAAATGAATCTACACTTAGAAGGGCAATTAATCTATTATAACAAAGGAGGCAAGAAAATACAATGGGGTAAAAGACAGCCTCTTCAATAAATGGTGCTGGGAAAACTGGACAGCTACATGCAAAAGAATCAAACTGGATTACTCTCTCACACTATGCACAAAAGTAAATTTGAAATAGATTAAAGATTTAAACATAAGATCTGAAACATAAAACTTCTAGAAGAAAACAGAGGCAGTAAGCTCTTTGACATCAGGCTTAGTAATAGTTATTGCATATGTCTCCTCAGGCAAGGGAAACAAAAGCAAAAATAAACAAATGGGACCACAGGACCAGATGGTTTCACTGGGGAATTCTACCAAGCATATCAATACAAAGAAGAACTTATGGATGGACCTAGAGACTGTCATTCAGAGTGAAGTAAGTCCGAAAGAGAAAAACAAATATTGTATATTAACGCATATATGTGGAATCTAGAAAAATGGTGTAGCTGATCTTATTTGTAAATCAGAAATAGAGACAGATGTAGAGAACAAAAGAACACAAGTATGGACACCAAGGGGGGAAGGGGGGGTAGGACGAATTGGGAGATTGGGATTGACATATATACACTATTGATACTTTGTGTAAAATAGATAACTAATGAGAACCTACTGTATAGCTCAGGGAACTCTACTCAGTGCTCTGTGGTGACCTGAATGGGAAGGAAATCCAAGAAAGAGGGGATATGAGTATACATAGAGCCGATTCACTTTGCTGCACAGTAGAAACTAACACAGCATTGTAAAGCAACTATACTACAATAAAAATTAATTAATTAAAGAAATAGCCACATAGTTTTTCAAACTATATTTTATTTTATTCTGTAAAGAGTAATATCTTGATTCATGCTATCACTTTGAATAACTGTATTTCAAAAGGAACTAAATTAGATGGGTTCTGTTTTTAAAAAATAAAAGAACTTATACTGGTCCTTCTCAAACTCTTCCAAAAGACTGAAGAGGAGGGAACACTCCCAAAGTCATTCTTTGAAGCCACCATCACCCTGATACCAAAAGACACTACCAAAAACTAAATTTATAGGCCAATATCCTTGATGAATATAGATGAAAAATCCTCAACAAAATATTAGTAAACCGAATCCAACAACACATAAAAAGGATCATACACCATGATCAAGTTGGATTCACTCCAGGGTCACAAGGATGGTTCAAATGAATTCAGCAAGGTAGCAGGATACTGGATTAATATACAGAAATCTGTTGTATTTCTTTACACTAACAATGAAATATCAGAAAAAGAAAGTAAAAAACAATCCCGTTTAAAACTGCATCAAAGCCATAATGAGATATCACTTCATGCCCACCAGAATGGCTTTATCAAAAAGACAACAAACAACAAGTGTTGGTGAGGGTGTGGAGAAAGGGAACCCTTGTGCACTGCTGGTGGGGATGTAAATTGGGCAGCCACTTAGAACTACTATATGATCCAGCAATTCCACTCCCGGGTATACATCTGAAGAAAGTGAAAACACTAATTCGAAAAGATACATGCACCCCAATGCTCATAGCAGCACTATGTACAATAGCCAAGACATGGAAGCAACCTAAATGCCCATCGACAGATGACTGGATAAAGAAGATGTGGTACATATATACAATGGAATACTACTTATCATAAAAAAGAATAAAATTTTGCTGTTGGCTACAACATGGATGGACTTGGAGTGTATTATGCTTAGTGAAATAAGTCAGAGAAAGACAAATATTGTACGATATCACTTATGTGTGGAACCTAAAAAATAAAACAAACTAGTGAATATAACAAAAATAGCAACAGACTCACAGATATAGAGAACAAATTGGCGGTTACTAGTGGAGAGGGAAGGGGGAGGGGCAATGCAGGGGGAGGGGATTAAGAGGTACAAACTACTGTGTATAAAATAAATAAGCTACAAGGATACATTGTACAGCACAGAGAATACAGCCAATATTTTCTAATACTATAAATGGAATATAACCCTTAAAAATTGTGAATCACTATGTGTACACATAAAACTTATATAATATTGTAAATCAACTATATCTCAGTAAAAAAATTGGGCAGCCACTATGATAAACAGTAAGGAGATTCCTCAAAAAATTAAAAAGAGAACTATCATATGATCCAGCAATTCCACTCCTGGGTATTTATCTGAAGAAAATGAAAGCACTAATTAGAAAAATTTTCTGCACCCCTATGTTTGTTGCAGCATTATTTTTAATAGCCAAGATATGGAAGCAACTTAAATGCCCAACAACAGATGAATGGATAAAGAAGATATGGTGTATAGATACAATGGAATATTACTCGGCCATAAAAAAGAATGAAATCTTGCCATTTGAGACAATATGAATGGACCTAGAGGGTATTATGCCAAGGGAAATAAGTCAGACAGAAAAGGACAAATACTGTACAATTTTACTTATATGTGCAACCTAAAAAAACAAAACAAATGAACAAACATTAAAAAAACAGAAACAGAGTCACAGATACAGAAAACGAATAGATGGTTGCCCTAGGGGAGGGGCAGGAATAGGAAAGAAATAGGTAAGGGAAATTAAAATGTACAAACTTCCAGGTGCAGAATAAATGAGTCACAGGTATGAAATATACAGAGTGGGGAACATAGTCAATAACTATGTAATATCTTTGTATGGTGATGTACTATAACTAGACTTATAGTGGAGGTCATTTTGAAATGTATGGAAATATCGCATCACTACTTTGTGTAACGAGAACTAACATAGTGCTGTAGGTCAGTTATACTTCAAAAACAAGACAAAGAAACAAACTCAAAGAAAAAGAGATCAGATTTGTGGTTACCAGAGGCAGGGAGTGGGGTGACAGGGAATTGGATGAAGGCAGTCAAAAGGTACAAACCTCCAGTTATAAATAAATAAGTCCTAGGGATGTAATGTACAACATGATTAATATAATTCACACTGATGTATGTTATATATCAAAATTGTTAAGAGAGTAAATCCTAAGAGTTCTCATCACAAAGGAAAAAAAATTTTCTATTTCTTTAATTTTATGCCTATATGAGATGATGGATGTTCACTAAACTTACTGTGATCATCATTTCATGTTGCATGTAAGTCAAATCATCATTCTGTACACCTTAAACTTGTACAGTGATGTATGTCAATTATATCTCAGTAAAACTGGAAGAAAAACAAAACAAAATAAATTATACATTTGCAGGCTTAAAAAAATCTACTCTTTCAGCAAATTTCAAGAACTGTAAATACTACAGTATTATTAACTGTAGTCACTATGCTGTACTTTAGATCTCCAGAACTTATGTATCGTGCATAACTGAAACTTTGTACCCTTTGACCAATATCTCATTTCCCCTACCCCTCAGTCCCTTGCAACCACCAGTTTATTCTCAGCTTCTATAAGTTCTGCTGTTTTAGATTCTACATATAAGTGATATCATGCTGTATTTGTCTTTCTGTGTCTGGCTTATTTTACTTAGCATAATGCCCTTCAGGTTCACCCATGTTGTCAGAGATGACAAGATTTCCTTTTCTTTTTTTTTTTTAAAAAGGCTGAATAATATTCCAGTGTGTGTGTGTGTGTGTGTGTGTGTGTGTGTGTGTGTCTGTGTCTGTGTAAATCACATTTAAAAAAATCTATTCATCTGTCAACAGATACTTTGGTGGTTTCCATATCTTGGCTACTGTGAATAATGCTGCAATGAACATGGGAGTACAGATATCTCTTTAAGATACTGATTATGTTTCCTTTGGATATATACCCAGAAGTGGGATTACTGGATCATATGGTAGTTCTATTTTTAAATTTCTGATGAACCTCCATATTACTTCCTGTACCGTACACCAACTTACATTCTGTGGGATGGTATTGTACAACTATGTAAAGACCCTATTCTTCATAAAAATTTCTATTTATTCATTTAATTTATTTATATCAATACAGGGTCATGTTTCCTACTTTATCCAATAGGGTGTAATTTATTACTTCATTACTTATTTTGATGCCCTAATTTTTCTAGATTTGTCCATTGGGAGTGCTTTCAAGCTGTCTTCCAAATCTTTTTGACATCCTCCACCATTCTTTTAAGCAATTTCTTGTTTTGGTGGATGGTATTTTTTTACTTATCTGAAAGATTGAATTAGGTATATATAGAATTTAAGTTAACTGCATTTGCTCAAAAGATGGTATTTTGTGTTAAAATGAAATATCCTCCTAGAGTTTTAAATCATGCAGCGTGAACAGATACAAATGAGAGTGCCAATTTATCAATGGGAGCTCTCGCTGAGCGTCTGTTACATCAGGAGAAATGAATCCGTTCCATGTTTTCTCCATTAGGAGACTATAATTAGAACCTGAGCCTTTGAATAGCATTTTTAAAAATCACACTTAATTTTTAGTTTCTCATTAAAAAATACGTATATTTCCTGTTCTGTGAAAATTTATTAATAGTTCTGAAAATTCTCTGCTGCCCTTAGGGAACAGATTGTGTATTTAAATAGTCTTTTCAGGCACTTATGCGTGAGCACCTCCCTCCTCTGGGCTCCTGCACCGACTACCTACTTAGCTGCCTACAGGCTCATTTTTTTTTTTTTTTTTTTTTTTTTTTGCGGTACGCGGGCCTCTCACTGTTGTGGCCTCTGCCGTTGCGGAGCTCAGGCTCCGGACGCGCAGGCTCAGCGACCATGGCTCATGGGCCCAGCCGCTCCGCGGCATGTGGGATCCTCCCGGACCGGGGCACGAACCCGTGTCCCCTGCATTGGCAGGCGGACTCTCAACCACTGCGCCACCAAGGAAGCCCCATGCTCATCTTATTCACTAGTCTGTTGCAAGGTCCTCAGGGCAGGGGCTTCAATGTCTACACCTTTGTACCTGTCTGGACCCAGTCTGGGGACCGGTGTGTTATAGATGCCTGGCCAGTGCTGGTGGGATGGCCAGGTGGTCATGCACTGTGTCTCGCTTCTGCCCACAGGATGGCAGCATTTAGTCAAGGCTCCAGCCCCACCAGTGGCCTGGCTGTATGGGAATTTGAAAGTACCTGGTTTCTTTCTGAAATGAAAAGAGTACTTCAGGTCCCCTCCTATGAAGAAACCCTCCACAAAATAATGTGTAATGTTAACTGCCCGCCCCCTCTCCAGTGTGCTTCCTGGAAGATGACCTCTTTGAGGTGAATTATGTGATGTTTTTGGACTGTGGGCATCCATCCCCAAAGGACTATTTAGGTCTAGAGTTTGTGTTAACTAAAACTGAGCAGGTAGGCTGAAATCACTAGCTCATTCCATGTGCAAGTCATTAGATGCAAAGAACAGTTGCTATTTAAAGAGAAAGAAGGAAACGGGAACACTTGAGTGCTTGCTGTATGCTTTGTGCTTTAAACCAGGGGCTCTCATTCGTGAGTGGACATCAGAATCGCCTGGAGGACTGGTTAAAACACAGATCGCTGGACCTCACCCCCAGAGTTTCTAGTTCGGCAGGTTTGGGATGGAGCCCTGAGAATTTGCATTTTAACAGATTCCCAGGTGATGCTGATGCTGCTGGTCCAGGAAATCACTGCTTTAAACAATCACATTTAATCCTCAGCAGCCTTTTCACATACTCTCCCCATTGTGCAGATGAGAAAACTGAGGTCCAGAAGTTGAGATAACTTGCCTACTGACACATCCTAGTAAGGGGAGGGCTGGAATATGAATCCTGGTCATTCTGACTCCAAACCCTTGCTCTGTCCAGTGAACCATCTGTAAGAAAAAGAGAATGAATCTGTACTTTGGGGGTTTCTCTGAATCATATGGCTCCCCAAAATATGAAACAATGCCCATTACCAGTGTAATGCTTTTAATTTTTAAGTTTAGCAATAACAGTTAATCTTTGCAATTCCTCTGGTACAGAAGTAATGAAGAAAACTGCCAAACTGGAATAAACAGGTGCACTTGTGTATGAAGGTACCCGAAGCTTTGCACTATTCATTTAAAATTCAAATGTCTTTGGAAACGAAATATTGATGTTATAGGTATTTTAATCACCAAACTCCAACTCTGAGACTAGAATAGTAAGGCAAAAGTAATTGTCAACCGCATTAGCTTGCCCATGGAGACAGAGGACACAGTTTGTTTATGGAAATTAATGAGGAATTCAAAGCTGGTGGGCTTTCTCCAGAAGTGAATCAGCGAATTAATGACTTGGCTATAGGTTCCAGTCATTGTTGAGTCCCTGATGTGTCAGCCTATGATGTATTGAGAACCTGTTCTATATTTATTACTCAGGCACAACTTGCCTCCAACTCTCTCTCCTCAATGTTATTAAAAAAAGATAAACCTGATCTCTCAGAGGCAGGGATGGGTTTTATTCTAAATGTTTGTGAAGAAGGGGTGGGACACAGAGGAGGAGGATGGAAAGAGAGAGACGACCTCAGCTCAAGCTGAGGCTTCCAGTCTGGCTGAATGAAACCGTCTTCTTCCTTTGGCCAGGCTCTTGCTTGGCTCCTGTTAACTCCTTAGCAATCAGGTCTCACCTGTCTGGTCCATACTGAACAGACTTGCTCAACCTGGACTTTAAAATGCTGCCAAAGAGGCCTTATGAATAGTTCATGGAGGGCCAGAGGCGGGCAAGCTGGGGCCCTTAACAGGTGGGATCTCGCCATGCTGTCCCCTTCTAGTCCCAGGTGAGACCTGCTGCCTGGAGTCACTATCTCTAAGGAGAAACTTGGTTACTATAACCTGTGTGATCTGAACTTCCAGACCCTGCTCCAGACCTGAGGGTTCCTGAATGTTTCCTTCTACCACCTTCCCCCAAAGGGGTTATAACCAAGCACTTGGAAAAGAGAAATGCCTCTGCCTGGGGCAGCAGCGAGGTCACCTGATAGGGCCCTGGGAACAGGGAGGATGGAGACAGCCTGTGTGTCCAGAGGACCGTCACCTGCCCTCCCAGCCTGCCCTTGCTGCTGCAGCCCACCAGGAGGGTCACAGGTCTGGGTCCCTTATCCTGACACACTGTGCTTCCCAGGGAATGTGAGCTCACAGGGGGGAAATTCAGGCTTTTGAGGAACAGAATGCAACAAAAGAAAGACCGTAAACCAGAAAGCTTATCCCAGGCAAAGCAAAAATAATACTTGAAAATATTACTTGGTGGTCTAGAGGTTGGGACGGCTTTCACGGGCGCTGATGGTGGGGTGTGATCTTGACTCCTGGTCCTTCGTTCTTTGCTACCAACTGAGTTCCAACACAGGTCCCTGTTGCACACCCTGCCGGTTAGGGCAGGTACCCCGGGCTCTGTTTCCAGATCCAGGTGGAGGCCACTACTGCTCTCCTGGCCAGCAGGAGCTGAAGTCACATGACTTCCACCCACCAGAGAAGGATCCCTCTTTGTTAAATTCAGTTTCTGCTGCTGCTCCCTTGACCAATTACTCCACCAGGACCCCCTGGGTGAGTGAAGTACCCACAACTCACCCCTGTGCCTCCTCCATTTGACACGTATGTTTAAAAAAAAAACCCAAACGAACATACATTCTTCAAGCCTTCCCAAAGATAGACCCCGTGGCAAATGCATCACAATTGTTTCCATTTCTGTTAATTAGAGAACATCAGCAAATAGGAATTTCGGACTTCTACCCCTTCTCTCAAGGAGGCAAATTGGAGTAAAAACGATATCAATAACAAACCTTTCTTAATCGATTTATATACCATCTGTTTTCATAGATGATTTGAAAATGACTTACTACATTAACGCACACTATATAGAGAATAGACTCTATAACAGAAAAGACTATATAACAGAATAGACTCTATAACAGAAAAGAAAAGAAATCAAGCGATTCATGAACCATTACTACTCTTTGCCTCCATTTTCTTACCTGTAAAATAGGGAGAATGCTATCCTTGCCACGGGAGTTCTTGTGAAGGAGATAACGTTTGTGAAGACATTCTCCAAAGGGTGGGGCATGGCACAATTCCAGCCTCGGGAGCTGCTCGGGGACGCGGACCACTGTTCCATGACTGATTCTCTCCCTCCCTCCTTTCCTTCTTTTCTTTATGAATTCACATTTCAGCCAGTATTTACTGAGGTCCTTTATTGTGCTAGGTATTGGGGATACAAAGGTGCTCAAGACATGTATCCAACCTGCAAGGAACTTGACATCCAATGCCAAGTGGTCCATCCAAACGGTAAGGCCATTTCAATGCGACTTGCCTACTGCAAAGTGCCATGTGGTTTACTGGAACCAACATAGGCTCTGAGGGCAGGCAGATCTGGGTGTGAATCCCAGTTTGCTTTATCTCTGTGAGCGGCAGATCCCTCATTGTAAGTTATGATTAATCGTAACTATCTTTCAGGGCTATTGTGAAGATTACTTGAAGTGTGTGCCAGAGACACACGGTACATAGTTAACACTTATTAAACGCTGACCCTGTGCCAGGCACTTTTCCTATATCAGCTCACTTAACACAGCAGCTCTGGGAGGTAGACACTATTATCATCATCATGCCTATTTTATGCAGGCACAGAGAAACTGAGTGACTTGCCCAAGGGCAGGCAGCCAGTTAGCAGCAGAACCGGGCTTCAAATCCAGAGTATTTGGTTCCAGAGCCCATGATCACAGCTGCTGCGCAGCACAGCTTCTCAGCCGTGGCTGTGCATTAGAATCACCTGTGAGGCCTTGGAGTGCTTTGTTCCCACTGGAGAGATTCTGACTTAGAAGGTCTGGGACAAGGTCCAGGAATTTGTATTTTTAGAGAGCTCTCCAGGTGATCTTGATGTGCAGGTTGAGAACCAGTAGGTGTTTAGACAAGTGAGAGCTGTTATCCTCGGAGTGAGGGAAATGGAGAGGCCTCTGGAGAAGTGGGTCTTAAAGGATGGGGTAGAGTTTTCTCGGCAAAATGGAGGTTAGGGCTCTCCAGGAAGGAGGAAGAGCATGTGTAAACCCTTAGGGAACACAGGTATGTGAAACCCAGGTTTATGAGACCCAGCCGTGCGTGCGTGAGTGTGAGACAGGGTAACGGAAGAGGGAGGGACGGATGAGGAAAGCAGGATGGGAGGTAGAAAGAGGGAAGGAGGCTGGAAGGTGGATTGGGGCCACAGTGGGATAGGATTAGACATCGTGCGAAGGAATGTAGACTTGATCCCACAGACAGGGAGAGCACCTGAAGAATTTCTATGCAGGGCAGAACGTAATTCGCTCTCTACGTGGTCTTTATTTCGAAGCTCGTCTTTTTGATTCCAAGAATTTTGACATATTGAAGGAAAATAAACATAAGCAGGAAGAGGAAGATCACAATTTATAACTAATTTAGCCAGAAGCGTCTTAGCGCTTTTGGCGAGAGGAGAGAGTGGACTGTTGAAAATTGAATGCGCTGTGAAGTGGCTATTATTCCACTGACTCATTTTGGAAGAAAACGGAGGAAGAGAGAGTATTTTCACAGCAGAGGATATGGAGGGTCGATTAGGGGAAACCAATCGCTGTGCCTTACCTGGGGGAAGGTGGCAAAGGGAAGGCAGAAGGGCTCATAGCTGTGGGGAGGAGCCCAGCCCCCACCGGCCTGGGGACGCTGGTGTTTAGCGGCTCCACAGGGATGAGGGGAATGAGATGCAGTAGGAAGAGTTTCCCCGGCATCCTCCTCCGAGGGAACCAGCAGCTGCTGCCTCCCTGGCCCCTTGGGTTTCCTGAATGATGCATGTCTCCCTCTGAATGCAGACCTCTGTAAAATGAGATTGGGAGGAGATATTTGTCAGTCCCTATGATTTCTTGATGATTGGGAGGACGGGCAAGATTGTACTTTTGAGGCAGTAAAGCCTCTTTTTAATCACAGTGCATGATGTGGTTTATACTCTCGGGTGTAATAAGAGTCGTTTGAGCTGCATTCTTGATTTGCATCCCCTGGGACACCGTGTTGGGATTTCCAGCCCTCTTTATTTTATGCTGATAGAGTCGGTTGAATCTAGGCATGGCAGAGACTAGAAAGCAACATCATTAGATGAAAGGAAGCAATGGTTAAGTCAGCTCCCTCTGGGTAAAACACAGAGCTTGGAAATAAGTGACTCCACACAAGCAGGTGGAGACTGGGCTGGCCCTGTGCGTGTGGGAGGTGAGCTCACATGTGTTACTGCATTTAATCTTCATAGCAACCCGCCAGTAGGAATACTATTAGTATTCCCATTTTACGGATGGGGAAACTGACCCTTGGAGCTCTTCTTTCTCACAGAATGTCACCAGCTAGTAAGCACCAAAGTCAGCAATAAGAACCCTGGTCTAGCTGACTCTAAATCTAGGTGTGGGGTACTTAAGTTGTTCTTATTTATTCATTTGGCTGCGCCAGGTCTTAGTTCTGGCATTTGGGGCATGCGAGATCTTTGTTGCCGCGTGCGGGATCTTTGGTTGCAGCATGCGGGATCTAGTTCCCTGACCAGGGATTGAACCTGGGACCCCTGCATTGGGAGCGTGGAGTCTTAGCCACTGGACCACCAGAAAAGTCCCACTTCAGTTGTTCTTGATTAAATAAGACATCCTTGGCAGGGCTCCTTTTTCTTTATGGAAACCTGTAAGGACAGCTTTCTCTTTCTTCCCTTCTCCTCAGTGTTCAGGAGGGTCTGCCATGTGCTCACGGTCAAAGTTCTCTGGAGATAAAAGCTCTGCTCCTAACTGAAGAAGTATGGATGTCATTTATGGGCATCTCTTTTGTCTCCTAAAGTCTAAAACAGCATCAGAGGCTTCCAGGGGTGTACCTTCAGCTTTGTCCTGCTTTCCTGGATGTTGGGTCATTCCTTCTACTTATCTTAGATGATACTGCTGCCTATATGCCGACCAGCTGTACTAGACCAGAGGAAAAACCTGGCATGTGCTGGGTGCTGCTTTATCAACTTTAAAAAACTATGAGGCATAGCAGGTATACAAAAGAATGTATGTATACATTTTTGTACAGGTTACAGAAGAATAATAAAATGAACATCTGTATCTTATCTACCCAGATTGAAAGCTAGGAAATGTTCAGAAGCTTAGAATTCCCTGACACCCTTCTCCAATCTCATCTCCTTTTTTTCCCCGTGACACACCAATGTCTGTATCTTTAAGCAGGATATTATTTAGTTCTGCCTGGTTTTGAACATCACATCACGGGCACAAACAATGTGTATTCTTTCTGGGCTGTTTCTTCCCTTAGTATCATGTGACCGGAGTCATTCCTGCTGGTGTACCCGGTTGTAGTTCATTGATTTCATTTTTACTGCGGCCCGACATTCCATTGTGTGATTATCTATAATTTTTCTACTCATTCTATTCTTGTTTTGGGTTGATTCTAGTGGTATTTTGTTTGCTTGTTTGTTTTACAAATAATACTAGGTCATTGGATATGCACATACTCAACCAAT
This sequence comes from Leucopleurus acutus, assembly GCF_964270905.1. Taxonomy (NCBI): domain Eukaryota; kingdom Metazoa; phylum Chordata; class Mammalia; order Artiodactyla; family Delphinidae; genus Leucopleurus; species Leucopleurus acutus. The sequence goes on along the minus strand of NC_139143.1, from coordinate 81,380,852 downwards.
CTAAATAATGACAAACTGATTTCCAAAGTGGTTATACCAGTTTATACTCCCACTAGCGATGGGAGACAGTTCCAGTTGCTCCACATACTTACAACACTTGGTAGTACCTGATTTTTAACATTTTTTCTATCACTCGAATGGATGTGAAATAGTAACTTGTGATTTTGTTTGCATTTCCTTGATCACTAGAAGCTGACCACCTTTTTAATATGTTTATGGACATTTGCAGTTCCTTTTTTGTGAAATTCATGTTCCTTTCTTTTTAAAAAAAATATTTATTTTGGCTGTGCCGGTCTTAGTTGCAGCACGTGGACTTCTTAGTTGTGGCATGCAGACTCTTAGTTGCGGCATGCATGTGGTATCTAGTTCCCTGACCAGGGATTGAACCCGGGCCCCCTGCATTGGGGGTCCAGTGCATCTTACCCACTGGACCACCAGGGAAGTCCCCATGTTCCTTTCTTTTGCCTGTTTTTTTTTCCCTATTGGTTTGCTTGACTTTGTAAGTCATACAAGTTGTAACTCCCTTCTCATTTTTGGAATAGAAAGTCAATATACTCAAATTTGTCAGTCATTCTCTCTTGGTTTGAGCTTTTGGAGTCTTGTTTAAGGAATGTTTTCTATTGTCTTCTGAAAGTATCACATTTTTTCTTTATGTTTTTAATTCAACCAGCATTAATTTTTGTGTATAAATTTAGGTACTCATTGTTTCAGTGCTGTTCATTGAATAGTCCATTTTTTCCAATTGATTTGCAAGGCCAGCTCTATAACAGATCAAGTTTCCATAAATGTATGTCTGTTTGTCAGCTCTCTGTTGTGTTTCATTGTTCAATTTGTCTTCCCCTCCCTACACAAAAACCACATTACCTTAATATTACCTTTATGACAAACCTTCTTGATCTATGGTAAGTCCTCCTACCTTGCTCTCCTTCAGAAATGTCAAGACCTCTTTGTTTTTGTATCAATTTAACAATCAGATTGTCATATTTCACACAAAAAAAACCTGTTTGGATTTTGGCTGGTACGGCATTAAATTTATAGATTAATTTGGGGGAGAATAAACATGTTTACAATCCTGAACATGAATATTTTCCCATTTATTTGTTTTCTTTATTGTTCTTTAATAACATTTCATAATTTTCTCTGTAAAGCTCTAAAATATAGTGTTAGTTTATTGCTAGATTTTTTTTTTTTTTTGGCTGCATTGGGTCTTCGTTGCTGCACGTGGGCTTTCTCTAGTTGTGGCGAGCGAGGGCTGTTCTTCGTTGCGGTATGGGGGCTTCTCATTGCGGTGGCTTCTCTTGTTGCAGAGCATGGGCTCTAGGTGCGCGGGCTTCAGTAGTTGTGGCGTGTGGGCTCAATAGTTGTGGCTTATGGGCTCTAGAGCGCAGGCTCAGTAGTTGTGGCGCAGGGGCTTAGTTGCTCCACGGCATGTGGGATCTTCCCGGACCAGGGCTCGAACCCGTGTCTCCTGCATTGGCAGGAGGATTCTTAACCACTGTGCCACCCGGGAAGTCCCTATTTCCAGATTTTTAATATTTTTGGATGCTATTATAAATGTTTGCTTTTGTAAAATTTCATTCCGTAGCTTCTTATTGATAGGGTATAGACATGTAAATTAATTTTTATTTATTGAATTTGTATCCAGCAACCATGTTCTCTGATTAATTCTAATACTTTATCTTCAGATGCTTTGGGGTAGGCAAGCAGACAATCATATCAGCTGCAAGTAATGACAAAATCTTCTTCCTTTCTGATCCTTTCCCTCTTATTTTCTACTGATATTGCACAGCTAGGAACTCCACTGCAGAGGTGGTAATAACAGGCATCTTGATTTCATCGTTAAATATGGTGTGTGCTTTAGGAAGATACGATTTTGTAGATATCATTTATTGGGTTAAGGAAGTTCCCTTTGTATTAATTTTCTATTGCTGCATAACAAACTACTACAAATTTAATGGCTCAGAACAACACGCATTCATCATCTCAGTTTCCATGGGTCAGGGGTGTGGCCACAGCTTAGCTAGGTCATTTGCTCAGATTCTCACAGGGTGCAATCAGTCTGCAGTCTCATCTGGAGGTTCATCTAGGGAAGGATCTCTTTTTCTAAGCTCATTCCGATTGTTGACAGAATTCATTTCCTCATATGACTGAGAGTTCTGGCATCTTACTGGCTATTGTCTGCCCTCAGCTGCTAGAGGCCTCCCACCCACAGTTCCTTGCCACAGACCCTTTCCCTGGGCAGTTCACAGCATTTCTATTTGCTTTTTCAAAGTCAGCAGGAGACTCTCTCAGTCCACTAAGACAGTGTCTTCTGTAACAAAACCTAATTACAGGAAGGACATCTCATTACCTTTGACGTATTCTATTGGCTAGACGTAGTCACAAGTCCCACCCACACTCAAGAGGTGAAGAGTATACAAAGGCATGAATCATAGGGTGATTACACTATACCTTCTATGCCTAATTTGCTCAGTGTTGCCTTTTTTAAATTAACCAATGTTGATTTTACTTAATTTCTTTAAAAATCAATTATTATTAAATGATTTTTCTCCTTTGATCTATTAATGTGGCAAATTTCATTATTTTTTTAATGTTAAATATTTTTGGGACAAACCTAATTTAATTATGATGTATTTTTCCTCATTTATTTCTAGATTTAGTTTGATAATAGTATGTTTAGGATGTTTGCATCTAAAGTCATAAATAAAACTGGTCTATAGATTTCCTTTCTTGTACTGTCCTTATCAGGTTCTGATATCAATGCTATGCTAGCTTCATAAAATGAATTGGAGAACAGCCCTTTTTTTTCCTTATGCTTTGGAAAAAAATGTGTACGATTGGAATTATCTTGCTCCTTGAATATTTGGTAGAATTTGCTGGTAAAATCATCCAGGCCAGGCATTTTCTTTGTGGGAAAAATTTGAAGCATTTACTTATTTATTTATAATGATTTTATGACTATTCTATTTTTAAATTATTTTCTTGAGTCAGTTTTGGTAAGTAGTCTTTTTCTAGAAATCTATTTTTTTCCTTTTATTTCCAAACACCGTTCCTATTATCTTTTTGGTGATTGTAGCATCATTCCTAAGATTGCTTTGTGTTTTCTCTCTCTCCCTCTCCCTCCCTTCCTTCTCTGTCTCTTTTTGTTCAATCCTGCTAGAGGTTTATCAGTTTTAATTGTTTTCACAGGATCAACTTTTGTCTTTTTAAAAATCTTATCTGGTGTATGTTTATTTTCTATTTAATTTCTGCTCTTGTCTCTATTCGTTCATTCTGCTTTTCTTAAAATTGCATTCAACTAATTTTGAAATGTATTTTCATTAAAGTTCTGTTAAAGTTCATTAAAGTTACATATTTGAAAATTTCCATTATGATTTATTTTTTGATTCATCAATTATTCATAAGTATGTTTCTTAATTTCCAGAAGACATATTTTGGTTATAAGTTTTTGTTTTACTGATTTTTAGTATATATCACATTGTACTCAAAGAATGTTGTTTGATGGTACGAGTCTTTTCAAATGTGTTCATGGCCCATTAAGTGGTTGATTTTCATTAATGTTCCATGTACTAGGAAAAGGTGTGATTTTATAATTATTGTCATTCAAATTTTCAATGTCCTTTCAGATTTTTTTTGTCTGCTTGATCTACTACTTACTCAGAGAGATGTGTTACATTTTCCTAACACAGGAAAATGTAACACATTTAAATTGTTAAATGTGTGGGCTTGTCTGTGTTTTTCTGTAGTTCCATAAATGTTTGTTTTATGTATTTTGAGGCCAAATGATCAAATACATAAATTCAGAATTGTTATATTTTCTTGGTGAATTCAGTGCTTTTTACATTAAAGTATATTTCCCCATGATATTTGAATAGCTACACAACTTTCTTTTCGTTAGAATATACTTGGTGTACCTTTTAAAATTTGTACGTTCAGTTTTTCTTTATGTTTTAGATGCGTCCCTTATAAATAGCGTTTATTTGGATAACTGAAAACATTTGGTCTGACAATCCTTTTCTTTTGCCTAGAGCATTTAGTCCATTATTTTCATTGTGATTATGGAACTAGTTGGGTATATTTATTCCATTTTATTTTGTCCTTTCAATTTGTTCCATCTTTTCTGTGTTTTTCCTCCTTTTGATTTTTTTCCTCAGTTTTTCAGTCTCTACTAATTTGGAAGTTATAGACTCCATTTCAATGATATAATTGATGATAATTTTAATTATCTAACTCTGAAGTTATCAATATTTACCTTCCTTCCAAAAAATACCTAGATCACTTTTACTGCACTCCTCTCTACCACCTGACTGATGAATTATTGTCCGTTTTAGTCTCTTGATTCATGGAACAGAATCTCATTCTATGGCTCTTTCCTTCTTCCATCACCCTTCTACTCTGCTGGTCAAGGTACACTCTAGAGTCACTTTTGACATTTCCAATTTTCTTGTTATCCTATTTAGGTTTTGTGTTTTAAACGTTTTAAATGTCAGAATTACTGTATAAGCATTTCCCTTTCTCATTCTGGTTACTCCTTGGGGAATCATACATGTGTGTAGAAGGTTGGTTCTTCTCCACCAGGACTCTTTATGTTGAATGTGGCTGAAACTCCACCTGCAAATGACTTCATCATAAAGCAAAGTTACTGGCTCAGGTAATTAGAAGAATCAGTGGCTCCGAGGAACTTACCAAGACCCCCACTTCTCTCTTCCTCTCCTCTCTGCCTTCTGTGGTCTTGGCTTCAACCTCATGTTCCATGTGTTGGCCCCCTGTCAACCCCACTCTCTCCCTCATGAAACAAAAGGGCACATCAGTGCCTGACAAAATCTGTACCATACCTTCCTGGGGAAGACTGTTTTTTTCCTGGTAGCTCCTGCTTAAGCCTTGGCTCTGAGATTCATTTGCTCATGTTGGCTTAATTTGGGCCATGTGCCCATCCCTTCATGAGGGTGATGAGTGCCTCTAATTGCCTTAGCCTGCCTTGGTCCACCATGGGTCTGGAAGTAGGATTACTCCCACCCAAATGCACAGTGGAGATGGGGGAAGGGTAAATTCATCAAATTAAAATCCATGTACTATGGGCTGCAGAATTGGGGGAATGGATGTCGTGGAGGTAATGAATAATGGATGTCAGCTCCTCTTGATGATGTTCAGACAATACTAGATGATTATTTTCTCATTTGAACCAAAACCAAACCGGATCTTAGGTTCCCAAATTTCTGAGTCAAGTAAACATTGCATTTTCATCCTTAGAAAAATTCTCTAGGAAACTTAAGTATAAATCTGTTAGGATTCCTAAATTCTGATGTTCAGGCAGAGCTATGTACCTACCTTCTCATTCCAAGAGGTGGGAGGTGAGGAGGGTGTTAGAAGAAAGGGCAATTGAATCATGGTGTACAGGAGCTTACAGAAGACCTGACATATCCCTTGATGAGTGACTGGGGTGTGGGTGCCCCACTGCTATATGTATTCTTTCTTGAGAAATACTTGATGGCTTTTAAGTGATACCCCAGTGTTGGAAAGTAGGAGGTAGAACAGATTTGGAAAGAAGCTTTACCTAAAGTAAAGAGGAAATCGCCCATAGGCAGCAGTGACATATTGCATTTGTGTTTTCCACCTTTGGTTTTCTAGGGGACAAAATTGCATTTTAAAGAGATGCTATTAAGTGTGACTTGTTCCCGGAAAAAAATGAAGTGTACATTTCAAATTCATGCCACAAAAATAAAAGATAAAGCTCATTTTGGCTAGTGTTCATGTACTATTTGCAGTAGTGACTGAAATAAAGATTAATAACCTTGACCACCATTAGCATAATCCACTGTAATGCTGGATATAAAATTGCATCATTTTAATAATCTAATGTTTCCTAACCAGTGGGGATTCTTGTAGATTTGCAAGTATTAGCTCCAAATTCTTTAACTAAAGGCAGATAACAGTGAAAATGATCAATGCCTCTGGAATATAAAATACGTGATGAATTAGTTTGGCCAGTCTCAATATGCATATCTTTGTTTTCAGTGAGAGATTGATAATGTGGTGTGTGTCTGTGTATGTGTGTGTGTGAACATGTGTGTGGGGGAAGCAGGGCCTTTTATTTTTTTCTAACATTTGCAAAATTGATGAGGATGAATCTAGGAAGAACGTGGCGAGACTCTGGGCAGGCCTCAGCTTTCCACACCCGCACAGAAGGCATTCTCAACAGGGGGTGGCAACGTTCCAGTCCCGTTTCTGCCCAATTAGGCAGAAATTCTCTGTTTGATTTTGGGCCAATCACTTCTCTTGCCCCCCATTGCCTCTGAGTAAGGTAAGGGACGTGACTGACAAATGAGTTTCCCGGATGCCTGAGGGGTTTCCGATTCCCTGGGTTGCTGTATTTCTGTCTGACCTGCAGGGGGCAGTCTTACTCAGAGGGCCCTGAATTTAGCAGAATTGTCCAGTTCTGAGAACAGGGCCCACTTTCCGGTTCTAATGTCCCTTTCCCCCAGCTTTCGTGGGTATGCATAATGTAATAACGGGTCAAGTCTTCTTTAGGATAGGAGCCATTTGACTTAATGTTTAAATATAGTTAGGAAAGGATCCATGAGTGTCACATGGCAGATTACCCTGTTTTCGTTAGGTTTCATGAGACACCTACTAGCAAGGACAGCATGTTATTTTTAATCGTAACCTTTTTTGCCTAATGAAAAATGTTGGGATGGCCCGTCCGCTAATCCTCGCCCAGAGCTAAGGCCAAAGAAAGACATTAAGCCCCAGACAGACTGTATGTCAGGCAAAAGCAGAAGGCTGCGGCAGCCCGGCAGAGAAATACTGAGTGAACAATAACCTGGCGGCATTATTTGCCAATACGTGTAGAACCAAATGCAAATGAACACAGGTTCATGGGTCCAGAACTGAAAAGAAACGAGGGCAGGATGAAAGGAACGGAGTTTCAAGCAAATCCCCGTCTTTATACAAATCTTCTCTCCCCTGCCCCCTCCCCAATGGCTCCTTGCCAACTCGGGAGGGTAGAGATCCCAGGGGGCACTGGCCAGGCTGGGCACCTGCGGGTCTCACTTCAGCAAGCTCTGGATCGGCCCTCAACTCTGAGAGCCCCTTAGAACCCCTTGGGGGGCTTCAGGGAAATGTGCAGGCACCACCCCAGACTCTGCCTTTTGAATCTCAGGGCTTGGGGGCACTGGCTTGGATGTTTTCAAAAGCTTCTGAGGTGCTTCCAGCGTGAAGCCAAGATTGAGAACCTTTGCTCAGATAAATGGAATGACTGTACTGTGTTACTGCCTGATCCTTTATTTGAACATAGCTGAAAGCGGCTTTATCACACAACAGTGTGTCTATACATCCTCATTGATAACAGCTGCTCACCTTGGGCACGGTTCTCCATTTCTCTCTAGGTTGTTAAAACTGGGTTAGGCAAAAAAATAAGACAAAACCCAAAAACCAAAACTGGGTTAGGCACTAAAGCCGTTCATGTGCCTACAGTTGTTGGCAGGGCCAATCTCCTGAGTCAGACACAGCCATCAACGCCAGGGTAACCCTTGATTAAAGAGGCAACTTTTTCCAGGGGTCTCTGTTTCCAATCTAAATTAAGATTTCCTCCTTTAAAAATTCCTGTTTTCACAACTGTAGACATAGGGAAGGAGGAAGATAAAATTAAAGGAAATCAGGCGCTTGCATTTTTGGTTTTGTGTTTGTGTCAGTTCCCTTCTTGTTTTTATTGAATGCCGTCATACTGTATCAGCATTTGCCAGAACATTTAAAAAATGCCCCTTCTCTCCAGCTTCAGTTTAAGAGGAAGTGGCAAAGGCCATAGACTCAGCTTACCCCCAACGGCACAACTCTCAAACTTTGTACGAAGAAAGAGATGCAGTCTCCCACCCAGACCTCCAAACCCACAAACCAGCCCACCATTTACATTCCAAGCCTGGGCCTGGGCATATGGTCGACATACATTCTTGGTCTTACTCATCCAAAGGTGGCCAGCAATAGAATTTGAGCCACCAAGTTTCCATTCCCCCCACCCCCCAAAATGTGCTGAAAAATCTTTGGTTGTATTTTCAGCTTAACTCCTGACTTAGATGTCATTTACTGCTCGGTTTTCTCTAGCTCAATTTTCCCATTTGAATAATGGGAATAATGTTTGTCATCTACCTCACAGAGTGACAACTAACTTATTGACATTTGAAGTCCTTGGATGAAAGGTTGTCTATAAGTACGAAGTAGTGTTATTTCGTAATCATTGAGTTGGTATATGTATTCATTCATAAGGAATTTTGGGAAGAACAGCAGAAATATAGCTAGATATATATTTTTTAAATATTTTAACTTAGAAAAAGTCCCAAAGAGGGGTGTTTTTTAGGTGTTTTGAAAGCACCTAAATTGCATTTTTGTTTTTCTTTTTTTTTTTTGTCCAGAGCTACAGAAAAATTCATGGGGAGGAAAGTAAGGGTAGGGGGTTTCCATTTGGGGAACTTGATTTGCCAAGCCTTCTTAATGATGATTCCACAAATGTGGCTGCAGCTGTGAGGACAGCTGGAGAGACCTGTTGTCTTTCTGGTGCCCTCTTGATATTTTGCAATGTCTCTTCTGATTGACACCATGACCGGGTGTTGCCGCTCTGGCCTGGCCCTGGCTGTCATGAGGGCGTTGCCACTTGGGCAGGGAACTGGAGAGAAGATTTAAGTTGGTTTGAAGAAGTAAAATTCCTCCTTGAGCTCATGAGCAGAGCCATGGAAATCTGAAGACTTCCCCCTGGGGCTCTGGGGGGCTTCTAACCAGAGAGGTGAGTCCCTTACAAGCTGTCACACCATAGAAAGAGAAGACCTCTGGCTAAGGTAGACAGGCTGATTGATACAGGTGACTGTATTATTGTAGAAAGGCAGGGCACAGGAGCTCTAGAAAGTTCACTGGGGTCCCTCTGCCGGCCTTCTAGAACAGGTTCTCACCTGGTTCAGGGAGAGAACTTCCTACTTGTCCTTCTGTGTGTGCTGCTAAAAAGGAAGCAATATTTAGAGCTGATTTAAGCCCCATCCCCTGCAATTTAGTCTGTCCAATGCCAACTAAACCATGCCTAGCTCACAAAGACCAGGCCCTTCTGATGCTGATGTGTGAAGAGAACTGGGCACTAGACTGAACAAAAGGTTTGCTTTTGTTAAAATGTTTAAAATGGATTATAATGAAATTACAGAATCACTGCAACCACTCTTACTTATGCACTCCTGCAAAGGGAAAACAAAGTCACTGAAACAGAAAAATTGTTCCCAAAGGCAAATTCGGTTTCCTTTTTGGTGACCTGAGAAAGTTGACCACAATTCCATTCAAAACCTTCAGGCACTTGACTTTTTTTTTTTTTTAATATCCTTTACCTTTTTAATAAAAAGTAAAAAACAAACAAAAAAATACATCGATGTCCTGAATAGAACCTCTCTATGTAAAGGTCTCACTAAACAAATAAACATAGGACCAGACAAAAGAAATGGAGCTACGAATAGCAATATGATATATAATGAAGCATTTATATATGTATGTATATATTATATATGAATGTGCGGGTATATGTGTGTGCACCTATGTACGTATAAATATGTAAATATTTGCCTACATATGTCACACACACACATATATATTTATACTGACCTCTTTAGATTGAAGTCCAAGGCACTTTTTACAATGAACAGGTTAAAGCCATTAATTCAGAACATAACTGTTTCTGGGTACATATCGATTTATGGCGCCAATATCACAATTCACATCTTTCCTTGCTTACTTCGGAGTGTCTGGTTGGCGTAACGAATAAGAGGCTTGGTTTTAAAAGAGATTAGGAATGTTTCTAGATGGTTAAACTAACTTCTCTTGCTAGTTTCCTGTAGGGAGGAGGGTTCCCACTGGTGGGATGGTGAGTTTCTCAAGGAAGGAACACAGATGCAGCTATTTCTGTACTATGCTGAGCAGAAAGCCAGGTGGCCTTCCAGGGGACCTGCCCTGAGGAGCCACCTGATATTCTGATGGCCCTGCCAGCGTACACTAAAATGAAAACCTTAAAAAGGTGCTTTGACGTGGCTCAAGGCAATGAAGTGAGTACTTTTAAAATTAGACTGGGAAGAGACTGCTTCTTTGTGTACACCACCCAAGCTATATGACCTCAAGGGGAATTTTAAGATACCTTTGTTTTTATCATTATGATCCTAGAGGACCTTTACTTCCTCAAATAATTCTGTAGATGAGGGTCAAGGAAGAAATGACTTGATCGTCTGATTATTAATTTTGTTGGCCAGTGATTCTCAACATTTAATATGTATACAGATCACCTGGGGGCCTTGTTAAAATGCCCCATGTGATTAAGTAGGTCTGGTGTGGGGCCTGATATTCTGCATTGCTAACAAGTTCCCAGGTGATGGTAATGCTGCCAGTCCATGGACCATGCTTTGACTAGCAAGAGTTAGCATAGAGCTATATACCTGAATTACTGTCCAAAGGTCTGTTTTCCCAAAATCAGGAATTTGTATTGGTTTCCTTGACTCTAGATCGAATAATAACTTTGAGTAGAAAATCAGAACACTCTCTATAAATGTACAAGTCTTAGTCTGAGAAAGGCTAGAAGGAAAAGCCAAAAGAGCCAGTTCTATTTAGTAGCAGAAAAGTATTACGTGATAAATCAATTACCACCAGTCCATTCATCGGTCAATTATAAAATTGAGAAAAACTCATTTCCATCACCCAGTGAGCGGGTAACTTGCTAAAAACTGGTGCCCTGGTGTTCTGATGGCTTTAATGAAGCTCTGCCTAACATGTTATGAGGAGCAGTACAGAGAGAGAGAGAACTGAGAGAACTCAGCTCAATAAGAATAAAATGTGTGTCCAAGTTAGGTCTCAGCTACACAGGCAGATTGAAACTGGGCATTTAGATATTTCTCTTTCGAATGGCATGACTAATACCATTGAAGCCCCTGCCTTACCTATATTTAAGCTCAAATGAATGCAAGTGTGAGAGGGTTCCAGCCTTTTTCCCAGGAGAAAACCTGCCGTTTTGCACTATCAGTATATCTGGGTGAGTCGTCAGAGATTGTGAAGGGAAGAGATGCGCATACTCAGTTGAATCTACCCTGATGCTACTTGGTTTGCACCTGTGCGACACTATACGGAGTGATGGTAACAAATGAGGGTCCTCGTTGGGAGGAGGCCCACTGGTTCTAGGAAACCTCTGTTCTATAACCAAACACATCCTGTTTTCATCTACAAATAGTCCTTTGGTCAGTCAAAGGAGGGAAGTGAGAAATTCTACACGTGTGTCTCAGAGAAGGTGGGGCATGGATGTCATAGTTGCCAAAGTAGAGAATTTGCCACAATTTTGCCAGTAAAGGAAAATATCTTGATTGAAACTCTTCCTTCCTCCCAGCTGGAGTAAACTAGCAGAAAAGGAAGCCCAGCTCTCTGCGTGTCCCGCCTCTTCCCCTCAGTCCCTCAGGAGCTGTGCTCAGTGTTGTGGATAAACATGTGCAAACCCCGCACCCTCTAGGGCACTGCTGACTCAGGAAAGCACGCCTGCACACCAGCCTCTCATTGGGCCCCGGGTAAATGGAATTCCAATCCCAGTTATACTCTGACACAGAGAAACTTATAATGCCTAGAATTTTGAGTCTCTTGTGTCACAGGAGAACAAGACTCTTCCTTATGCCCCATTCTGAAATTGCCAAAGGAAACACCAGTTGACTGTGTTTGAGACATACCATTTATGGAAGAGGTTCTTTGCATTTATATAGAAAGAGCCTGCACTTTTATTAAACTGGTTTTGCACAGCTACTAAAGGAGTGATGGCTTTTAAAATCTCTTCTGAAATGGCTTGAAAGAATTTAGGGTAGAATTAGTCATCTAAGCTGGGAACAATGTTCTTTTGTGTCTAATAGTCACGTCTCAGAGAATTAGAATATGGCAGTTCTGTAGGCTGAGGACCCTTGGTCTGGGTGTCAGGGAATCACTAACAGTGATGTGTACTCAGAAACAGTCGTTGGGAGAGCAGGCTGACACCGGACCTGCTAAAGACTAGTTTGATACAAAATGTTAGTTGAAAGTTACAATATATTTTATAATATAGCAATATATTTCATATTTAAAATAAACTGTCATACTTTCTCCTATCATTAAAAAATAGCAAGCAGTACAGAGGCAAGATGCAAATTCATATTGAAGCTCATCTGATTCTGAATATAAACACATCAGTTTCTGAGTTCACCATGAAAATGTTTCCTCCATTAACATCTGTTGCTCTCTTTTGTTGTTCTCTTCTGGTCAGTGCAGAATGGAGAGTCTGGGACCAGCATTGGGTTGTTGCGCCATTAAAAAGTGTGTCTGATGAAGGTGGATCAGTCCTGGTTGAGATTCAAAGACTGAGACAATATGACACAGCTAGAGAATGTTGTTTATTCCCTGTCCTTCTTCTGTGAACTTGGATGTTGGCCGTTCCGATCAGATTGATATTTGCTTTGTCTATATATATATATATATATATATATATATATATATATATATATATATATATATAATTTTTTTTTTTTTTTTTGGCTATAAATTCAGCATCTCTTTGGGATCCGAACTATAGGTTGGTGTTGAATTTTGTGCTTTTCCTCCATCAGCTTGGTTGGTCACAACGTCTCTTTTTGTTTGTTTCAACACATGGTCCAGGCCCAAGAGTACAGCTTCCAGAACACGTTTCTCAGGTGTGTAAACAACTGTGGCAGGGCACTTGGCACCTAGATTTGGAGGTCATACGTTGATGATTTGATAATGGTTTTGTTCAGAGGGAACTCCAGTTCACGTTTGGGCATTTCCAGTAATGGTGTAAGAAAAAAAGATCACAGTTATTTTTTTTCTGTATCTGTGTGTATTTATATACCATTGCACAGAGTACTTTTAATAAGCTTCGGTCTATTTTAGTAAAAATCTACATATTACTTGTCTGACAGGAGTTTACTGTTTACTATTCACACAGCCTGGCACAAGCTTTCAGGATGAAGAGCGCTCACCTATATTCTACTGCCAGAGGCAGACAGTTAATATTGCTATCCCTGTAACATTCCTTTCTTAGTGGTATCAATGATCCCGTTCCCACAGTGTTTACTTTGGCGGCAGTAGGGAAGGAAGGGATACTGTCCAGGGCGTCATTAAGCTGACTGACTGCAGGGAAGGGAAGGGGCTGTTCCCGCCTACCAGGAAGCCACCAGATAGCTGTCTAAGGTACTGAAACCGAATGCCGCAGAGTCAATAGGGGCAGCCAAATGGCCACTGATGGAGCCTTCATCTGCTTCTAAGCAACATCCAGGGAAGTAGGATGATTGTGTAGAACTGGGACGTACTTTAGGATTTAAAAGCAGTAACTTTAAAAGAGCAGTAACCTACTGGTAGTGCAATGACTTCATAGTGTCTCAGTTGCGGTACTGTGATGGTAGCAACACCATGGGTTCTGGGATGAAACACTGGTTCTTAATTTGGGGTGCACTGTTTGTTGAGGTATGCTCTGAAGGAGAGAGGTCCTGGGACTATGTGCTAATCCCATACTTCTCCCTGCTAATTTCACATAGGTTGATATGTAAGAATTACTTTTTGGTAACTATTGACTACATTCAGAGGCAACATCAAAGTGTGGACTTGCCAGAGTCAGTTTGGGCTGCTGTTGTTGGCAATAGTGATTTCATTTTAAAATCTATTGAATACTTTGTACTTAGGAATATTAACTGTTACCTTCATTTTAAGCATAGAGAAATTGAGGTATGAGGTGGTTATATTCATTGGCCAAAGATGTGGATCCAGTGTTAGAGTTTTATTTATTCTGATTCTGCATCTCTAGTTTTCTTCTCTTCCATCGTTACTTATTCACAAGAAATTATCAAAAATCTAAGGGGGAAAGCCTCAAATATTATATATTAAAATCATTGTTTCTTCAATGCTGTTTCTTCTTGGCCTTTAATAAATAACAACAGTTTGCACTTGCTCAGCACTTTGGAAATTACTTGCACACACATTTTCTATACCTCTTCAGTTATGAGATTGTTGTTACACCACTGGTACTTGCTGAGGTCAGAGGTTAGTGGTGATGCAGGGCCTTACCCCTCTTATCCTTTTGCATTGCATTAAGCATTTCTAGAGATATGATGTCATGAAGTTACATATTAGGAGGATGGCAAGAGCAGTTCATAGACACTTCATGATAAATTTATTGATGATGATCACACATATGTGGTCTTTGATCCAAAGATGCAGATTTTTATTTGGACTTCAATCTAAGGAGGAGTGACTCCCTAGTCTGCTATAATTTACCAACTGATGCTATGTCCTGAAATTCCACTGAGATTAGTGGTCTTAAAGTATCACAGTACATCCCTGACTTTACAGTACATGAAGCTATAATATGGCTTAAGCGATGAGGGGGTGGCTCTGTATTTTTAATTCAAGTGTCTAGATATTTTAGGGAATTTTAGAGTACTTTTACCTGACACTGAGTTATCAGAAGGATTATAGTAGGGGCTCTGCCACTGGGTCATCCTTCCAGGAGTGGGCAGAACTCAATCAGTTCAGTACTGGAGTGAGGTTACTGTAATTAATAGTTTTTCCATATAGCCAATTCTTGAGTAGATAATTGAACCTCCTCCACCACCAAACTTGAAATTACAGAACAAGAAGTCATGGTACGAGAATCCACCTGCCCCCTTTCCCCATCTAACTAAGATGCTGAGGCTCTGTGGAATTAACCAAAAGATGGGCTGTAGGAAGAAAACCTGGGTGAGCTACACCCTAATCAATACCTAAGTCATCAAGGGTTGATTGTACTTGCAGGAGAATGGGCAACTTCCCCACATAAAGCTGAAAAACCAGTACGGAGAAGCAGCCTCCCATTTACCATTGCAGGATCAACATGCAGATTTGATCACTTTTTTTTTCCCCGAAGAGTAAGTACTCTTCCGCCAAGGATAAAAACCATACGTAGCTATTGCACTACCAATAGGTCCAGTCATGCTACAAATGCCCATATGTTTCTAGGATGCCAGTGGCTACTGCTACTGGAAATATCTCCAACCACTCTCTTTGCTAGTGTTGCTAGGTTATAGGTCATCAGGATTTACCTAAGTGAATAGCATTAGTGGTGGGTTAAAGAAGAGTCGCCCACAGACAGTGATGGGTCAATGACAGTCTACACACACTTTTTGGCAGGAGGAGTAGCAGTGGAATCTTGCATGCCATTTGATTGAAATTCAGATTAAATCCCTATTTGTGTGCACATGCACACACACACACACATCACAGGGTTACGGGGGAATGGGAAGGGTGACCAGAAATTAAGAATTGCGGGCTGTAGGTTAGATGATTGGGATTGGCATGTTCAGGTTGACCTGTCAGCGCTCTTCACTTCATTTCTTTGTGAAATGAACTAATGCCACAAAGAAACCGCATGGTTATTTCATCTGCTTATTGGTCTGTTTATATGTTCAGCTGTCACTGAAAACAGGAGCACCATTCCTGGGACATAAAAAAGGAGAGGGATCTTTTAGATAATCAATAGTTAAAAGGACAAGCAAAAAAATGTTAAAGCCAGCAGCAAGTGTGGCATCTATGGTGTGCAAAGCAACCAAGGAAAGTGCTCAAAGGAGTTATCAAGATAAAAATGAGGGCATCAAGGGAAGAGCACAGCAATGAAAAGAGATATAAGAAGAGGTTGAACAAGAGACCAGATCTTCTTGAAAGAGTGGCCTTTCTAGGGTGGTCTACCTTTTGCTGTCTGATGATTCCCTTGCCCTTAGAAGACCAGGCCCAGTGCTGTAGAGGAAAAGTCTTCACAGCTAGACTCTGCCTTTGGAAAAGTGGCGATGTCCTGTACAAAGTGAAACCCAACAGGACAGCCATCCACAAATGACACCCTTCTGTTTTACCCTAAACAGATGAAATATTCCCTACAGTATGATGTAAGTCCCCATAAGCAGACGTCAAAGACCTCAGAATGAGAAATGTGATGATTAGTATGATGGTTTTCACATCACAAACATTATGCATGGTTAGGTGATGGAGTGCGGAAAATATCACGCATCCCCATGCCCTCTCCTCACAATGCCTGTCGTACACTGGCTCTGAATGTTTCTGGAGTCCCTTGGAGTTTGAGATGTATTACAATAGTTTCTGCACCAAGATTAACGTGGCACAGCAGGAACAGGATACTGACAAATCCCTGTCACCTTATCTTACCCACAGGGTTCCCTAGAATCTCCCTTTATCCTCATAACCTTACACTTTTAGGTGGTTTTAGGTCAGGTAGAAAGGACCAGCTGGGCCACTCACCATCACTTCTCCCAGCTCTCAGGTGAGGCACTTGACCCCTTTGCGCTCCTAACATCTGGGGCTGTAAACCTGTTGCTGGATAAATAGCACTGAGCAAACCCCCCTGACAATACTCCTATTCATGCAGGTGTCCTGGGGTCGCACCTGTTGGCGCATGTGTGTGCTTGCATGGACAGATCCCGCCCCCCTTCCCTCACACACATACACCTGATCATGCGCTCCAGTGGAACACAGCTTGTTTGGATATAAGATGAAAACTCTGCAGAAGCTGTTATTTTTAGAAGGCTGCTTATCTCTCCAGAATGCCAATTTTGGCTTGTCATTCATCTCAGAGCAAGCATGGTGCATACCCAGGGCAAAGCACCCTGTTTTGTGTTTGAAGCAACCTGCATCTTCAGTGAAGCTCAGAACGTGGCCGACACTGGCAAACTACCTGAACTGACAGCACCCACATCCCGATTCAGACCAACTCAACGTGCATTTAGAGAGTGCCTACTGCGTGCAGGGTAAGGTACCAGGTCCCTCTTTATTTGGGCCAGGTGCAAACCAGAAAAGACCTGGGTTGACTGTGGGATGTGTATGTGTGTGTGTACCTGCACACGCTTGCAAATACACAGGTTTATATGGGTATTAATATTGGATGGAAAGTCTGGCTTTTTATTTGTCTATTTTTCTTTCAGTCTAAATTTTGTTTTATGACTGTGCGAGGGATAGCAGGAAAGCATGTCTGTCTTGGCAAAAGCTGTGGGCAGCTCTCCCTTACTTTGTCATCCAGGGGCTTCCTTAGACAGAAGGAACGCAGACAGGTGGGCTGGAGGACCCTGGGGTGAGGAACCCATCCCCCAAGCCTGACACCATGCCCTCCCCCCGCGGGACCCTCCTCCGGGCTGGCTTCACTGCCGGCTACTTCAGTGCATCTGAGCTCCCACCCCCCACCACGTGAAGACCTGAGATTGAACGTGGGTGTCTGTTCTCCACCAACTGTGCCGCAAGGGCCCTACCAGAGGCGTCGCTTCCTGTCATCTCCTCTTGCTGCTCCCGAGTAGAGGCACCTAAACAGAGATCAGATTTCTGGTTTCAAGGCATATCAAACCAAGCACGCTGAATGAACATGAGTTAGTTAATTAGCTCGGTCTCTCTTCTTTACGTTCCCTGGTCTGCATGTTCCTTGATGGCAAAGCGACCAGGAGAGAGTTGATTTGCATCTTAAGACCTATGGGTAATGCTTCTGAAGTGGGGAGTTTTATTTAGCAACTGCTTGAACTCGTGTACGGGGTTGGGAAGGAGGTGGAGCTGACCCCGATTGGGCTGTCGGAGAGTGGGGTGTGGGTGGTGCCCACTGCCACGCTGACGCCCCGGGCCTCCGTGAGGGCAGACAGGAACTGCCGCTGCTGCTGGCGCAGGGTGTCCGCGATGAGCAGGGGCAGGGAATTGACGCTGGCGGTGAGGTGCTCCAGCTTCGACTCCAGACTGCCGATTTGTTTCTCCAGATCTTCGCTCCGATCATTGAGTTCTGTGATTAAGTCATACATGACGTTCTGCATCTGTTTGGAGAGACAGGGAGACGACAGGTCATTGCAGAGGAATCTTGAAATTACACTTGAAATACAACTCCTCCAGGGATCAACTTCCACACCGGCCGTGTCGGATCTGGCCAAGGACAGAGAAACAGTTTACTTTCTTGAAGACTTGGAGGCTCAAATGGCACAGTGGGTTTTTGTGTGTGTGTGTTTTTGTCTGATTACAAAAATAATGTATATTACTTATAAAAATAGATTAGAAAATATATAGCCTGGAAAGGCAGCACTTTCTTCTTCAATAGAACAAGTCCCTGAAGTGTCCTCATGTTCTTACTTCGTCCAACCTCTCAGCTCATAGGGCAATGGCACCTCCTGATGAAAGAGACGGCTCTGTGGTGGGGAGCGGACAATGCAATAGACTTAGCATTGGTAGGCCAGGGTTCAAGTACACGTCTGCCACTCACTAATAATGTGCCTTCCCTCATGCCCCTTAGCCTCTCTGCTTGGTTGCCTTATGAAATAGGAGTTAATAATAACAACACATAGTTATAGAGCTGTTGCTCCCCCCCCGCCGCCCCAACTTTCAACACAGCAGGCAGAATGTACAACGTACAACGTAACTCACTCAGGACTGGGCTGTAGTGAAAGGGAGCTGCCTCGCTGAGGTTACAGCCCCTCTCCTGCCTGGTCAATGAGGAGGGACATTGCCTCAATGTGGGACACCCCTGAAGGGCCAGTCCACCTCCGGAACTCCCGTGGGTTGGTCGAGGCCTTTGTCAGTCAATCGTATCACAGTGCAGACTCTCCCTCTGCCCCATCCTGCTTCCCTTGCTCCCCAACAGGTGCTGTCCTGGTGGTGTCCCCAGTAAACCTCCTGCTCTCGGTGCCATCCCCCAGTGTCCCAGGGACCCGCCCTGTCACCACTGCTCACTCCCCACACAGCCCATGGCCGACAGCCTCACCTCCTCTCAGCCTCCCCTTAAAAATCATCTCCCCCCATTGCCCTTGTTAACATGGCACTTTGGTCCCACCCCTACCCCTGATCCCGCTAACCCTGCTCAACTCTTTTCTTTTCTTCATGCCACCTTCTAATAAACTAACTAATTTGCTATTTCTTCTGCTTATTATTGTCTGTTTTCTCCCCTCCAGGGCGGGGACCTTCGCCTGTTGTGTTCACGGATGTGTCCCAAGGGCTTAAAACAGCATCTGGCACCCAGGGGATGCTCAACTAACATTGTTTGATGGACAAGTGTACATAAACATGCCTAGCAAGGGGGTCTGTCACACGTGGTCGGCACTAAAAGACGTTGGTAGAACTAATGAATGAATAAAGTGCTGGCACAGGGGAAAATCACCGTCCCTTCCATCCTTTGGCCAAGGTAGGAGTTTAACTGATGGGAAAAGACCTTTTGCGCCACAAATTATTTCCATATACCTAGAGAGTTTCTCAGCATTTCCCACCGAGACCTGAGTGGCTGAAGGAAAGGAGAGAAGACTCCCGAGGGGGCCCAGCCCAGGGCCTGCCTCTGGAGAGCAGGTGTTCCGTAAGCTTTTGTGAATGAACATTGAACGAGGTCGTGAGAGCAGGGGAGCAAAAACGCGGTACCTCCAGGGAACTGCCAATAAAATAAAACTTTAATGTAATAAAATAAACTTGTCTTCTGAGAGTTAAGTTATAAAACCAGGTCACAGCAGCACTGAACAAAGGCAGCTTGTGACAAGTGCACCATTTTCGGTCCTACATCTGCTCTTTGTTCCCTGGCTCCATGAGAGGCCATTCATTCAGGCTGTCCCCACCTGAAACCCGGGCGTCATCCTCTCCCTCAGGCCCCATAGCTCACCAGTACAAAGTCCTGCCCACCCTACGTCTACCCATCCCTCAAATTCAGTTCATTTAATTGAAATGAAACCACTTTTGTTCCAACCGTACCACCATGGTTCTGACTATCCTCTTACCAGGCAACTTTCTGGGTATAATTTGGCTTCCCGGGTTGGTCTGTAGAGCCCTTATCTAGGTGACAGTCACATGTCTCCCTGCAAACTAACAAGGGACATCAGACTTGGGAGCAAGGCTCTTGGGAGACTTCATGCTCTCGGGTGTTCCTGTGGGCCAGGTTGGCGGTTGCTTTGTACCCTCCCAAACCCCACCTGCAGGCACTGTGGCTCTAGGGGCTTCTGGTCATCTGCCAGTGACACCCTGTCCTATTTTACCTGAAATTTCAAGTTACTCCAGGAAGATGCAGAAACCATTGGTGCCCGCGGGGGCCAAGGTAGTAGGGACTGAGGTGAATGAAAAAAAAAAAAGTAAAGGAAGGTGGCAATAAATGAGAAGCCAGAAAGGAGATGGGAGAAGGGGGATTGAAAATGTAGTGATACCTTCCCACCAGGAAATTGGCTGCAGCCCCAGAGGGAGCCGTCACAGAGGTGGAGTGAGGCAGCTCTGCTTTGCAAAGGGCAGGACTCTTCTGTGGCCGCCTCAGAGGAAAGCGTGACTTTAGAGGCAAGAGTGCTTCCTTCATTAATTAACATTCACAGAACCTCTTCAGGGTGCATGTTCTTCCCAGAATGTACAACACCACAAATCTATTTGACCGCAGGGGCACCCTAACGAGCTCTGGACTGAATCCGGGCCCCTGGGTCTCAGCCCCAGCGCTGCAGCTCTCCAACAGCCCGACCTTGGGATGGTCTCTTTGGACCTTGGTTTCCTCATCTATATTCCTAATCAGAACTACCACATGCAAAACTGTTATAGTTCACAAAGCATTTTCACAAATACCATCTTATTTGATCAGTGGAGCCTCAGATGTGGGGAATGATTTTTACACTTCAATGGAAGACACTGAAGCTAGCATACAAAGCCTCCCAGCGTTCCCCCACCCCATCTCTGCCACCCTACCAGCGAGCTCTTCAATACAGCAAGTGTTATCTGGAGGCCACACGCCCTTTTCTTAATCTAGAAAGGACCAAAGGACAGGGGTGGAAGGTGGTGAGCTGGGAGGATGAAGCACAGAAAGAAAAGGGAGAGAACACTGTTATTATTGTCTCCCGTGTTCTGCTGCTTTTGGTGACAGGATACCAGGGGGAACGTGGACCAGCGTGAAAGACGCTAGGCTGCTGCCAGGACCTTGGCTGAGTCTCCAGGGAGGAAAGATGAAACACTGGATGGATGTCAGAGTTCACCCTCCCTGCAGGTCCCACACCACTCCCAGTAGCCCTGCAGACGCTTTCCCTTCACCCTCTCCTCCACACCCTTTCTTTCCAGGTAACTTGCTCCCAGGTTATTGATGGTTTCGTTCCCCCACCCAATTCACGGGCGCCTCTTTCCAGTTCACTGAGTTTTTTGCTTCACCCAGTCTGCTCTGCACAGGGCCCTGTCTCTGTGAGAGGCGGTGGCTGGCACTGAAGAAACGCAGGCTTGAAAGTCCAGTGTGCCCGCTATTCCCAGGAGAACACCAGCCACAGCCTGTCCTGCCAGGTGAGAGGGGAGGCAGAAACATGGCTACCTGTAAAAGAAATATCTTGGGGCTTGTTGGGCCATCCCTGCACCTGCCAGTGTGGGTCCCCAGCCATGTTTGCCCTACCCGACCCCCCTGCTGGCCTCAGCTGATTGGCCCAAGGGTGGACACGTGACCCAAACTAGCCAGTCATCTCATCCCTTCTGAGAATTTAGAATTAAGACTAATAGGAGGACAGCCAATCGGTCTTTGCCTGTGGCTAGAACTAGAACATGTACTCTCTGGATAGGGGCCTGCCATGGTCTGCCATGGAGACAGGGGGCATAGAAAGTTGTCAGGAGATGAAGGCGAGGGAGAGAGAGAGAAGCAGGCACTTGAACAGGAGAGAGAAGAGAGGGTGAGCGGATACCTTCCAGGGTGGGGCGCACTTCTAGGTAGTTCCTTCCTGAAGTCTGACCACATGCCTGCCTTGAGGTTCTGCCTGGAATGAGACTTCCTTGTATCCTTATAATAAACACCTACATTTTAAAACCTACTTCCAATGGGTTTCTGATACTGGAACCCAAGAGTTTTAAGCAGTGCACCCAAGACCATGGGGGGCTCCCTTCTGCACTTGGGCATTCCATCCACATCCTTGCCTCCTCCTGGCTCTCAGGAGCCCTGCACTCCACCACAGCGCCCCCTCCAAAGCACACAGCCTGTGGGCTTCTCCCCACCTGTGCCAACCACACATTCCCTGACTGAAGTCCTCCCAAGCTTAGGAGGCCCTTTCTTTGGCCTGATCCCTTCAGTGAACAAGGCGCCCGCACATGGCCCAAGAACTGGCAATGTCTCTGATTGCACCATCTTTTCAAAGGGGGATTAATTGGCCTGAGGGAGTTTCTCTTGCTTACCCAGGGAATGTGTTCCATGATGATAATCGACATCTGGTGGAATGTTCCGCCAGCCTGGCCCTGGGCTATACATTTGATGTACAATTTCTATCAAGAGGCAATGAGGGGGCTTCCCTGGTGGCGCACTGGTTAAGAATCTGCCTGCCAGTGCAGGGGACACGGGTTCGAGCCCTGATCCGGGAAGATCCCACATGCCGCAGAATTAAGCCCATGCGCCACAACTACTGAGCCCGCGCACCTAGAGCCCGTGCTCCGCAACAAGAGAAGCCACTGCAATGAGAAGCCCACGCACCGCAACGAAGAGTAGCCCCTGGTCGCCGCAACTAGAGAAAGCCTGCACTCAGCAACGAAGACCCAATGCAGACAAAAATTTTAAAAAAATTAAAAAAAAAAAAAGAGGCAATGAGGAGGAGGGGCTGAGGAGGGGAGGCCCTTTCTTCATTGGCGCCTACACTCAGCTCTGCCGGCGGTGCAGCCTCCGATTCCTTCACTCCAGAGATTTGCAAAAGGAGAGAGTTCCTTTATAGTATTAACAGCAGTTCAGGGCCAGAAACGCAGAATGACAGTAGGGCTCTCAAAGGAGGGCTCTCGTTTTTGGCATCTTCATGAGAAATAAAGAAATGCACCCCTCACCACCACCAAATTGGGGCCAGAAAAGCTGAGTTGTAAGGACTGCAGGATGCAAGAAAATGAGTTTGCAATTATAATGGCAAACCGGAAGGATCCTCCTAGGTGTGACCCAGGCAGTAGCATCGCCAATATCACCATTTGGTCTCGTCAGTGTGCTTCACCCTGTGCAAACTCAGTGTACAGCTAATCAAGCAACACACCGAAAAGATGTAGTAGGTCAGCTAATTAAATCCCAGCAAAGACTGACCTGAGTGACTGAATTTAAGAAACACACGCTAGGTTTTAAAAGTCAACAACACGCACTAGTAGATTACAAGTGTCAAGAACTCGAACCCAGATGATTTTTTAACAAAGGAGGAAGCAGTCTTTGCTTTCCTGGTCCTGCACTGTCCGGTTTGGCCAAGGCCAGGCCTTCACAGCCACACCTGATAAATTGAAATGCCAGCATCTGAGAACCCTTTACGGGGTCTTTGGATTTTGCCACTCACCTTGGAAAGGTCCACCAGGGTGTTGGCTTGGTCACTCAGCTTCCTCTGCTCCATCTTGACGCTCCTCAGTCTGCGGGAAAGAGTCGTAACAGCCATGCTCTTCAAGCGCTGGGCTCAGCCCCACGGGCAGATTCCACACCCACGTCAATTCATCTGGTTTTGGAACCCAGCCCAGGACCTCGAACATGGGTGACAACTGACCAGAATCAAGGGCTTGGCAGGTCCCCAAGAAAGCAAACTCCTGCCTCCACGTGTGCCTACCTTCAGTCATTATAGTTTCCTCACCACTCTCAGGTCATTTCTCCGCTTCTGTTCCTTTATCTAGGCTGTGCCTTCCACCTTAAGTGCCCTACTCTCAGCCTTTCAGCGTTTCCCCAAGCCTCCAGGTCAGAATAAATGTTTTCATCCTCTACTTTTAAAAATCCACTATACTTTTTAAATACTTAGCTTACAGAAAGCACTGACCACAATTTGTTCTGCTTCCAGTTGTAATGTGGGGTGTGTGTGTGTGTGCACGCGTGCGTGTGTGTGTGTGTGTGTGTGTAGACTATGAGAGCCCCCTGAGGCTCCTACCTAATTTTTACCTTCCATAGCAGTCTGTCCAATGTCTGGCAGTGGCAGGTGCAATAAGTGAATAAACAGACTGATCTGCGTCCAGTTCACCGCCCCCAGTGGTTGTTGAGTGGAAAAGAATGGATTTCTCCTGCTCCTCTAAGTATATGAGAAGATACTGATGGAGCTCTGGGGAACCCACCACTTCTACTCTGGTCCTCTGGTGAGCTGCCCCGGCCTACTCACTGGTGGATTGCTTGGAGGAACTTCCTCTGGTGTTTCCTGACTTTGGCGTGGTCAATCTTCTTTAGCAGCTTTGTGTGTTTATAGATTAGCCACGTTTCCCGAAGGACATTGGCCGCAGCATTCTTGATCTAAGGAAAAGTAAATAAAACAGACTGCTATCAGGTAAATTTCCCTAGGTTCACATAACATGTTTTGTTATGTCTGTCGATATAGTCTACCTTATAAGGAAATGATTCTGCAATGATCTTTTTCCTTAATGAAATCATGAACTCTTAGAAAGGATTATTAAAATTCATCTCTTATTAATCCTGTATTGGACACAGTAGCCTGGAGCCCGAAGTTGAGGGGTGGTTCCTGTCTCTTTCTTAATTATTTCAGGACTGCCTATCCACTGTTGTTGCTGATGCTATATTTAGATAGGCTACATTACCAAGACCTGGAGGCCTGGGGCACACTTTGAATAGATAAATATGTACCATTGCTGCCCGTGGATGCAGAGTTCCACGCTCTACGTGGGATTTCTATTTAGTGTACGTGGTACATTTCTTGGGTTCACAGAGTAAACAGATTTCCTATCAGCTAGAGATTTTATTTATTTATTTAAAAATTATTTAAAATTTGTATACCATTTTTAAAGGTTACTTTCCATCTACAGTTATTACAAAATATTGGCTATATTCCCCGTGTTGTCCTATACATCCTTGAGCCTATCTTACACCCAGTGGTTTGTTTCTCCCACTCCCCCAACCCCTATGTTGTCCCTCCCTGCTCCCCACTGGTAACCACTAATTTGTTCTCTTTACCTGCGATCTACTTCTTTTTGGTTACATTCACTAGTTTGTTGTAGTTTTTAGATTCCACATATAAGTGATCTACAGTATTTGTCTTTCTCTGTCTGACTTCTTTCACTTCAGCTGGAGATCTTACAAGGCCTCTTTGAGGAAATGTCTTTCCCACCCAATAGAACTCTAGGTATTAATAAGTCCATTGTTTCCTTTCCCAAATGGCAAAAAACATTTACACTGCAATTTTACATGTAAATGTAATTGGCATAAAACTGAAATCACTTCCAAACAGTGTCTGAAAATCAGTGAAGATATTTTGGTGTGAAACCAGAGCTGCCTCTTTCCCAAGGCTGGCTCTTTCACTGCACTGCAATCACACATTTCAACATATGACGCTGTCATCTGTTGACATGGAAACCACTGATCTCACCTGGCTCACGACAGAGCTGAGACATATCAATGGCATCCAGATGGCAGGGGACAAAGTTTTAATCCAAACACAGACATCTTCAGCAATTAGTAACAAGAGCAAGAGGAAACATTTCTTATTAAGCACAAGCTAAACAGATTTTTGATTAACTGTTCCCATTTCTGTCAGCCATGCAAAGTGGCACAGGCCCACAGGCCCAGGGCCTGGAAGTAAGTAGGCCAGCCTAGTAGAAATCAGGTTACTAGCCAGAAAGGATTTTAATAAAATTGGAGAGTACAGGCCTGCTTCTTCAGACTGACATCAACAGATGGGACGTTGTTAAAATACTGAGACGTGTGGGAAGGCCTGGGAAACATTGTTTTGCAGGCTGATAACTTCTGTGTGTATGTTTTAAAAATTTATTACTAAGGCTGGATTATATTTTTCATTGGCGCTGGAGTGATATTCTAAAAGAACAGCTAGGTCTTCTCAGAAATGTCTAAGTGACATAAATACTGCCTTTTTGTTCAGTAAAAATCTACCGTGAAGATGGTTTTAAATGACTTAATTGTCCACCTTTGGTACTTTCTTGCCTGAAAGGAAGCAGGTGGTGGTGAGAAGAAGCAGGTGGTGGTGAGAAGCTGGAAATGGTAAGTGTCCAGGTGAGGAGGGGGGAGGTAGAGGAGGGTGTGGTCACCGGGGTCCTGTCCAGGGGCTGGAGTGGACATCAGCCTCCTGGCAAAAGAGGCAGCATGGAAGGGAAGGCTTTCTCTCTGTGGAGTGCCTACTCCTGCTGCCCTTCTGTGGGGAGAGGGCAACTTGACAGATGTTTTTTTTCAGTTTCCCTAGGTGCTTAGCCTCCAAGGAAAGCCTCACAGAAGAAACAGGAGGGAAAAACCTATCCAGCATGTCTGATGGTCGGCAGAGCCCCAGTTACACGGGTCTTGTCTTTGGAACACTGACAGAGCCGTGGAGTGTCAGCGCTGATGAACCTTTGACAACTGTCTCTGTGTTGGTGTGGAACAAACATTTGAAATTGGAGAGGCTGCAGGTGAATCCTTCCTCTGCCAGTTTAGGAGTAAGTGCTTAACTATCTATAAGAAGGGAAAAATAAATCCTTACCTTAAGGGCTGTTCTGAGGCCCAAATGAGGCAATACCCATGGTGCTGATGGCGCTGAGGCTAAGAGCGGACATCTACCAGGTGCCGCTTTACCTATGTGTAAACTCATTTAATCTTCACAACAACCCTCTCAGGAAGGTACTAATATTATCCCCATTTTACAGATGAAGAAACCGAGACAGAGACCAAGACCGTAAAGTTATAAACGGCAAACTGAGTCAATGTGGATTTAAGTGTTATAGAAACTATAAAGTACCATAAAGATACTAGTTAGTTATCATCATCTGGCCCAACCCCCCATTGAAAATATGAGGAAATGACAGCTTCAGAGATAGAATGTGAGGGCCAGAATCCCACAGCTAGCTAACGGCAAAGTCAAAACAAGAGCCAGGTCCAAAAAGAGCATACGGTTTTCATGTGGTCTGAAGAAAGACCTGACTGACTACATGTCATCTCTACACAAACAACATTATTTCCTGTTTTCCAGGATCAAGGAACTGGAAAGGACATTAGATTTGTTTTTAATCATCATGGCCCTCACTTAGCAATATGACAGAACAGGGAGTCCAGGTCCCGCACTTAACTTTAGCCCAAATATAAGGCACTAAAATCACAGCACAGCCTGGGTAGCCGAGCGAAGCAGTCACGGCCTCTTTATGGCTTTGAACGGGAGGCCCCTGCGTATTCAGGAAAGCGATGTTAAATGCAAGCCTTGGTGCTGACTCTGAATTAATCGCCAGCAAACAACCTGGCACAAAGCTGAGCAGATCAATATACACGAGAGAAAAAGAAACAGGCTTTTAACTGCCTCGTGCTTTCCCACGTCGACAGTGACCGCTCTTGTGACCAGGTTCTCCCTCCAATTCACCTGGCTGATTGCTTTGAGCATCGCCGGGGTGGGAGGCAGTTGAGGCTGTGTGCCCCTCCTGGGATTCACTGAGCTTCCATAGGGCTTCCAAGCACCACTCCCTGATGGGGACTTGGGTACCCACTGACCTCTCCTAGTGGGCGGGGCACCAGGGCCAAAAGATGCTCTTGAGGGTGAGGGTGGGAGTGAGTGGGTCAGGGAACTGGGAAGGACTGGGTAAGGTTGGCCATGATCCGACGGGCTCAGGGACGGTTAGAAGAGGGCCGTTTGTGCATGGAAGACTGGCTGTTTCGTCCCCCAAACCCATAAGCATACGAGCTAATTGTTTTCTTTGGGCCCATCCATTCTCTCCCAAGAATTGTATGCTTTTACTCTGACGGTGGCCAGAGAATTGGCTCCGTGACCTATGTCCTTCAGGGAGGGCTCTAAGATTCATGAGCCCGGGCAAGAAAGTCATCCAACTAAGATCTTGCATACAATACTGACAGCTAACATTCACGGAGTGCTTACTATCTGCCAGGCTGCCTGCTAAACACTTTCTGTTTACATTGTTCCGCTAGCCCTCAGAAAAACCTCACAAGGGGATGAATGATCATCTCTGCCTTGGACCATTGCGGAACCTCTCTGGGACTCAATTTTCATATTCATTCCTTCCCAAAACATTTACTGAGCCCTTACAATGGGGCAGATACTGTTTAGGAAGTAAGAATACTGGGATGCACCCACCAATAACATTTCTGCCCTCAAGGAGCTTCTAATCCTATGGGGACGGCATGCCCTGTGTAATACAGTGTCAGGCAATAAGTGCTTCAGAGAAAACACAGTAGGGTCCCAATCTGTGAAATGGGATTGTGGTATTGATTCAATGAAACACTTAGCACAGAGCCTGGCTGCACCGCGCCTCAGTACACAGTAGTTTTACTGATGTTCCTTCCCCCAACAAATGTCAGCTTCTTCCCCCACCTCCAGCGAAAGAAGACATAAAACAGGACACATATGTCTGTTCCTTGAGCTCTTGGCCGTATTATCCATGTCAACGACTTGCTCTGGCTGCCTCTCTGCCAGGGTAACCTGCCTCTCCAGACTTCGTGGAGGCTGGTGCAGGAGGAACATGTGGCAGACGAGGGGCACCCTTCTTCACCTGCCCCCATGCTCCCGACAGCCACAGGGAGCCCTGGGAGAGAAATTCCAGGAGCCCTACTGATGGGGCCCCTGGGAAAGAAATAGCATGCCCTCCATGCTGCCAGGACTCCCTCCCAGGGAGAGGGAAGTTGGAGAGGAGGGCCGATCAGCCCTGGCAAGTGGGTGTAACTTAGACAACTTCAAGAAGTTCTAGGGGATGAATTTAGATGAATAAATCTAAAGGGATGATAAAATCGCAATCTGAGAGCCCTCAGGTCAGGCCCGTCTTCAGACACCTGACTGAAGGTGTCCATTATAACTGGTGGGGGTCCCCTCTTCTCCATCCGCCAACCCCTCACTTCCCTCACGCTCACCCACACACACACCCTGCTGGCTTCCTGCCGCTGCCATCTCTTTCATCTCCCCCCTCATACCCTCTCTTCTTCCTCCCCCATCCTATTCCACACTCCCTTCTCAGGCTTCTCTGCCCACCTTACCCAGAAGCCCTCACCCAACACTTAGAAACGGGGGCTCCACCCCTGTGGCTGGCAGGACACTGGGACAGGGAGCGCGGAGGGATGTACTTCTGTGGTTCAAAGTTGGAGTTTGTAGTCTTTCCCCATAGCAGCACAGTAATGAACCACGGCTAATTCCATAATGCTATTAATGTGATGCTCAGCTAGTTTGGAGGTAAACTGGCTTTTCTTTCCAGCAGACCTGGGACCCTAACCACCATTCTGAGTTCCAAGGAACTGGCTGTTCTGGGAAACCCATTGGGTTATGGCTGGAGAGCTGCCTGCCAGCCTGAGAACAAATGGCAGCCCTGGCTGGGACCCAGCTCACTGCATATGGCTGGGGGCCCACACTTGCCCATCTCTGGGCCTGAGAGGCTCATCCCTAAGAACGCTTCCAGCTCAAAAGCTCAATGTTCCTATGACTATTGTTAAAGAAAAACTGTACCCAGTCTGTCTGGGACAGAACTTTAGTGGGTGATATAATTTATAATCCCCTTCTGGGGAGAATTAGCATTCCTGATAACTGCTCAATTGATTATCTGATAAATTTTTAAAAGACTAAGACCTGTTCTGGGAATCCACTCATGGGCCCTACCAGCTGTCAGTCAGGAGTCTGTGTCCTTTAGCCAGGCTTTCTGTACCCTGTACAACAATGACTACCATTGTCTTTTCCTATAAAAGACCCCTACTATGAGTAAACCTTTGAATTAGGCTGCTGGAAAAAAAAAAACATTTTTTTCCCCCCAGCAGGATTGTGATAAAACTTTGACACATGCTCATAATTAAAGAAAAGTTTTGGGGGCTTCCCTGGTGGTGCAATGGTTAAGAATCCGCCTGCCAATGCAGGGAACACAGGTTCGAGCCCTGGTCCGGGAAGATCCCACGTGCCGCAGAGCAACTAAGCCCGGGCGCCGCAACTACCGAGCCTGTGCTCTAGAGCCCGCAAGCCACAACTACTGAGCCTATGTGCCACAACTACTGAAGCCTGGGCACCTAGAGCCCGTGCTCCGCTGCAAGAGAAGCCGCTGCAAGAGAAGCCCCCGCAATGAGAAGCCTGCACACTGCAACGAAGAGTAGTCCCCGCTCGCCGCAACTAGAGAAAGCCTGTGCTCAGCAACGAAGACCCAATGCATTCAAAAAATAAATAAATAAAATTTTTAAAAATTAGCCCCTATTTAAAAAAATAAAGAAAAGTCTTTTTTATCAGTGGATCAGTAGGTTCTGGGGGGTTATTAAAGGTTTTTGAGCAGGTTGGTGACATGTTCAGAGCTAAGTCTCAGAGTCTAAGGAGAGTCACAAGGAAGCAAAGTACAGGATGGCTTGGGTAAGGGAGGACCAGGTGAGATGAGAAGGTAGCAAGCAACTGAGATGAGAGTATGGTGGGCAGAGGACCTGGAGAGGCTGGTGTGGCCAGGTGGAATCAGACTCCAAAGCTGCTCGGACCCCTGTGGGGACCAGGGCAGAGAGGAGTCAGAGATGCTGCTAAGCTTTCAGGCCTGGAGACTGGAAGAACGATGATGTCCTTAACAGGGAAGGCAGGAGAAGGCACTAGTGTAGGGAAGCTATGGGTTTGGTTTTGGTGTTACTCATTGATTTCATGGGGAAATTGTACTTGGATGAAGTATTTGAGGCAGGAACCCATCGTGGCAAGGATAAGGAGACAAAATCCTCAGCCAGTGGCACACACCACAGAGGTGCCTGCAGGTTTGATGTGGAGAGGAGGCGTGGCAAACAGAACGTCTCCTGTCCGTGGTGCCTCTGAAGTCAAGTGTGTCCATGGGCAGCTACCTTGCTCTTTAGAAAGGGGAGGTGTTCTTTGAGGACAGGCAGTAGGTATGAGGGCAGGTACCATCTCTTACTCATCTTGGTGTCCCCAGAACACAGGGAGCGCCATCCAGCTGTGATGGATGTGTTTCGTTACCTAAAACAGCGACAGGGGGATGTGTAGCATTGAGTGGGAGAAAAGGTGGGGACCTAGTATCTTTTTTATAGCCTCTCTGTGTGTCATTTACATATATATTACCTAGTAGCCCAGAGGTTAGCAATAAATTATAATTCTAGATTAACAATGGCAGTAACACTGCAAAGTCAGTGTGGGAAGTTCTGATTGCATTAAATACAGAAATGACGTTGCCACCAGAGTTGACAAGTTATACAAGTGAGAGAAGAAAAGCCACGGGAATCAGGAAAACCAGAAACTGAGTTCCGACCCCGTGCCATCAGACCACCGCCGCACCTGCCCCCGCCTCCCTGGCAAATAAATGAATAAAAACAGTGTGACTCTAGTGGTAAAGTCTGGGCTGAAGCCTTTACAGCAAGACAGGCAGAGTAAATAAAGACTAGAACAATCTGAGTATTTTTATGATTAATAGGTTACAATTCCTCTTTTTTGTTTTTTTTGCTTAGAGGTTTGAAGAATTAAGATTGCATGTATTGTAAGAGATGGCTTTTCTCTGTTAAATCTATTAATTGTCCTCTCTTGAGAGGTTTGCAATTATGTCCCAATCAGCTCCTCCAAAGATCGGATCTTTCTCTGCGAATTCACTGAGAATTCACTGTGAGTTCTGTTTGACCCATGAGCCACTCCTGCTGGACACACTGGGCCACTTGGAGAGGACAGAGGATGGATGAGGTGTTGCCAGGGGAAGAAAGGTGGGCTTCTCTGAGACCAGGTCAAGGGGAGCTGAAGCCAGAGCAGGCCAAGCTCACAGCCAGTTTCCTTTCAATCAAGGTTAGGTAAAAGAGTCTTGCCAGCTTTGAGAATCCTCTCTCTGTGAGAGCCACTCCTTTCGTGTTGTTTGTTTCTCTGGGAAAAGATATCAGATATTAAAGGGACATTTCAACAGATTTAAGTGTTCTCAGAAAAGTGAGATGTTATTCGATGAAAAGATGCCTTGTACTCATAGATGGGCAATAAATATTTGTTGATTTGATTTTCAGTCCCACTTTTCAAAAAGTAAGCAGACTTGAGGATTTTAGAGAATTATTTTTGAAAGCTTGAAATTAGCGACCACAATTTCATCTCCTTGTACAATTATATTGCAGAAAAATTGTTTATTTTCCTGTCACGTGAGGGAGTTGGCTTTCCTCGGCTTTATTTTCCTCTAATGTCTGATTCACAGAGTGAAAAATGGAGAGGACAAAGGAATAACATGATATACACAGTATATCCTTGGTTTCAAAAAGCAAATAGAATAAACAGAGCGGCTGTTAACGTCTCTGCTCTAAGAAACAGCTTCTGAGAAGGTTTTGGAGGCTAGACTCCCTTGCCCCTGACTCCTGCACCGAATTGTTCCAGGAGAATAGAGGCAACTTTGGTAATTTGCTCAATACTTAGCATGACTTCTGCACGCTTACTAGGGGGTTGAAGGAAAGCAGCTAGGTTACAGGGCTCTGGGTGGAACCCGGCTGGCCTACCCACGGGTATGGCCCTCAATCCTGCCATCTTGATGATACACATCATGTTTTCGCTTGTACCACGGACACCTCAGCGCCAGGATGTACCATATACAACCATCTGTATGGCAGCGACATTAGACTCTTTGCCTGTACCCCTTCTTTTTAACATCTGTGGAGGCTCTTGAAAGAATCCAGTACATGTAATCAAAGACCAAACAATCAAACACCATAAATAATTCTGCTGAGAAACTGGAGAGGCCTTGGCAACTTCCCATTCCCCCACGCCTCCCTCTGAGTGAGCACGCTCACCCTTTGTCACTCTCCCTCTCTTTTTGTTCTCCCTTCCTGCCTTTGTCTCTATTTAGAACACATTTTTACTGTGCTGCGACATCCATCACTGAATATTTTCTCCAGCTTTCAAAAACCCCAATCAAAATCTCGTTGCTCGTGGGTCTCCTAACCCACTTTAATCCTAAATGAGAAACTTGTCAGAGTGGCCAAGGCCCCAGCACGGGGTCTTGCTTCGCTCTCATTTCGGAAAGAGGAGAGTTTTGCAGGAAATCATACTACTGACCTTCGTTCAGCCTGCAGCTCTAAAGAATTTTCCATAGAAGCTGTCATTAAATAAACAGCTTCTGCCGTGCTCATTTGGCCTGCTGTCATCCTGGAAGGCTCGTTTCTGTCTCTTCTAAGTGGGCCTTTTCTTCTCTGACAATTCAGTGGGGTGTCAGACTTTTGGCAGCTAAATGATCTCCCCATTCCCGCTTATATTCAGTTTTTCACCCTCCTTACCCACTTTCATGACGTTACAAGGGAGAAACATTATTTGGAAAACCCAAAAGGGGGAAAATTGGGTGATGACATTTTGATGAACGTTATTGAGGAGTGATTGTCTGTAATGATTTTTTTTAAAGGGTTGGATTTAGATACATTCCCAATATCGTTTTTAAGACTTTCTACTGCCCTTCCTAAGGAGAATCATGAAAACATTTAAGCATAAGCAAAAACACCTCATGCTGGGTGATCTACTCTGTACCATTAGGCAAGGGGAGCGGGTTACATCATTGTATGCTATAGATTTAATTATCAGGAAAATTATTTGGTTGCCTGAGCCATGCACAGTGATTTAAGAGAAGACAGGAGCCTTCAGCGTTGGGACATCGTGCCCATTTTGCGCTGGCTGTTTGCATGTGTCTGGGGCTCCCTCAACCCTCCACTGAAGGGTGTGGCCCTAACCCACTGTGGCTACTTTCTGACTGGCTCCCATGTTGGTCTTAAGTCCCCCGTTAAGACGTGGACAGTGGCGTTTTACCCGTTTGGTGAGCTGAGTGTCCATCATGAAGTTGTGAACGTGCTTCTCTGCTTTGGTGAGTTCCAGCTTTCGGGCCACCACGGCCACCACCAGGGCAGTACAGCCCGCACCCTGTGAGGGGACAGCAAAAGGACCAGAGGAGAGAGCACATCATTAAGAGGCAGGGCTCAGGCGGAAGACTCCACGTGCCCCGGGCCCACGATGGGGTCTCCAGGAGTGGAGTGGGGACTTGAATTCTGGCTGGACAAGGCCAAGCCACAAAACCCATCAGGGCCCTGATTCCCGCACCCATGAAGGGGTCTGCGGTGCTCCTGGCTTAGCTGCAGAGCTGACCTCTGGGAGACTGAGCCTTCGTAAAGCTGGCCACTTCTTCGTGGAACAGGATACTGGATGGGGCTGAGGCTCGGGGGAATTTAAAACACCGAACGATCACTTGGTCATCTGCCAGGGTGTGCAGGGAGGACAGAAAATCCACACACGCTCCCCCTCCCTCACGCGTAACCCAGCCCCACTGCCAGCTCCAGAGCAGGGGGCCAGGAGGAAAGAAAGCCGTGCAGTATGGATGGATCACCTGTTGGTGGTGGAGAGTTTTCCTGAAAATAATCTAAGGAAGAGGCAAAGCATCACCCCGCCAAGACTGCTTCCCAGGGCTACACTGGTTGGCATGAGTCTGTGCACCCAGTGACTGAGCTTGCTCCCAGTTGGGTCTCTTCACTGGAGGTCTAGCCTAGGACTCAGCGCAAGAAATTCAGTTCCTCTTTGCTTTCACCAGGAGGCTCGTGAATTCACCATCTTTCAGAGATTTCAAAGATGATAACAACACGCCTGCCTCAAATCAGGATTTTAAGGGAACCCGCAGAAGGCGCTCAGTATTCTCCAGAGCAGAATTCTTATTGTGCTCTGGAAGGTCCACTCCGGGGAAGCCCAGGGAGAGTGAGTTAAAGAGGCCGCTTCCTCAGGACTCACTTCCTCTCTCCTAATCCTCTGGGCGCATGCTTGAGTGTCTGAGAAATGAGCAGAAAAGGGCTCATCGCAACATTCTTCCAAAGGACTTTGAAGTCCTCTTTGCTGTGCATCTTGGCCTGGTCGGGGGGCGGGGGGCGGGGGTGGGGGTGGGGGTGGGGTGGGTGGGAATCGAGACAGAACTGCCCTTGCCCTGCTTCTCCTGCAGGCAGCAGACGACAGCCCCGCCCTTGCCTGGTTCTTGGAAGAGAGCACACGCCCCTCGGTGACCATCACCCTCTTTCTGCACGTGGGGCCCTGCACCACCCTGACCTCCACTCATGGAAAGCGACAATAAGCTCAGAAAAGTCAGCAGTCTGATCCTCTAGATGCCAAACAGTAATCATAGTTGCCACAGAGCTCAGTTTAGCAATTGAGGTCCTAGGATTGAAGGAATCCACCAATAACATTTGGGGCTCACCCAGTTTAACGGAATACATAGGAAACCTTAGAGACTGTTTTCAAAGGTACTATAATCCGTACCAGAGTTGCGCGGAATGCACATGGTAGATCAATCCCCTACTCTCTCCTTCATAATCTCTTTCCTTTGCCACAGGTTGGCAAAGGTTGGTCGGTGCAAGGTTTTGGCATGGGTGAAGTTGGCAACGCTTTCCCCTAGCTTTTTACAAGGGTTCCCATGAAAACAATCTCATGTT
The DNA here is from genome assembly GCF_964270905.1 of Leucopleurus acutus. Classification (NCBI taxonomy): domain Eukaryota; kingdom Metazoa; phylum Chordata; class Mammalia; order Artiodactyla; family Delphinidae; genus Leucopleurus; species Leucopleurus acutus. The sequence goes on along the minus strand of NC_139143.1, from coordinate 81,345,568 downwards.
TCTAGGTACACTTGGTCAGCCACCCATTTCTAGCACAACAAACTGAAAAGAAAGGAGCCTGTGTGAACTTTCCTCTTCTGACCTCATTTTCCTTTCTTGTTCAGGGACGGCCCTGTTTTCTTGGCATCTGTGACTTGCAGGAGACTCTGTGCCCAGTTTTCAAAGGATATGTATGGGCCCTTGGACAGCCTGGTCTGCAGGTGTCATCAATTGAGCCAGGCCTCTAAAAGCAAAAAATAGCTTAAAAAGAAGCTGTTCTAGAGGGAAGACGTGTGCTCCATTTCCCCTTAAGCAGACCGAGTATATAATCCCTCTCTTTTGTATGGAGCTACAAAAGAACTTTGGGCTGAACGCCCAAAAAAGGGATATATCGCCGTGTTAAAAACGGAACGTCAGATGGAGAGGGTTCTTCCCAGGCTCCAGGCTTCCTCATTTCCCTGAGTGCAGGGAAACTCTGCTTAAATCACTCCTGAAAGCTGGGGGCAGAATTGGCCTGAAAGAGTCTCCCTGCTCACCACGCCACTTTGGAGGTTTCATTAAAACAATCAGCCATCCACAATCCCGAAGTTCCAGGGTCTAGCTGGATTGCTCCATGGTTTTGCTATCGCTCACAACCTAGGCTGCTGAATGCAGAAGGGTTCTAATGAGAAGCTGGAGTGTTCTAACTAAGGAACCATCCATCTTATATGATTAAGATTCATTTCTGCACGGAGGCAGGAGGCTGGGCTAGATGACATTTCCCGGTTTCTTTCAACTTAAAGATGTCAAGGCTCTCCTATGGATATTTCTCTGAAGGATGCTTGGTTCTTAGCCCCTAATTCTAACTTGAATAGATAACAGTGGATACTTTCAACTTTCCTTTTAGAAAATCCATCATCTGGCTGAATTAGGGAAGTAGCCAATAATGAAGCCTAATCTGGTCATTCCCATTAAGAGGCAACCTTGTAAAGAAGGGGTCAGACGTCAGCAACCTTCAGAAAGTGGTGTTCAGGGTGCTGAAATACAAACTGATCCTCTCCAGTGTGTGTGTGTGTGTGTGTGTGTGTGTGTGTGTGTGTGTGTGAGAGAGAGAGAGAGAGAGAGAGAGAGAGAGAGAGAGAGAGAGAGAGAGAGAGAGAAGAGTGGGGGAGGGGAGGGAAGGGAAGGGAAGGGAAGGGGAGACGGGAGATGCAGAGAGATATAGAGCTGGAGCAGAGACTGAGAGAGGGAACAAGTTGTGCTGCCTCCTCAACAGCATGGGACAGACAGGGGAAGTGGAAAGGAAGAAGCAGACAAATAGGAAAAAAGGATGGGCTGATGGGAATTGAGTGGAAGGCAGGAAGGACAAGGAGCCTAAGACTTGAGTCGGAAGTTGATGGTCAACTTTGGCTCTTTAGAGGAAATAAAGGAAGCACTACGGGATCCCCCTCCCTCCTGCTGTACTCACCTTTCATGTGGTATAATGATCACCTGTGTTCCTTTTGGGCCTCTTTACTTAGATGAGTTTATCAGCCTGACAGGGCCCTGTTAGCAGTTTGGGAATGCTTACGTGATACGGCAGGGATGCGGGTTGGTTTTAAGAGACAAATTGCCAAGGGCTTGGCTGATCTGGGTGTGTGAGAGCTCCTGCTGTCCTAGCTGTCCTCGTGTGGAATCTCAAAAATGGTTGGTGGGCAGGGGGGCCATGTGAGGAGAGATCGGAGTGGGACAGAAGAGGGTAAGCAGCTGCTGGGATGACTTCCATGGGGTCAGACTGTGGAGCAAATCCATGACTCAGACTTTTGCCTTCAGAGGTGCCAAGTCCTGAATCCTTTTTGACACCAGCTGAATTCCCTGGGTCTTCTCTGTCCAACACTATTTCCATGGGAGGGCTGTGGGAGGGGAGAGGGTTCACCTCTAATGAGGTCGTACTTGCCAAGGTACGTGGTGAGCAGAGTACAGGAGTGAACAGAGAGAGGAGTGGCTGGCCTGCGGTCAGCATGCCTAACTCATCCATAGATCTGGACCCAAATCAGAGACCCAGTCTCCTCCACTCTGGTCCTCCTACTCCTTGTTTCCAAGAGACATTTTCCAGCTGGAAAACCTTAGAGTCTCAAAAAACAAGTATCCCAAGGGGAAAAGTATGAGGTGTACTTAACTAAAGAAGCAAAAAATAAAATAAAATAAAACATAAATGAAAGTGACAAATGGAGGAGGGAAGCCTGGAGGATTTACAGTTGGATTCTGTTTCTGCAACAGATACCATGTAACAACTAAAATAACATCAATTGGTTTGAAACCAAGGTGTTTCAGGGAGAAGCTCATCCTCTAAAACTGACATTAAGCAGATGTCTTACTGAGCCCTCTTTTTCCCTCCTCCCCAAATGACTCAATTCGTGCTACCTTTTACTTCATCATCCCTTTCCTTTTGCAGTTCAAAGAAGCCTCTCTCATGAAGCCTCGGGGAGAAGCTCAGTGACCCCCACAGATATCCTGGAAGCTTTTGTCTATTTGTCCCTAACTCATGAAGGGTCCACAGAGTGAGTCCAGCTTCAGAAACTGGCTATATTGAAATGGGATTCCTACCAAGGAGTCTTGGGGGCCCCAAAAGTCTTCCAGATGCCTGCAGAGCCAAAAAGCCTTCAAAGGCCCATTCTGGATACTAAATATTGCCAGCTTTCTCTCTACCTTGTAACTGTCATCATAAAATTCTTTATGGAAAGATGATGCACTTTGAGATACCTGCTTTTGTGGGTGAAATCTCTCAAACACACCAGGTCTGTGCCAACAACGTCAAGTTGTTCAGACAATTATATACCCTGCTTAATGGTTGATAATTACACCGTTACTGGGATTGCCAAGAGAAAACAATGATTAAGACTATTTACAGCCCGCACACACAAATTCTTCCTTTCCCTTCCCGAGCAGGCCTTGCCTTGGCCTGCATGGTGTCCATGGTAACCAAACAGGAAGCCCTACCTTTAGTAAAGGCACTTGCAATAATAATCAGGAGATGTACAAAGTGTCGGGAGGCTGGGAGAGGGGAGGAAGGGATTCTCAGCCATGCGAAACCCTGGAAAGGAGTGACTCAGCTGGAAAAGTCACATTTGTTAGTAAAAATGCCACCAGGGTTCCTCACTGTCAGACCCCAGAGGGAGGCAGCTGATTTTAATTTGGGTAAACACACTGACAATGAGAGGAGGGGAGCTCCCCGTCCCTGTCATAGATAGGTGTATATTTACGCAGCAGGGTTTGTGCGAAAGGAGAAGACAAAAGGCATGTGCTGTATTTTTAATATGGGGGGTGGGTATCGGTTCCTCCTCACTTGTTTGTTCTTTCCACTTTGATCACACCTCTCTCCACAAGAAACAAACACTCCTTTCCAAGGAGCTGCTACAGCCCCAGCGGTGCTGAAGACCACACCCCAGGAGAAGGCAGGGAGGGGCCCAGGGGTCCTGCCCACCCCCCCACCCCCCCCAGCCATGCCAGCGCAGAAGCCCGGAGATGCAGGAGTGAGGGACCCAGGGAAATGGTGGCTATGGGGCCGCTTCTTGGATGGGGCACAGCTCCGTGCTGAGAGGGCGAATGGCTGGTATTTAGAAATAACGGAGGCTCCACGCAGGGCCATCCACCTAGTGGCAGCCCGGCTCCGTGCGGGCCTGGCTGAGAGCTGGTGCCGAGGCACAAAGCTTGCGCCCCACGAGCGGCTCTGAGACAGGACAGCTTTGGCCTTCGGGCGGCATTTCATTCCCTTCTGGAAGGAAGAATCATTCCTTGGTTTCCTGGTGACAGCTGGAGCTGTGCCAGATAGACTCCTACTAACCGATGGGAGGTATTTGTTCTGAGGCCTTACACTTACCCGTGATTTACCCCAACCCCGGCGCTAAGCCTTTTCTCATTAACTGCTGCCCAGGACCTGCTAATATGCACCGGCTCTGGATTTCAGTCGAAAGGGGAGAGGACGGTGTCCAGTCGTGACATGGCAGCGCTGGACCCCTCCTGCTCACCAGCCCCACGGCCCCAGGCCTCTGACCCTATGGCCTCTGCTGCTCTGAGCTGCCTTGTCACCGAGATCAGTCCCAGGAGGCCACCAGGCTGGTGAGGGCTTAACCCCCTTCCCACTGCAGAAAGGAGTCACTTCCCTTTCAGAAGGAGGGTCTTTTGTGTCCTCCTGGAGAAGTGGGGGTGGTGACTGAAATCTGAGGGAGCCCTGGAAGGATTTTGATGATGGGGGGCGCAGAGAGGGCTCCCTGGGGAGGGCTGCCGTAACCAGCCGCGGAGACTTAGGACCAAGTGACAGGCCTCCTGTCCACCCTCACCCCCACGACACCCAGGCTTAGCTGCCCGCTCCTTCTCTGACCCTCGGCTTCCTCTTTTGAAAGGAGGACCCGGTGTGTTTATTCTGGACTCTGGGGTTCTGGGAAGGAGGTCAAAGAGCAGGGCTGCCTGTCCCGGCCAGAAAGCACAGCAAGGAGACGAGCCCTCACCCCCGGCCAGTGAAGGAGTAGCGGCGGCAGGGACGCCGAGGGCTCGCCAGCACCGAAGGCGGGGCAGCTCCTTGTTGCTGATGGAGTGCGTTAACATAAAGCATCGCAGTTTATTCCCATCACCAGCCAGGGAGGAGGGCAGAGCAGGCCTCCCATCAGCACTTTGTACTCGAGCATGCTGAGGTCCAGCAGGCTAAGTGCCCTGCCTGGAGTCCACAGTGAGGTCATGGGGTCAGAGGCCTGCGGCCGTGGGGCTGGTGAGCAGGAGGGGTCCAGCGCTGCAGCGAGCAACAGGGACTCAGACTCTGGGGTCCAACTCCCTACCCACATCTCTCCCAAACTCCGTACTGTGTGGCCATGTGATGGGCACGAGTGTGTGCAGGGGTGGGGGATGGCAGGGTGATGGGCGGGAGGAATATACACCTTGAAAGGAGGCAGCACAGCTGCTGGACACCTGGGGAGAGATGGGGACGCAGTCACAGGCTAGCCGGGTGCCAACTCTGGGAGGGAACTGGCACTCGGAACCTGGCACCTCAACATTTGGATGCAGAGGCCAAGAGTTGGCCCAGGGCCATGTCATCAAACCAAGATCAAACCAGTGACCAACCCAGTCTAGGACATGGGTCTCTCATGGCCGGCTCAGTGAGTTCTAGCTATACTCTATCAGATGTGGTACCAAGGTCTGCGGGGCCCAGGCGACAGGAAAGAGGACAATGAACTGCAAGCCCTGATGCTCACCAGGGCTGGTGGATGGGAGCAGAGGGTAAGACCCACGGCCAGCTTCTCTCGGCCCATTTCTGGGGGGCTAGGAAGAGGCCATTAGCTGTCAGGAACCGGGACATGGTCCTATCTTAGACAAGGAAATGAAACAGTGAGAAGCCACGCAGATTTCACATCCGCCTTTCTACGTGCAGGGACACACACGCTGGCCTGTTAACTAGCAGCTGGTCCCACGCCCGGATGAGGAGGGCCCCCTGCACCCACCATAAAGGCGCTACTCCTAGCAGCATTCGGTGGGTGGGGAAGGGTAACTGGCCGAGGCAGGTACTCACCATGATGCCCGTGAGAAGACAGACACCTTTCCCACAGTATGTGTGGGGCACCATATCCCCATAACCAATGGAAAGGAATGTGATAGAGATGAGCCACATGGCACCCAGAAAGTTACTAGTTACGTCCTGCTGGTCATGGTACCTGCCGGGGGGGAAGACAGGAGTTAGTTAGTGGAACTGCCATTCCCTGGAGTAAAGGCTCTGGGCAAACCTGGACAGAGGAGGAAATGTGACATTTTGCTGAGATGGAGACAGCAGCGATGGTGGCACACGGATCTCTTCAGGAGACTGAAGCTGCCGCAGCTCTGCCCACCCAGGTCCTGCCTACAGTTCTCCGTCCATCCCCCCAACCCCCCACCACGAGCTTGGTCCCAGCGGTAACATGTTTCGTCATGATTTGCACCATATCACAGACGTCCTTTCAGTAAAATACCTTTGGATGAAATCATGCAGTAACAAAATTTAGATTTTCCCTTCCAAGCTGACAGTCTAAATGTATGTGGATGTGATTAATCTGAAATCACAAGCTCCTGAACAAGGAAAATGTCAAAAAAAAATCACCAAACGCATTTAGCAATTTCCCCTAAGAAGGCTGATGGAGCCCAAAGACTGGCACCTCCCAGGTGTCTGGAGGGAGGCTGCGGTAGCCGGGGCTCTCTTGGAGCTGTTTCCAGGGGGAGGCTCTGGAGTCTCCATGGAGCCATGGCCTCCTCTTCTGAGCTGGATGGAGGCTCGTGGCTGTCCTGCCCTGGGAGTAAGCAGCTGGAAACGTATCACCACCATTCCCTCTGCCGGATACCCATTCCACCCCGTCCTTTTCCTCCCTCCCTTCATCCCCAAACACCAAGGCCCACTGTGGGCCAGGCTCTGTGCCAGGCACTGAGATAGAAAGATGAACAGGATACAGCCCCTGCCTTAGGGTTCTCAGCCCAGGGCAAGGGTCCAACAAGGATGCAGACATTTGTGAAAGCGTCAGTAAGTGAGTGGACGAGGCACCTGGAGGACGGGAGGGAAAGGGCAATGACCTCGACTCAAATGCAGGAGGATTAGTCAGAGGCTTGAGTTTTCCAGGCCGGCCGGGGGAAGGGAGTTCCAGGCAGAGGAAATGCTCTTATGCAAAGCCAGGGCCCAACCTGAGTGCAGCAGGTGGGCCTGGCTGCACCTGGGGTGGCAGGGCAGATGAAGGTGGGTCCTTTCTCAGAATGTTCTCTAACAGGATGAACCTGAATGACAGGGATATCACTCCTTGATAAACTCTTCCCATCAGCCTCTTGGAGGCCACTGGATGGGAAAGGTGAGATGGGGCCAGGGAGACCAAACCATCCTGGTTGGATAGAGCAGAAAGCCATTTAGGAACCTGAATCTACAGAACTGAGTTACCAGCAAGGCTTACATGACGTGCTTGGGATGGGGTCTGGTACAAGGAGGCCCCCAGAAAGTATTAGCTGCTACCGTCAGTGCTCTCCCTGAGCCCCACACCCCCACCAACAGGGTCTGGTGCCCAGTGGGCAACTGACAAATGTTGCTTTTCTTACCCTTACCCCCCGCCCCAGGTCAGGTGTGCCAGCAAGGCTGCAGATACAGGCGCATCTGGAGATGAGCGTAAAAGGAGGCAGAAGTCTGCTAATCAGAAAGGAGGTGGAGGGCACGTAAGTGGGGAACACCAAGGGCACTCTGTGACGGATACCGTTTATTGACTCACACTGTGTTAGCAGGAGCCACACGATGCAAACTACCCTGTGGCTAGCTAGCACTCTGTGTACAAACGCTCAGATTCTCACAACATCCTCTCAAGTGTTTTTGCAGGTAAGCAACTGGAAGCACAGAGGCATTGAATGACTTGCCTGAAAACACACAGGAAGTAACCAAAGCAAAGCCCATGGCCTTTTCGCTATTCCTTCAGCATCAGGGAGACGGAAGCGACTGCTGTGTGCCTTGGGGAATGATGAGGAAGTGTTAGCAACAGGAGGGCACCTGGGCTCCAGTAGCAAGTGATGAGGTAGCTATGGAGACCAAGGGTCTGATTTTGGAAGGCCTTGAATTCCAGGATAAGAGGTTTGGATCTGTTCTTAGAGGCCTTGGAAATGATTCTTGGTTCTTGAGCAGATGAATGACAAGATGACATGGCCCACTGGGAAGACTGGTCTGTAGGTGGTAAGTAGACTGATTAAAAAAGATGCAGCACAGGGGTGGGGTAGCCAGGTGGGAAGCAAATGTGCAAAGCCAGGAGGGAGGTGCAGGCAGCAACCTTCATGGCCCACCTGAGCCTGGCCCGAGCAGATCCCGGTAAGCACATCCTTGGTGGGCCGTCCAGCCCCAGCTTGAATCCTCTACCAGCAACTAGAGGAGGGTGGCTTTAGCCTTTCACAGCTGTCTGCACAAGGGCGTGCATGCCCAGAACTCTAGGGGTGACATCTGAAAAGCAGACATCCCTCCCCAAAGCTCTGCTGGTTAAGTTGTCTTACCTGCCCTCCCCTACCTGCTTTGCTTGCTCCCCAGTGATACTCTGTGGCTACCCAGATGGCACCCTGGCTGCCTGCTCCTTCCAGTTGGCCTCATGTCCCCAGGGCTGCGGTGTGTCTGCTCATCTGGTCACGCTGGAGTAGCATAGGCTGTTGGTGCCCAGGTCTGATCCCCAAAAGGGAGTGTGCCCTGCCCTGCCCCGGGACACCAGCCCCATCCCAGGTCTGACAGGGCCTTGGATGGGCAGCCACGCTCCCCATCCCATCCCCCACAGCCCTGGGTCTCTGCAAGGCCCTTGGGCTGATGTGGTCCCCTCCACTCACAGCCTGCTGCTCTTTGGCCAGGAAGAATGGTGGTGACCCTGGCTCTAAGGGCCTGTGCTGAGGTTAGTGGCGGGGATTCCTTCCCTGGAGGGATGGACTTTGGAGTCTGTGAAGCAGCGAGACTCAGTGACAGGTTGAGTGTGGGGACACAGACGGGGCAAGACTTAGAGATGGCTCCATGCCACAAGCCAGCAACAAGCAAACACATGCGTAGAGGACAGCCGGGGTCGTCATCTCCTGGAAGGGGTCTTGGGTCAGGTCTGATGACAGTGAGGTTGAGGCAGTGGGTAGAGAGGAGGCGAGCCTGTGGTCTCGGGCTCAGTTTCCCTGGCTTCGAGCCCCAGCTCCACCTTAAGTAGCTCCACGGCTGTGGGCAAATGACTTAACCTCTCTGTGACCCAGTTTCTTTATCTGCTGATGGGAGGAGTAAGGAAAATAATTCACCAGCAATATTAGCACAGTGCTCGGCCCAGAGTAAGTGCACACCAAGTGTCAGCAATTACCACTACTGCTGAGATTGGCATGTGTTATCAGTCTGAGAAACAATCATACAGTGGCAGGGATCTACAGGTGCAGTGGGTAGAGGGTCCCAGCAGGGAGGGAAGAAGATGGAGGGAAGGATGAAGATGGAGGGAGGGGTGAAGATTGAAGGGGGGATGATGATGGAGGGAGGGGTGAAGATGGAGGGAGGGATGAAGATGGAGGGAGGGATGATGATGGAGGGGGGAATGAAGATGGAGGGAGGGATGAAGATGGAGGGAGGGATGAAGATGGAGGGAGGGGTGAAGATGGAGGGAGGGATGATGATGGAGGGGGGAATGAAGATGAAGTGGGGGGGATGAAGATAAAGGGGATTGAGGATAAAGATGCCTTGGCATTGAGGCTGGAAAACTATCTGATGAAGGGATGAAAGGAATCTACTGTAAGTTCTTGGACAAAGTAGGGATACGAGACACTTGGTATCTGAGAATGATTCTTCTAGCAGCTACACGTAAGACTGATTAAAGAAGACAGGTCCCAGACAGCGAGAACCTCTAGAAAGTTTGCAGGTACCCGAGGAGAAGCAATGGAGAGACTTGAATGCTGAACTACGGGGTTTGGACTTAATTCGCAGCCTATCTTCTGTGGACTTATTGGCTTTGCTGTGCACGTGGGTCTCTAAAGTCCTCCTTTCTTTGCTTAAACTAGAGTTCCTGAGCTGCTCAGCTGCCCTCAGGACCATGGCCCATCCTATTCATATGTGGGTGGATTCCGAGGTAAAGAGATCAGAACTCAAAGTGGAATTAAATAAAAGCAACCAGCAATGTGTCTCTCTTTTTAAAGTTGAGGTTGATTTACTGCTTCATTTTTCTCTAAATTCTCTTTATGTTCCTGTGGGCTTCTTTTTCATTCACCATTTAAAATCCCTTGGTGCTACCTATGTGTACTGAGGAGAGGAGAAGCAGATCTTGAGGATGCTATTCATTCATCGTTTGTCAGACTTTGATGATCTCCCCTCTGACAGGGGCTATTGAAGATCTGGAGATGAGTCGGACAGGCACCCTGCTCTCCTGTGGCTTGGAGCATAGTCATGGAGATAAGACACACGTGCAACTCACCAAGCAGGAAGTGATAAGTGAGAGAGCAGGGCTGGTGATTCAGGACCGTGGGAGTGGAGAGGAGGGAAAAATTGTTTCCAAATCTATTCACAATTTTAGAGTGGTTTACACTTGTCACAAACTCACATATTAATCTCATGATATTTTTTGCAATAGAGAATTTTTTGGAGAAAAGAGTCCCATGTTTTTCCTTAAAGGCTAAGGAGGAAAAGGTTGTAGGTATTTTTTAAGGGTTATTATAGTTATTAATTTATCATTAGCGTGTGTGGACTATGGTTTTTTTCACTTTTTAATATTATGAAATAAATGATAGATATGGAAGATTGTACAATTGGGTAAAGATGGTAGATGAAACACACATGTTACCTTTGCTCTCTCTTCACATCCCTCTACAACTAACAGTTTTAGTTTCCTGCTTTTAAAAATAAGCAGACAACAGGAATCCCCAGACATCTGAGGAAAGTCTCAAATATTAAAGACACAGACCAAATCAGTCAATTAAACAAACAAAGAAAAAAGACTCTGGATCAAATACTGACCATTAACAGAGAAGAACTCTTGAAACAAATCCTGTAGTTAACATCTTAAGAGAGATAAAACAAGATATTGGACCCATGAGACAAGAATGGCATGCTATATCAACAAAGTCCTCCCACAGGGCTGGAAAATAAATTGAGGAAGTTTCCCAAAAGACAGTGAAAGAGATGAAAATAGGAGAAAAGTAGTGAATCAATCTACCAATTCAAATACCAAGAGTCTCAGAAAGAGAGAACTGGAAAAAAAGAAGGAGGAGGAGAAAAAAGGAAAAGAAGGAAAGAAGTAATCATTAAAGATATCATTACAAAATTTCCCAGAGCGGAAGGACACACGTTTCTAGATTAAGGGCCCACTGTTCCCAGCCCAGTGGATGGAAATAGACTCACAGCAAGGCACATTATTGTGAAATTTTAGACCACCAGGGGGAAAAGAGAAGATGCTATGGAGCTTCCAGGAAGACAGAGAGAGGTCAGACACAAGAATCAACAGTCAGAGTGACTCTGGACTTTTTCACAGCAACACTGGAAGCTAGAAGGCCATGGAATAAAGGCTTCAAAACTCTGAAGGAAAATTATCTCCAAATCAGAATTCCAAACTATCCAAGGTTCTCAAAGATTTGCCTCCTTTGCACCCTTTCTCATGAAGCTACAGGAGGGTGCGCGTCACCAGAGCAAAGGAGTAAACCCAGAAGGAGGAAGCCCTGAGATGGAGGAAACTGGGGATCCACAGAGGAGAGAGGCCCGGGGTGATGGCACCAGGAGGTCCTTGGGTGACGGCCACGCACCAGGCGTGGAGGGCAACCCGTCCAGACTGGAGCAGGTCAGGCAGCTCTGGAAGGTATTTCTCCAAGAAGATGAAATTGGTAGAAAACCTGCAGTGCCTAAACGTCCTGAGAAGAAATTTAGACAACTGTCAGCGTCTAGAATTGAGTTAGTGATAAATACACAGCAAACTAAGCAAATGAACAAACATGGTAATTAACCAGGAGAAACAAAAAGTTATGCAGGGAAGGAAAAGCTATCATCCTTCACTACAAGGCTCAGCTCTGAATAGAGTCAAATTAGTGTTGGCTGAGTAATGTAAACACCGATTACTGATCTAACCAAAAACGTGATATAATGATGAAAGGAGACAGGAAGCGTTGGAGGGGAGGAAAAGAAACTAAATCCTCATCTTCCACTGTGGGAAGGGGATAGATGATGCCGAAACCAAAGCACCGAAAAGCAGCAATACAGTGTTTTATGAAGAGACATGGAGGAAAAGGTTAAAATTAATTAGCAAAAGAAGGTAAAAGTGCTACCCCTGGGGAGGCATAAATGGGAAAAACTGGTGGAGGACAGCAAATACCACAGAACAATTGACTCTAAATGTATGCAGGTATAACTTCCATAATATCAAACGCAAAACTAAACCAAAGAGAAAAAGACCACAAATATATATAACATAAAATTAAGTTACAAAGCATAAGAGTAAGCACTCCTGAACTCACTGTCCTGTTGAAACTACTTGTGCATTTTCTCCATCCTCAGCCTCCCACGTCCCCCCAGAGATCCTCAACATCCTGAATTTCATGTTTGTGTTCTTGTTTTTCTTCACAGTGCTTCTCTTTTAAAAAAATTTTTAATTCTTTAATTTAATTGAAGTATAGTTGATTTACAATGTTGTGTTAGTTTCAGGTTTACAGCAAAGTGATTCGGTTATATATATATATATATTTTTTCAGATTCTTTTCCCTTACAGGTTATTACAAAATACTGAATAGACTTCCCTGCGCTATACAGTAGGTCCTTGTTGGTTATCTATTTTTTATATAGAAGTGTGTATATGTTAATCTCAAACTCCTCACAGTGCTTCTACCTAGCTATGTATACCTACCTAAACAATATATAATTTAGTTTTGCCTATTTCTGAATTTTATAAAAATGAAATCGTACCATAAGAGTGTGATAGGCAGCCTCTAAAATGACCCCCGGTATTCTCCCTCCTCCTGGGGTAGTCACACACTTTTGCAATCCCCTCCTTTTAAGTGTGGGCTGGACCTAGTAACTTGTTTCTAAGGAATAGAATATGGCTATCACTTCTAAGGTTGGGTTATAGGAAGACTGTGGCTTCTGTCTGGGAGATCTCTACCTTGTTCTCTTTTGAATTGCTCTCCCTTGGGAGAAGCCACCCAAGTGGTGAGTGAACTTGGGAGCAGAAACCCCTTAAGTCAAGCCTTAAGGTGAGACCACAGGCCTGAACTACAATCTCATGAGACCTCTTGAGCCAGAGGTACCCATTTAAGCTGCCCCTGAATTCCTGATGTATAGCAACTGTGAGATAGCAGATGTTTGTTGTTTTAAGCTGCTACATTACAGGGCAATTTGTTACACAGCAGTAGATAACTAATACAATGAACTCTTCTCTGAATTGCTTTTTTCTACTCGACATATATGTTGATATATGTGACGATAGTGTATTCTCATTCCTGTACTGTGCTTCATTATATGAACATACCATTATTTATTCATTCACCTATTGATGGACATTTGGGTGGTTTCTAGGTTTTTCCTCTAATGAGCAATACTACTACAAACATTCTTTTTTTTTTTTTTCCGGTACGTGGGCCTCTCACCGTTGTGGCCTCTCCCGTTGCGGAGCACAGGCTCCGGACGCGCAGGCTCAGCGGCCATGGCTCACGGGCCCAGCCGCTCCGTGGCACGTGGGATCTTCCCGGACCGGGGCACGAACCCGTGTCCCCTGCATCGGCAGGCGGACCCTCAACCACTGCGCCACCAGGGAAGCCCCTTACAAACATTCTTAATCATAGTTCCTGGTTGTGTTAGAGTCTTAGGACACATAGCTAAGAGTGGATTTACTGGTTTGTAAGGCATGTACATATTTAACTTCCTTTGAAAATGTCAAGTTATTTTCCAAAACGGCAGTACCATTAGGTTTCTACCAGCAGTGAATACATGTTCCTGTTGCTCTATGTCTTTATCAACACATCATCATCTGACTTTAATTTTTGCCAAACCAGTGGGCAAACTGGTATCTCATCATGCTTTTACTTTACATTTTCCTGATAAAAGCTGTGTATCCTTTTATATGTTTATTGGTCATTTGTGTTTCCTCTTCTGTGAGGTACCATTCATGACTTTTGCTCATTTTTCTATTGGTTTGTTTTTCTTTTTTTCTAATTCATTATAAGAGTTCTTTATATAATTCTAGATAAGAACTTTGTCAGTTTATGTATTGCAAATATCTTCTCCCAGTTTGTGCCAGGTCTTTTTATTTGTTTTATAGTACTTTTGATGAACAAAATTTTAAATTTTACTATAGCTGAATTTATCATCCTTTTCATTTATAATTAGCAACTTGTATAATTTTTTAAAGAAATCCTTTCCTATCTGCGGTTATAAGACTTTCTTTTAAATGTTTCTAAATGTGGCCTTTCACATTTAAGTCTTCAATTCACCTGGAATTGATTTGGTGTGTGGTGTGAGGTAGGGATACAACTTCATCTTTTTTCATATGGATAACCAATTATCCCAGGTCCACTTAACGAGTAGTTCATCCTTTCTCCCACTGAGAATGCTACCTCTGTCATATAGATTATATATGAAAGTGAAGCTATTTCTGGGTTCTCTACTCTGTTCCATTGGCCTATTTGTCCAACTCTGGAGTTACATTATACTCCTCTTTGTAACCTTTTCTGGGTACCTTCTCAGAGCCTAAGTCATGAAAGGTGCTCAGTAAATATTTGTGGAATGAATATGGCCTACTTGTTGCTTTTCCTGTCTCTTTGTGAAAGCGATGCTTGCTTTAGTAATTCAGTGACTCACGTAAGGTGACTTCAGCTGTTCTCTTTGGCAGATAAACTTTTGTCAAAGTGGCTGCCAAATTCCTTGGGCTTGGAGTTGGTTCTCACTATTCATAAGGACTCAGCTTCTTGACAGTAGCTGTGACCGAGCTCTTTTCATATGGATCGTAGTGATTTAATGGCTCTAGCCATTTGTCCTGGGTCTGGTTTGTTTGTCGGGAATTTTCAGGAATCAAGCCAAGCGGATTCTTTGTCTTCACCTTACAGTCATTCCCCAGCTTCACACAGTCAGATCCCAGCCCCCACTGAGCTGTGGAACCCCTGCTTGCTCAGTTCTCCAGTGAAAAACCCAACATGTACCTGACTGACCCCTTGGTGGCCTTGGATCCCATTGGTGCCTCCCTCCTCAGAACAGTCCTCTTGGCATCTTCAGTGGCTTGCTCTCCTGCCTTCCTCCTGCCCTGACCATCCTTCTCGGCTTCTTCTTCTGGCCTCCTCTTCAGCGTTGCTGTGCTCCAAGCTTGCTTCACACCTTTCTTGCTTCTCTCATGCCTGCCACTGTCCTCACTGTTCCCTTCTAAATGACCCTTCAAGAAGCAGCTCAAAGCCCACCCTGACCCACCCAGCCAATGTGGGCTCTCTGTCTCTAACCCCACACCACTCAGCTTCTGCACTCTCCATTTGATGCCTACACACTGTCTTTGGTAGGAGACCACCGGTGTGGACCATGGTTAGGTGTCATGGTGGACTACCTATAGTTGAATCTGGGTTTTGCTCCTTAGTATCTACATGACCTTGTCCTCAGTTTTCCTATCTGTAAAAGGGGATAATACTTGTACCAGCTCACACAGAGTTACCTTTAGGGTTAAATGAGCTAATATTTCTAAACCAGTAGAACAGTGCCTGGCACATAGACACACTAAAAAATGTTGGTTATTGTTGTGCTGTTACAATCTAGTGTGTATAAGCCTGGCCTTGTCATAGCAGAAAAGATGCAGGATCTGGAGCTGAAGGACTGCCTTTCATGCCCTAATGGCTTTGTGACCTTGAACAAATTACTGTCTCAGGATCTGTTTCCTCTTTACCAAATCAGGGTATAATAATGTCTGCCCTGACCATCTCACAAGGCTGTGGTGAGGAGCGAAATACTTGTTGAATGTATGAATGAATGATCCCATTTTGTCTTTATCACAAGCCAGCAGGACAAGGTCAGAGGGACAGGGGTTGTTTTCCCAATTTTATAATTAAACAATGAGAAGCTCAAGAGACTAACTGGCTTCCCTAACTTCTCAGAGCAAATGAGTGAAAAAACTGGCCAGAAACCCGTCTTTTTTCTGATTCTAGAAATGGCTGCAGTGAGCAGGACCCAGGGTGGGGCATGGTGGCAGCGTCTGTGGGCCTGGGCAGATGCCAGCCTATCCTAGCAACATGGAGCTCCTGCTTGGTCCCTGCCAGTAGGACAATGGCCAGGGGACTGTGTGTGACTGGCGAGTGAGTACCAGCTGGGATCAGGGGGCCTGAGAAGCTCTTCTTAAGGGAAGACATTTCCGTGGAGTCCTGGGTTTTACTCCCATCCCTACCTCTACTTTTGTCTTGGTTGCCAATATAATCAACTCCTAATTATCAAGGGCTCTCATCACGCAGGGGCATGTGATTCCAGCGTTGGGGAGAAAATCACCATTTCTTAAGCATATTATGAGCCTTAGTTTAGGAGGACTTGAGAAATGCTTGAGGTATATGAAAGAGTACCACTGAAATTCAAAGTTAGCTGAGGAATAAATGGCTTATTACAGCGACTTTAGAGCTACTCCGTTATTCCAGCTACAAGTGAATTCACATAAAGACCAAAAAAAAAAAATTCTTTCTCTTCTTAAAAACAGTCTCCCTCATAAACATCTTAAAATATAAAATAAATGGCCCTGGAGGCCCAGGGCTAACCACCAGCCTACTGGACCACATGTCTGACGACACACGCATCCATGAAGTCACTCCCTCATCTGCCTCATTCCTACAGCCAGTGTTCTATTTTTTACAAGTTGGCTTTGAATTTAGGAAAATAAGGACGTTTCCCTCCACCAGGTAATTCAAGGCAACAGCGCTGAATCTTTCCAAGGCAAACCTAAATCTAGTCTCTTGTTTCCAGCCCCAAGAACTAACAGCATGGGTACAAAGCCTCTGGTTATTTTTAAAAGGGGAGAAAACCACCACTACCAAAACAGACAAGTCCAACAAACAACCAGACAGAAGCAGCTCATCCCCTTTCTGTGACTACGGTGGGTGTGCCTTTTTCTCTCAGAGGTGGTGGCATGCATGCCTCCTCTGGCAGTTTTCCTTGGAGACTTTTGCCAAATGTGGGCGAGTCGGGACATCTGGCTGGTGTCACACATCTGGATGCAACCTCTCTACAGGGAAGTCTGAACAAGAATGCCAGCTCAGCTTTTCTTGGGGTGTGTTTGTCTTCTCTTGGGTCTCTCCCTCCCTTTGTTAGGCTAAGAAGTTTTGTTCGACTTCCCCACTTCGCAAATGGATACAGCATTTGAGGGAGGCCAGCTGCCATTCCTTCCACGGTCTGTTTTCTTCACAAAGAGGAGCGCTGTCAACCTCTCTGCATGGTTATTAAATTAAAAACCAGATGGTTCATCTGGCAAACCTTTCTGAGTCAGTTTCACTATTTGCAATGTTTTCTTTCTTCTTATTAAAAAATATTTCCATGTTTCCTCATTTGGAAATGTTTAATAAAATGCATGAAAATGGAGAAAAACAATATGTTTGGAAGACGCACTCTTCCCATGGGAAACATGTCTTCCACGGTCTTTGGAGGTGGCGTGGCGGAGAGGGGATGGGGGCTCAGATCCCAACCCTGCCACCTGTTAGCTGCGTGGCCTGGGTAAGGTGCTCACCTCTCCATGTCTTGGGCTTTCCTTCTGTAAAACAAGATGTAAAACCTCTCTCATGGGATGATGTAGGTGGTTAAATGAGATAATATGCAGCGCCTGGCAGTTACTGGGGGCTCACTACATGAACTCATTCAGTCAGCAACTGTGAGCGGGCCCCTACTATGCGCCAGACTTGGCACCTACTTCAGCGAACTTACAGTCCAGTGAAGGAGGCTGACACCAAGCAACGCCGAAAGCTGAAAAAGGCCGAGTTAGAATTGAGACGCGTGCCAAGACGCAGCATGGGGTGCCCTAAGCAGGGACCTCCTCTGAGGATGCAACCTTTACACAGAGCCACCCAGGACGAGCAGGGATGAGGCTGGTGCCCAGGGGTGGGCCGGGGTGGAGGTGCTCCAGGTGGAGGGACTGCCCTGGAGAAGGCTGGGGGAACTGGGAGGATGTGGCTGGAGAGGCAGGGCGGATGAAGGATGCTCTCTCCAAGCACCAGCACTGGGCTTTGATGAGAAGAGCTGCTGGCACTGTTGGCCTCCCTGGCACCGGCTCCCTGGGCCCTTGTTTCCCTTCGTCTCCCTCCTCTGTCTTTCCATTGCCGATCTGTCTTCTCTCTCATCCTTCTTTCTCTCGTTCCCTCCTTTGAAACACCCCCCGCCCTCCTCTATGTCTCCTCTCTCATTCCTCTTCACTGGCTCAGTCTCTTTCTCATCCTCTCCTCGTGAGCAAAGCCCCGCCGCGAGGAGAGGCAGGGGCTTCTGTCTCCAACCAAGGGGGTGACAGTTCCCATGGGGACACCAGTCTTTCTTGGCCTCAGCTTGGTTTTGCTTATCCAGCAAACTTGTATTCTGCACCTACTGGGTGGCCATATACCAATGGCATGAGATCAAACAGCCCAGGGTCCCTGCTCCAGGAACCCCCCCCTGCCCCCCGCAGAGTCAGACTGCTGGGATGCCAAGTGGGGAGGGCTGCACCAGGGGCAGTACCCATGTGCTTGTCCTCCCAGGGCCTGGAGACCGCAGCCCTCTGCTCTTCCGGTGACCATGTGCCTACCTGTGGTTTCAGCTGCCACCCCCAGGCCTCTGAGACCAGCCCAAACCTCCCCTCTGAGCTTTGGACCCGTGGACCCACCTGCCAACATGGGGCATATCCGGGGGGACAGCAGGTAAATTACGTTCAGCTTATCCTGAGCCCTACTCATCACCTGCCCCCTGCCTTGTGCCCGGATCCCCTCCAAACCCATCCTCTTCCTCCTGCATCTCCTATCTGTGGGCAATACCACCACCCAGCTGCGCCAGGACACTGGGCATTGTTCTCGAACTTCCTCCACTGTCACCCCACATCCAATGAGTCCGCATGTCAATTTGGGCTCCTCTAGTTCTTCCTCTTTTTTTTTTTTTTTTTTGTCCGCACCATGCGGCATGCGGGATCTTAGTTCCCCGACCGGGGATGGAACCCGTGCCCCCTGCAGCGGGAATGTGGAGTCTTCACCACTGGACCGCCAGGGAAGTCCCCCTCTAGTTCTTTCAAACCTGCCCCTCACTCGTCATCCCTGCCACCACCTCCTGGGTGGAAGTGGCATCCTACCCCATGTCCATCATGGCAGAAGTCTCCCAACTGGTCTCCTTGACTCACGGTCATCATTGTGTTCCCCTCACACTCTGCAGCCAGGGAAAGCTTTCCAAAACAGAGGACTTTCCCCCACTCAAAACCCACTAGTGGCTCCCACTGGCCTAGGGTAGGGGCATGGGTTGTTCCTCAGCCTCAGCGTGGAGACACACAAACAATCCATCCAGGACTAAGAGTGGTTGAAGAGTTGACATCTGTGAAGGATTTATGAGATAGTTTCAAGGTTACCCCTATGATAACATCACTCTCCCAGTCTTACGTTCTGATTTGCTTTCTCCAGTGGAAAGGAAGGGCTAGGACTCCGGCTAGGCTGGTGGAAATGATTTATAAGCTGGGGCACACCCACAGCAGAAGTCAGGTATCTCAATACCATCTCTCCTGCGTCACTAGAATAAAGGAACAAAGTAAATAAACAAGGTTGGGAACTGTTGGCTGTGATAGAGGATTAAGTCCAAACTCTTTAGACTGGCCTGGCCCCTGCCTACCTCTCTAACCTTGAGTGCAGCTGCGACCTCTCACGGACACCCCCTGGCAAGCAACTGCTTATTCTCTCTCCCACCCTGTGCTCCCCCACCTCCAAGCTCTGCTTGTGCTGGTCCCTCTGGCTAGAGTCCCCTCAGGCCCAGAAGATCACCTCCTCCAGAAAGCCTTCCTGGATCAAGCACCGTCTGCAGAGCACCCTTAGCCCCAGGGTCCTCTCTGTCACCTCCTACCGCAGTATCTAATCATGTGCTTGCTCCTGGGGCGTGCCCTTCCGCATGGCCCAGTGCCAGTCCCGGGGGCCCTGGCACTTGGAGGAAGCTCTGAGAATCCGCTGAAGGGGTCAGTGAGTGAACAAGGGTCCAGTGGATGTGACTTTCAAACTTGGTCTCATCTCACTCCCCTCCACGAGTCTCTGCTTTCTCACTGCTTCTGCCTGTGGTTTTCATTCAGTTGCACCCTCCTGGGGCCTCAGTCTTCAGCCTGGCAGCCGTTTCTCTCCTGGTTGAGCCTTTTCCTGACATTAGTTACAGAGTGTGATTTGGAAGCAAAGGGGCTTCACAGCTCTTGGTGTTTTATACACAAGAATACCAGTGGTTGGGATTCTTGCCAAATATTTCCTTAGAGAACTTAGAGATGATCTATTTCTCATCTCATTTTATTTCTGGGACTAACTCTATGAGGCGGGTAGGACTGGATACATAGCCCTATTTTAAAAGATAGCAATCAGGGCTTCCCTGGTGGCACAGTGGTTAAGAAGCCGCGTGCCAATGCAGGGGACATGGGTTCGAGCCCTGGTCCGGGAAGATCCCACATGCCGCGGAGCAACTAAACTCACGCGCCACAACTACTGAGTCTGCGCTCTAGAGCCCACAAACCACAACTACTGAGCCCACTTGCCACAACTACTGAAGCCCGCACGCCTAGAGCCCGTGCTCCGCAACAAGAGAAGCCACCACAATGAGAAGCCTGTGCACCGCAACGAAGAGTAACCCCCGCTCACCCCACAACTAGAGAAAGCCAGCGCACAGCAACCAAGTCCCAACACAGCCAAAAAAAAAATTAAAAAAAATTTTAAAAGATAACAATCATCACCATCGTTTGTCAAGTGCCAGCCATGTGCCACGTGGGCCAAACCTTTGTGTGCATTATCTTATTTAATTCTCATAATAACAAGATTTGCAGTTGTCATTTCCTGTTTTCTTGAGTTGGAAACTCAGGCTCAGCCAGATTAGGGAACTTGCACAAAATAAACATTTACCAAGTGGCGGAGGCTAAGTGTGAGCTTGGGTCTGGCGTATTCCTCAGCCCCATCTTTGACCGTATTATGCCTTTGAGGAAGTGAAGGCCCAGTGAGGTTGATGGGAGAGATTACTGGAGATGCTCCCTTTCTCAGGCATCTGATCCTGGATGTGTATTACAATGAGCCAGCTTCACAGGGGAGTGAGCCAGAGCCAGGGCTGCTCTGTTCAGCACCGTAGGTTGTGTGCTGTGCAACTCCAAGGAGTGCCATTCCCGGAGCCGTCAATGAGAATGGCGCCCCCTGGAGGGCAGTGCTGCGTAGGCAGTGGTCCCGGCTAGAGCCTCAAAGGAAAGGTGTCTTTCTCCTCTCAGTTATGCTTTCCAAAGATAATTAAAGGCAGGCAGCTGCCCAGGTGCACAAATGTTGAGGAGGGCACAGAGCTGCGGTGTCACCTGGGCAGCGTTAGTGTGGGAGGGAGGGGACCGCTCTGTGACCAAGAACAAAGAGAAACAGACTGGAAGAAATACGCTGGGAAGGAGTTTTCTTGTTAGTGTTTCCCAGAGCAGTGGGGATTCCAGGGCAGGATGTGGGAGCTCTGGCTGGACAGCTTCCCCTGCCACTGAGAAGAGGGGGTGCCAAAGAGGTGAGTAGGAAGAAGTCTAACTCAGCAGAGACAACCACCCCCATCTGGGGAGCATGGCTGCAACGCTCTGGGGGCTCCAGGATCTCTCTGACCACAAGTAGCCTGCATGTGGAGGGCAGTTGCCTCTAACCTCTAACCTCTTTCCACATGCCTGGGCATCCAGATGGCACACTTCCTTGGATTTCTGGGAGTGGACTTTGGCCACTTGAAGAGTGACAAAGTCTCAGGCAGGGTCTCAGGGGCTGGTCCAGGCTCGCCTGTCCCACAGCCAAACCACCCAGACTTTGGCTTATATGATTAACTGGAAGGTCCTGGAACACATCAGAAAGAAAGCTAATTCTGAAGCTCAGGACTGTGTGGAGAAGGGAATGGAGACACCCAGCACCTGCACCCCTCCAAGCGGGGGTTTCTTGCTAGAGGAACTTCTAAATCTCTGCAGCTGGCATGCCCCAAGATCTACAAGAGTAGCAGCTGGAAGGAAAGGCTCGTGTGCTGGGGCCTCCCTGCTCATCTCTGTGGGCCCAGGAGCAGAATGAAGGGATGCAGCTGGGGAAAGACAGCCTGCAGCATCCAAACTCCTTTTTTCTGCCTCTTGAACTGAGAGATTCTTGCTGGGGAAAGAGAAGGAGCAAGACACAGGAGAGATGACCCATCTGGACGTTTCTTCTCATTTTCAGGACATGAAGAGGATGGTATAAAATCCCCTGCACGCCAGCGGTCTCCTCGTGAGCTCCGTCTGCTCCTCTGAGAAATGAGGGGGCCTGGACCCCAGCCCCATGCAACTATAACCCCCCAAACAGGACGGAGAGCTGGCCAGGTAGGCGAGTGGTCAGTGACCAAGAACAAACAGAAACAGGATGGAAGAAATACCCTGGGAGCACGTTTGATGCTTTAAGGGGCCATATTTGGAAAGACACAGATTCCCAGAGAGACTTGCCCTAAATTGACCTGATGGTGACAAGTGTCCTTACGAACACAGTGTGGCTGTGCTGAGGGGTTTTGCCTGCAGAATGGCGTTCTCCTAAGGAGCATTAACCAGAGGCCTAGGACTCCCCAGCCTCTGGGCTTTTCTAGGGAGGGGAGAGAACAGCCATGGACATACCATCAAAGACCTGGGCAGGAGGTGCTTTGCCTGTTGGGTAGGCTTTGTCTCTGGGAGTCACTGAGTCTTGGGGCTACCTTTAGCCAGACAAACCTCTTTCTTTTCAGGCGAGGAAATGGAGGCCAGAGAGGAGCATGCTGGGCCCAAGTCCATCGTACTTCTCATCACTGTGCTGCCTCTTCCTACTCTACCAGCACCAGTCATGTCAGCCTGGGATGGTCAGTCCCAGGAGAAAGACCCTCAACAGGGAGCTTAGATTCTCTCCAACTTGTGTGACTCTGGACAAGTCGCTTCCCCTCTCTGGACCTTGGTTTCTTCATGTAAAATGTGAGGGTTTTTCCAGTTCTTAGGTAGGTGTTTCTACGATGACACTCTACCACCACCCACACATACACACCCTCACTCAACCTCCACCCGGTCTCTGGGAAGCATTTGGCTGGGCTGACTGCAGACACAGAAGCCAGTCATCTTCACAGACAGGAGGCCTTTTACATCCCATGGGGAACAAGATGAAGAGCTCCGCTCACATGGAAACCACCTAGCAGCCTCCACCCAGAGCCAGCCAGCCACCCCTTGGGCAGCTGTAGCAGGTGGCCACCAAGTTACATAGAACCTCTGACGGCTCCTAACCAAGACTTGACCACTGAACACCTGTGATTCCTGAAACAGAACAGGAGAGGGTGAGTTAGTGCCCCAGCTGTTATAAAAAGAGTCAGAATGGCTACACTCGGAGTCACCTGAGTCTGCCTGCCTGTCTCTCTCCCCCTCTTCCTCCCCAGCCAGCCTGGAGAAGCCCCTGGAGCCTCCTCCATCCCAGCACCCCAGCCCTGGCTCTGTTTTCCAGGACGCAGCCATCACAGAAGAGGCTTGTTACATGTTGCCAGGCAACAAAATGCTTCCTGAAAACTACAACCCACCTCTGACACTTCATAGGGCTGGAAACCGGCAGATGAGCGGAGCCTCTGCCAGAACAAAGGAGAAGCGTCAGGAGGGAACACGTCGGAGCTGAGCAATTGCAGAAGCAAATCGAAAGAGCCCAGACAGTTGTATAAAGTACCAAACAGCAAACAGATGGGGAGGAAAAACTGACTCACTGAAACGAGGGAGACAGAGAGAGAGAAGGTGACGTGGAGGAGAGCCCTCCGCAGGTCAAGTCCTCGAAAGGCCTCCTTTATTTTATTTTTGGTCAAATCTGTCGTGATTAGAGTTGAGGTTGTTGATAAGGAGGAGGATGGTAATGATACTGATGATGACTCCTTAGGCAAACATTTATCTATCGGCTTTTACTTGGATGAGTGATTTTATTAAACACCCTCAAGCAATGGCACGATTTTCCCCCAGACTTTCCAGGAAATAACAATTATTCCCTAAAACAAAGATCTCCACAGCCATCATCATCACCCCCTTGCTCAAATACAGGATGATTCACTTGTTAGCTTAAGTGATCTTGGGCTCTGGAATCTCAAGCACTGAGTAGATCCGGGAGAGCCAGGCCCAGGAGATGCCCAGGCTGGAAGGCTCCCTGGCTGCCACGGGGACCTCAGAGGGAGGTCGGCACGGCAGTGTCACGGGTGGAGGACCCTCCCTCTCCAGGCAGGATCTCTGGGCCAGCAGTGAGATTCTGCCTCACGTACCTCTCAAAGCCTCCATTCCCTAGTTTCTGAAATGGGAAAATTACTCCTGCCCTGCCCACCCCACAGAGTGCGGGCCCCAGAGGAGAAAATGCATAGACTGAAAAGCTGTGAGCAAGAAGACAGTGTTCCTGACTTATTCAAAAATAATGCCTAACCTCCTACAAGTGCTGGGCATTCTAGAAAACATTCTCTTACAAACTTACCATCTGCTGGGGGAGAGGCAATTAACAAGCAACCTCACACAATGGTGGGTGAGCTACCACCCCACTGCCCTTGGCTTCAGTTTTTCCATCGGTGAAATGGAGATAACATCACAAAAGATTCTTGTGAGGGTTAAATGGGATGATGAATGCAAGAAGCCAGTACTTAACAAATGACGGCTCTCCTTCTCCTTCCTCAGGCTTGAGGTCATCCTTAACTAGGCTTCTGAGACCCTGCCTCAGTCTCACCAGCCCTCCAGCTTTGCCTAATTTGGCCGCAGCAACAGTCTGGCAACCTCAGGAGGGTATAGTCTAATTTCTGAAATAATGAAAAGCCTCAAGACACATTTACTCCCTAAATAAAATCCACAGTTTAAATTATAAACAAGAACAAAACAAATTAAGAATGTTGGTAACTAAGTGAGAGCAATTTCATATGCTAAACTTGACAAAATAATTACAAAGCTACTACCCAGCTAACTGTATTCACATTTACTTAACTCTTTAAGTTTGACAATACAGCTGTTTACTTTATTAATTTTGACATATACTTTCTCAGAAAATGCCTAGCCAGTCTCCAACCCCGCCTGCCCCGGCCCCCCGAAAACTGACATCATGGCATTTGAGGATGATGGGCCGTTTCTACCTGTACCCACTAACAGGAAGTGGCTTCCCACTAAAAACTGCTGTTTTTCTACAGCACCAATCACAACTTCCATCTAGGTACCAGATAGCACGCCCTCAAACAAATTATAAATTGGCCTCAGAGCGCCAACTGAAAGAAAAACTAAATTCGCTTTGCACATTTTGCTCTTTCTCCTTTGGCCCCAACACAGTCACAGAAGACAACTCCCTAATTTAACAAATATCCCAAGGGCCCTACAGCAGGCAGTCAGGGTCCCGGGGTCCCAGGCCTCTACTGCCCTATGAGTCAGGGGACAGGACAAATCACCGAGCCTCGTTGAGTCGCTATGTCCTAATCCACTGAATGCGGGGGTCTGGACTCTATTCTGCCTGCTCACTTCTTAGGGCCATTGTGAGAAGCAGAAGAGATTAAGTCCTGGATTTTATGTTCTCCCCAGCTTTTCGTTCCCTCTCTTATTTGAATTTCATACTCACCTAGGAAATAGGTAAGACAGGCTTATATTTCCAACCTGCGGATCAGAAGAATGAGGCTCAGGAAAGGATCCAGTGTTCCCCAAGAACCAGCTACAGTCATAGGCACTTGTCTTATTTAATAGAGGGTAAGTGACTTGCCCAAGGTCACATAGCTGGTGGACTATTAAGCTAGGCTGTGAGCCAGGGTTTTCCGACTTCAGATGTCACCGCTTTCAATTTTGTAGGCAACAAAACCTCACATAGAAATGTGAGGTGTTATTACAATCATTGCTAGTATTACTGAAATTGAACCAAATGGGTTTTATCATGAGTTGACTATAGAAGGCCTTGGACACTAAAGCAAGGAATATGGACTTAATCTTCTAAAGGGAGCAATTGCATGTTTTTTAGGGGTAATAGAATGTATCTAGTGGTAGTATAATTTGAGGCCAGAGAAGCTACTTCTATAGTCCAGTGTAAGATGACAGGGAGCTGTATCAATGAGGTAGCAGGAAGAGGTGAGTTTGAGAGACATTATAGCATAAAAACCCTAGGGCTTGAGGCCTGAATAAAGGGGTGAATGGGGGTGGGCATAGGCACAAAGATAGTGAATGGTTATGAGCCTATGAGATAGTTATGGCCCAATAGTCCTTCCTCCTTCCTTCATTGTAAAAGAGCTCAGGAATGAGCAATGGCTGCCAATAATAAAGACTACATTTTTCCAGCCATGTGAGTGACCAATGAACGTGAATGGAAATGACGTGTGTCACTTCTGGGAAATGTCTTTAGGGAGAAAGGGCACACCTTACTTTGTCCCTTCCTCCCTCCTGCTGGCTAGAAGGTAGATGGGATGGCTGGAACTCTGGCAGCCTTCTTGAACTATGAGGAAGAAGCCATGTACCAAGGCCGGCAGGGCAACAAGGCAGAAGAAGCCTGGGTTCCTAATGCCATGGAGCACCATAACTGCTCTGGAGTGACCCTTTTCCAGTCTTCTTTTGCATAACAAAGAAACTTCTATTTTGCTTAAGCTGCGGCTATTTTGGGTTTCCTGTCACTTGCAGCCAAAAACTAATACTAACTGGAAAAGTTCCTGAGAAAAAGAAGACAAAAACAGAGAAGCAGAGAGAAATGAGGGGCAGCATGATGAGTTTGAACAGAGACTTGATACATGGGACATTCAGTCTTGGCCTAGTACATAGGAGGTATCCAAGAACCCTACACTGCCACCACCACCCTTCTAAGTCACCATGTCCTTTGCCCTGGCCTGTGCAATGGCCTCCTAACTCATCCTCCTAGTAGTTTCCTTGCCCACTTCCGATTTATTCTCCACAAAGTTGCCAGAGTGATATTCTTAGAATGAATGGGGTTGTATTACTCTCTGACTCGAAGCTTTCAGAGGCCTCCCACTGCACTTGCCTTCAATCCCTTAACACAGTCCCCGGAGCCCCCTCTGCAGCTCAGGCTCTGCCACAGCCCTGTCCCCGTCCACACTACCCTCCTTCCAGCTACTCCACACCCCATGCTCTTCCCCAGCTCAGGGCCTTTGTATGTTCTGTTCCCTCTTCTTGGAGAGCTCATCCCCTTGGTCTGTAAATGACTCATTCCTTCCCATCCTTCAGGTCTCAGCTGAAACATAACCTCTCTGGAGAGACCTTCCAAGCAGGTCCAAGCTGAGTAGGATTCCTCTCCAACCCCATTACTTAAAAAAAAAAAAAAAATCATTGCAACCTTGTTTCTTTTAACACCTTCAACGGTATATACCATAGATTTGAAAGTACCTACTTGTGTCTTGAGTTGTTATTGGTCTACATGGTCTTCCCTGGTAGACTATAAGCCCCATGAGGGGAAAAAAATCACGTGTGTTTTACTAAGGTATATTTAATGGCTAACTAGTGCCTAGTGAATAGTAGGGCTCAACAACTATTAACATTATTCCTACTTAGCAAGCCATTCGGAATTGAGCATTACATCTCAGGGGAAAGTCTTGACTCAACGTTTAGACTTCGGAGGTGAGGATGCACTCTTGTGAGACTGGATGCATTCTCTGGGGGCAAGCGTGATAGAGAGATGCCAAAGGGTGGAGAATGTCCTTTAGGAAGCAGTTCTGATGGAGAAAAGAAGGGGATGGGGAAGACCAGCATGAGATGGGTCCAGAGAGCAGAGGGTGGAGGGAGTGAGCTCAACACCGGGGCAATCCCTGTTTAAAGATCTGCAAGGACCCGAAAAACCACTGCTTTTATCAGCGGGAAAACTAAGGCGGAGAAATGGGCTCCCAGGCCAGATCCAGAGCCCCTTGCTAAAGCTGGAAGCAGGACACGAGCCTCTTGACACTTAGAGTCCTACCTAGTTCCCCACTTGACTTAAAACCCTTTGGCCTAGGGCTTCCCTGGTGGCGCAGTGGTTGAGAGTCCGCCTGCCGATGCAGGGGACACGGGTTCATGCCCCGGTCCAGGAGGATCCCACATGCCGCGGAGCGGCTGGGCCCGTGAGCCATGGCCGCTGAGCCTGCACGTCCGGAGCCTGTGCTCTGCAACGGGAGAGGCCACAGCAGTGAGAGACCCGCGTACCGCAAAAAAAACCAAAAACAAACAAAACAAAAACCCTTTGGCCTGAATTCAGCTGTGGCTCTGTCAGCTGGCAGGCTGAGTGGGGTGTGGGTGCTGGTCATGGGGCGCAGGCTAAGCAGAGCCTGTGCAGTTGTACTGAGGAAATATTAACAACAGCATATGGGGCTGTAGGTTGGGACTGTCAAAAGTGCCAAACCTAAACAGAGATGTGCCCTGGGTCTCACTCCCTAATTCCCAGGTCATTATGCCTCTTTTGAGAGATGCTTGCTCTTCCCATGGGCCACTCTCAAGCTGCACTAAAAGGAGAGTAATGCCGAGAAAATGGGAGGTTGCCTAATCTTTGGGGCACTGTGGTCGGTCTGGGGCCTCCAATTTGTGGGGACACTGATGACCAAAGAGGAGGGTGAGCAAGAGAGTGGAGTCTGATGGGAACTGAGTCCTGTGAGGACTGGCTGAAGGATCAGAGACCATTAGATTGAAGAAGATGAAACCTGAATTCTCAAACGTTTAAGGGGCCTTCAGCGGAAGAGGGAAGATCAGCCTGCTTCACTGGGTGCTCAGCACGTGCTAAATGCTTTGCCCTGTGCTAAGCGCTTTTTGTGAATTATCCCACTTCCCCGATGTCCTAAGGCTAGCTTGCCCAAGGTCACGGCTGTAAGAGCTTGAGCAAGACCCCAAGCCCATATCCGCCTAGATGGCAATGGTTTAACCACCAGCCTATGTTGCTTGAATTTTTGTGTGGATACAGAAAACAGTTAGGATCCAAGTCAGAAACTATGAGGAGTTTAACTTTAACCAATATTAGGAAGATATTTCTAAGTCAGAGCTGTCTGCAGGTGGATTGAAGGGTCTTTTAAAATGATGAGTTCCCTGTCCCAGAGCATGGTCAGTAGAGGCTGCATGACTCTGGCGAGATTAAGTACGTGTACGATGTCCAAGGTAAATGGTGGAACCAGGAGCCACATGGTCTTTTAACCCTGAGTTCAGGCTGTATCCAGCCTCTGCGTGCTGTGTCACTGCATGTATTGGCTCAGCTGCAACATATTTAACACTTTCAAAAGGAGTTTTACTCAGTAGGCTCTGTGCCCCCTCTATTGTAGGGGTGTTGAGCTCATCTGGCCCTTCTTAGCGTGTCTGGGCCTGTCTGGGCCAGTCTGCAGGGGCTTTCTTGGCAGGCAGCTCCTATGAGCCTCTTGGGAAAACGAAATGACCTGGTGTGGTAGGTTGGTGGGTTCCCAGGGCCACTATTCCCAGGCCACCAGGGGATGTGGTTGCCAGGGAAACTCTTGGGCAGTGCACAGAGCCGGGAAGTAGATATCCAGGTGGGGTGGGAGGTAGAGGTGGGGTAGGGCTGGGGATGCTCAGTGAGGTTCCATTTGCAGTATAGCACATCTCGCCCATATTCCCTCCCAGCTCAGCCTCTGAGGGACTGGGGCCAAGCCTCAGGGGACAGAGGAGCCTGTATTAAATGGAAGGAGAAAATCTCATGAAAAAATCCCCTAGCAGATATGCGATGAGAGCGGGAATGCAGGGCTCCCCATAAGATTGGGCGGCAGCAGCCATGCCCACAGTGGAGGGAGGTGGAAAGCACAGAATGGCAAGGAGGGCACACATGACGTGTCCCAGGCCACCAAACACATGGAGAAGGCCTGTGGGGTGAGGGTCCAGTCCCTTGCTGGTGGGTGCCTGCACTGAGATGCAGGGCACCAAGGGATCACCAGGGGCAAACAAAACCACCCCAAAGTTGAAAAATGGAAAAGTTGACAGAATGTGGATTTCCTGTCTTGACTAATGTCAGCCCACAAATAGATGTGGCTGACGTGGCTTACAGGAAACCCTCCCTTTTCCTCACCTTGGCTCCCTCCAAGGATTCCCACCCTTGTAAGATTTTTGGCATTGTCTCCTCCCAGTGGTACAGCCTTTTTCAACTGGTCCTGGGGATGAGACTCAAGCCTGGGTGCCCTTAGGCATCCATGATAAGAAACAAGCAACTTCCCCCTTATACATCAAGGGTGGTACTAGCTGTGTACCATCCTTGGGGGAATCAGGAAGATGGTCATTCCGGCCCATTTCTGTAGGGCTTAATTCTCAGATCTCATCTGAGAAAGGTTGAATGATCCTTCCCAGCTGGAGAAAGAGCCCTGTCCTTAGCTGGGTCTACCTAAGGCAAAAATCCTGGAGGCAAAAAGGCACTGGCCACCTCCCAGCAGAGAGAGTTTACGGAAACCTAGTGTTTAGTGTAACACAAGTTGGAGTAATTTGGGGATTGACTCGACTGGAAAAATGGAATGGTTTCTCAGTGCAGTGGAGTTCACTTTGCACCCACACTGTCCCAAACTAATCTTATGGGCAATTTCCTCATTTCTTGATTCTCCTTTCTAAGAAGTGTCGTTCATTGCTTATATTTTGTGAATAATATATTATTTAATATAAATAAAAGTACCAAGAAACCAGTCACAAATGAACGATTTCCGTGCGTAATTGTCAAAGAGCACAAACATACTGCCAGTAAGAAAGGAAAGAATTGTTGAATCAAAAATAACAGAGAAAGAGCAAGTGGGCTGAGGTAGTAAGGATGGGGGAAAATGTAAAACATGCACATGAAATAAAAATGGGACGCTACTAGAAGCAGGAACGAGAGGCAACCTTGGGGCAGAGGACCCAGTCCAGAAGTTTATTCGTGTTGCCCTGGGCGCCGGCGCCACAGCAGGGTTAAACCTGAACTCTGGCGGCGCCAGGAGCTGCCGACTGGCTCCTCCCCCGCGGCCCGCCCCTTCCCGTGAGACCCCGCCCACCGGCCCCCACCTGTTCACGTTCCCCCGCCCGTCCCGCGCCCCCTGGCGGAGCGAGCCTCGGCCCCGCCCCCGGTACCAGCCTGCTCCCAAAAGCCTTGCCCTTGCGGGAACCACCTACCCGCTGGCTGTTTCTCCCTATCGGACGGGGCCTTCCGCGTCATTGCTGGGACCCCAGAACCTGGCCCGCCTAGAGCCAGTGCTAGAGAGTTAATGCAGCCTTGCCTCGGACCACACCTCGCCTACACAACTCCACCTGCCTGGACACTGGTTCTAGGTCCTCCCATAATCATCCTGCGGCCACAGAGGGGCTGTAAGTGGCACCCCCGCCCGAGGAGAGAGGACCCCAGCCTAGGCTCACGTCATCCCCCTACCTTGTTCACTAAGGCCACTGGCAGCTAAGTCTGAAGGGGAACCCTTTAGGAAGGAACTTTTATTGAGCTTTTCTGAGAAAATTATATGTAAAAACTGAGTGAGCCGTTCAACTTCACATTCCAAGCCCTGTTGATATAAAATATGAGTTCCTGTGCAAGATGAGAAGAGGGGCTTTGTGGAGGGAGAAAAAACAAAATGCTCCCTCTTTACAGTAAAACACACACACACACACACACACACACACACACACACACACACACACATTGCCATGCATTCTCACTGAAAATACAATAAAATGTAATGAAAAAAATCACAAGTAACATCCCACAGAAAACAATAGATGTATTTTCCAAGCATTTTCTATGCTTGTTATACATCTGTCTTTTTAATTGGTAACATCCTATATAATACCTTTGTGTGCTCTTTTAAAAAATATTACATCACGACTATTTTCCTACATTATTATAGTCTTTGAAGGATGATTTTTTAAAATTGTTGCCTAACTACCCATCATATTGATGTGCTATGATTTATTTAACTGTTTAAACCCTGGACATTTGCTTCGTTTCTGATTCTCCACTGTTGTAGAACGCATCATGCTGAAGAATCTTGACAAAATTGATTATTCCATTAGAATAGCTTCCTAGAAGGTGAATTCCTGGGTTAAATTTATGAACTTGTAAAGGCTCCCCTGACATACTATTTAATTGTTTTCCAGAAAAATGGTGCTAATTTTCCTTCTTGCCATCAGTATGAGAGAAACAACCCATCCACCCCACCACAAACAATAACAACTTTCTTCAGCATTGAATTATATTTATTTAAATTTTTGTCAATTCTGGAGAAGAAGCAATTCTCCTTGTAGTTTTAATTTGTAGTTCTTTGATTTGAGAGGCTGTGTTTTTCATTTTATTGGTTATTTGTATTTCTTCCTTTGTGGTTGTCTGTTTTTATTTTTAGCCTATTTTTTTTTTTTACTGAGGAGATGAGTTTTTCTGATTGGTAACTAAGACTGCTTTGTACAATAGGGATATTTACCTCTTCTCATGTTTGCTGCAAATATTTCTCCTAGTGTAACATTTGCTTTTTAAAATAAATTTATATTTTTTGAAGGACAGAAATCCCAAACTGTATGTATAATATAATCAGATATACCAGTCTTTTCCTTCACATTTCTTCTCTTCTAAGATTATATGCTTAACAAGTCTCTCCCATCTCAGGACTGATTAAATATTTACTTTGTTTTCTGGAGCTTGTTCGTGGTTTCTTCTTTTACATCTGACTCTTTAATCCACCTGGAATTTATTTTGGTGGCTGGTGAGAGGTGGGGTTCTAATTTGATTTTTCATCCAAGTATCCAATCTTCCCATTAACATTTATAGAATAATCTATTCCTTCCTAATTGGTTTTTTCCTCAAGTATTGGGTTCTCACATACTAGGATTTATTTCCGGAGTTTCCATTAGGTTTCATTGATCTGTCATTACTGATTTTTCAGTAATGCCACAGGGACTTAATTACCTTAGTTTTGTAACACATTTTAATACCTAGTGGAGAAAGTCCCCCTCAAAGGTCTTCTCTTTCAAAAAAAGTTAAGCTATTCTCTTTTATTTATTAAAACATCCCCAGGGGCTTCCTGGTGGCGCAGTGGTTGAGAGTCCGCCTGCCGATGCAGGGGACATGGGTTCGTGCCCCGGTCCGGGAAGATCCCACGTGCTGCGGAGCGGCTGGGCCCGTGAGCCGTGGCCGCTGGGCCTGCGCTTCCGGAGCCTGTGCTCCGCAACGGGAGAGGCCACAACAGTGAGAGGCCCGTGTACCGCAAAAAAAAAAAAAAAAAAAAATCCTTAGAATCAGTAGGTTTCCACCTTCAAATTTCTAATTTTGTTTGTGTTTTCTTTTTTTCTTGATTAGATTTATTAGAAATTGGTATCTTTTGGATTCACAAATTCTGTTTTTCTTTTTAAAAATTCATTAATTCCTGTCTTTGTTATAAAGCTAAATTGTTCTGAGGCTTGTTCTGTTCTTCTAATGAATTCATGCTTTTTATTTTAAATGAAAAATCTTAAGGATATTTTTCATCTGAGAACAACTTTGGTCACATCTAAGTTTTTGTTTGTTTGTTTGCGGTACACGGGCCTCTCACCGCCGTGGCCTCTCCCGCCGCGGAGCACAGGCTCCAGACGCGCAGGCCCAGCGGCCATAGTTCACGGGCCCAGCCACTCCGCGGCATGTGGGATCCTCCCGGACCGGGGCACGAACCCGTGTCACCCGCACCGGCAGGTGGACTCCCAACCACTGCGCCACCAGGGAAGCCCCTGAGTTTTAATATATAGAGTTGCTGTAATTTTTCAAATAGTCTTCAATGGTAGTTTTGAATAATTCTCTTTTGACCAAGTTGTAATTGAGGAGACCGCTTTAAAAGCTCCCCCCCCCCCCAGAGTTTCCTTTTAATTGAAGTTTATGGCCTTGTTGTTAGAGAATATGCCCGAAATTTTTTTCTGTTGTTTTGAAACGTGTGGCCAAGAAGTTGATCAATTTTTGTAAATGTCGATGGATGCTTAAAAAGAAAATGTATTATTTGTTTATAGGCTACAAAGTTCAAAATTTATCAGTCAATTAAAACATTAAAAACTCAGATCGTCTATCTCCTTATTTATTTTTGCATAAAGTTCACAGTTTTCCTGTGTATAATATTTTTATCCATATTAAATGGTTCCTTTGGACCATTTAATGGTTTTGGCTTTGAATTCAACTTGGTTTAAAATGAGGATTTCTACTCAATTGCCCTTTGGTTTGTACTTAACTAATAAATCTTTGCTATTCACTTATTTTTCTGGGTCCTTCTGTTTTAGGTACCTCTTTTGTAAACAGCGTAAAACTAAATTTTGCTTTTAAATCCTATCTAAGTAAGGGACATTGTCTTCTAATTGGGAGGTAAATTCAATTATGTTGATTGTTATAAATTTTAAGTTTGGTTTCCTCTCATCTTGTTTCAGGCTTTCTGTTTTTAAATTCTTCCTTCTTGCTTCCTTTATTTTTCTGTCTCTGATGATGTTTGTGTGTCTCATCCAGGAATGTGGAAAATGCACATTCTCAAGGTAGGGAAAAGCAAGGCTCTCAGGCACGGGGTTGGGGGTCCTGGGTCTGCTGACCCCTGGCTCCATGACCCAAGGCACATTGCGTTAACTGTAACCTCCCTGGGCCTCCATTTCCTCACGTGTAGGATGGAGATAATGATAGTCCCTGTACCTCACAGAGCTGTGGTCTGGATTAAGTGAAATAACACCTGGCTGATGCTATCGTTATCATTATTATACTTATAAAATTCTACCTGTGGTTACCTTTAGCTTTAAAAAATGATTTAAACTATATTTCTCTAATTATTAAAATTGAGAGATAAGGCTTTTAAAATTCTCTTCTACTTAAGATGATGAATTTATCATGCTTTTACTAATCCTTCCTAGACAACTTCTCTCAACTTTTTAATCTGAGAGTTAGCAACCCTCTCATTATTATGGAATTATTATTTTGTTGCATACATTTACTCTTTCCAGAATCTACTTTTTCTTTGACATTAAAATTTCATTTTACAATCATGTTTAAACGTAGTCTGGATTTCATGTTTACCTGGTTTCAATACTGTCTACCTGTCTTTCTTTCGTATAGTTCCATTATTAAGATCTTAATCGTGATTCATCCCTTGGTCAACGAACACACAAGCTCCCCAGAAAAGTGTAGGTTGTAACCTTCTGAGCCCAGAAAACTCCAAGAATGACTTTTGTTCCTCTTGTTTCCTCATGTAAATGACACGAATGCCCTAATGTCTCCTGGAATTTAGGGTTCTGAGGAAAAGTCAGCTCTGTGTTGCCTATATGCTTCTAGGATTGTTTAACCTTATGATTCAGAAAATTTTCCAGAAAAAAAATTATTTTTCCCCCTATTCTAAGTGGAAAACAGGCAACTTTTTGATCTGAATAATCTTAACCTGCCCACCACGCCCCTGGCAGGCCAATTCTGATAAAGTTTTCTTCATGTATGTCCTTGATTTTGCTTTTATCCAAATCTTTCTGGTTTCTTCCTCCAAAATAACTCTAGAGCTAGGATTTAGCCTTGATTCTGCAGCTTCCAATTCTGTCCTATTCACCCTCTTCTCTCATCTCTTTGTTCCTGTCTTCTACATTTGGAGAGAACCTTTGTTTGTCCTTCACATTCCGCATCTTAAAAAATTCAGTGCC
The DNA here is from genome assembly GCF_964270905.1 of Leucopleurus acutus. Lineage (NCBI taxonomy): Eukaryota > Metazoa > Chordata > Mammalia > Artiodactyla > Delphinidae > Leucopleurus > Leucopleurus acutus. Next base: position 81,310,463 of record NC_139143.1, on the reverse strand, counting down.
CCAATGTGGATTTTCTTTTTGCTAAAACATTTTCATTTTCTGTGAACTCTAGGCTTCTGTGAACCAGATACATTTTCATTTCATATCTGCCCACTCTTCTCTATCATAGAGATCACATCTTCTTGCACCCTGTAAGGATGCCCAAGAATTTTCAAATGTTGCTTTCTGTTCCTCATAATTAAATGTTATTCTGCATCTTCCGAATTATTTTCCTCTTTCTTAATGCTGCACATTTGTTTCAAGGCCTCCTGTATGATGCTCCTTCCCTCCCCTCCTCAGTCTCCCCCACCCACCCCCTGCCGGGAATTCATCTTTGAATTGGGAGTGATCTATCCAGACCTGGCACCCGGCAGCAGGATTGCCCTAGGCTGCTCCTCTGCCCAGCGGGGTGCTGATTTCCCCTTTCTCCAGCTAGAGGGCAGGGTTCCAGTTCTAGCAGGCTTCATCCAATGTGACAGGATACTTTCCTATCCTTACTAACTAGTCCTCTCATTCCCCAAACCAGTGGTTTGCATCCTCTAAAGTCATGGACTCCTGCTAGTAAAACATTTTTGAGCATGCACTCTCCCCCTGCTATATGTATATTTATTATAAATTGTCCACATGTATTACAGTCTACCTGCATATTAAGATTAGCAAAGATTAATTTTCTTAGATAAAAATAACTATGAATAGAAACTCTGATCATTTCTTCCCGTCGTCCCAGTGGGTCACTGTGCATGTGTTACACATTGGAGGTTGTGCCTCACATCAGAGGGCCCGTGAGAACCCAGAGCTCTTCCCGGCTCCGCCCAGAACACAAAGGCTCTACTTGGGCACCTGTGTCAACCCCGTGCTATGTGCTTCCTTCTGTAGACCTTGTCTCTGCTCCTTTCTTGGAGCTGAAGCCCCTGTCGGAGGTGGTAGGAGACTGTGGGAAGGAGACGGGGAGGAGGAGGGAACTGTTCTTGCTTCCAGCTTCCGGCCGGTGCAGACCTGGGTGTCTGGGACAAAAGCAGAAGAGACTGGAGGAAGGAAGCCTCTTTTTATCTTCCTTATGATGGGAGGAGTGGCTCTGTTTTAATGAGACAAAGAATGGCCACTCATTGTTTTTCTCCAGTTCCGGCAGCCAGGTCTCCAGAATCCATTTTCTCATGAAAATGCCAATATACAGACTTAGATGAAAGTTCACACCATCACCAAAGACCTGTTGATAGGCGGGAAGGCCTGAGATACTGACACAGCCTGTGAGCAGAACTTGGGGCCTCAGGAGAGAAGAGGCCAAAGGGATTCCAGTCACGAGGGTAGGAGGTCATTTACAAAACCTGGCTCTGGATCACAAGACTCGGCCCACTCTGTCAGTGTCACGGGAGGCCCTGTCGCTCCTCCCAGGGAGATAAACAGCCACATGTGAGCTGGCAGACTTCGTTCAGGGCGTGCCAGGAAAGCCCCCTTCCTGCCTCGCTGCCTTTAGGCCTGGGGCCCCCAGTGGTCTCTCCACCAGCTCAGCTGCTTGGTGTGTGACAGCGTTTAATGAGGAGCTTCCTCGGATGGGCTCTGGGAGGCCTGTGGGAGGCGGGCACGTGGCCAGGAGAATCCCAGAGAATGATGAGTGCCACACTGTCAGGCCTTGGAACCCATGATGTAATGTTTCACTGGGGTCCAAGGAAAACAAGCCTCCTGTTGACGCTGCCCTCCCGGCAACCAGGCGCTGCCCTCCCCATAGCAGGCTGTTCTGGGTAATTACTGATTCCCTCTCCCTCCTTGGAAGGAGGAAATGTGAAAAACCTTTACTGTCACATAAAAGCCAACCCCAGATATGAGAAATGTCTTTCAAAATGAGTCTTGCTGAAGAGGGATTTCCATAGCAACTTCAGAAGTGTGTGTTCACAGCTAGAGATGCATCCGGGCTGATGAAACCCACCTGGAATGTGAACAAGCCCTGCTCTGGGCATCAGCAGAGTGGAGTTTTTCTAGAGCCTGTCATGCTGCTATGTGACCTTGGGTGAGTCCTTTACTCTCTCTGCTGTCTCAGGTGACAGAATTGTCATTGATCGGGCTGAGAGAGAAAAACGGCATCTTGCCCACATTGGACAGGGCAGGTCCTTCCACCCTGGTCCGAGGCTTCAGTCCTCCAAAGCACTGCCTGCCTCCAGTTTCTGTCCGGTCTCTGGTTGAATAATTCCTATCTCAGTCTCTGCCAATCTTGCTGATTACTTGACATTGGGGAAGGACAATGCTCATGTAAGCTTGATTCTAAAAGAAATTGCTTGGTCTTTTTAAAAGAAGCACTTTGCCTGATTAGGAAAGAATATACTTACTCATAAACGCTTCCACAGTTCCATAGGTCAGATTCCTGGGAAAGAGTCACTGGGACGCTGCGATTTGAGTGCGGGAGGCTTGTTGGGGCTGCTCTCAGGATCAACACCCATGGGGCCTGAGGGACATAGGACTGGGGAGAGGGAGGGGTTGAAGTGCCACGTGATCCCTCAGAAGCCCTGGAGCCAGGAAGGCCCTGCAGAGCTGTGAGGTAAAGGGGCTGGGCCTTTCAACTCCTACACTGACAAGTCACTGGATGCTTGCTGCCCCGGGCAGGAGGCTTGATCTTAGCTGAGGCAGCTCCCTTCATCCAGGGCAATTCTGCCACAGCCGATGACCCCAGCTGAGGGAGTGAGAGCCTGGGCCGAGAGGGGGCCCCGGGGTGGCATACCTCAGCGTCCACTACGCTCGGGTATGTTTGAATTTAACATGAAGGCAGCCCTGAAGACAGGGTGATAAAATGGTTAAAAGCACAGACATCAGAGGCAGGCAAAACAGCAAGACTGGGATTTAAGTGTCAGTCTCAGTGGCTTTGAGACGCTCAGATCGGGAAAGTCGCCAGGAGAGTGTGGGCCACAGTTTCCTTGTAAGTGCAGGATTCAGCCTGGGCTGGTGAGACAAACACGAGGTTCAGAGTCAGAAGCAAGTTCAAATTCTGGCTCCATATTTACTGGCTCTGTGACCTCAGGCTAGTTCCTTTACATCAGTTTCCTCTGCTCTAAAATGAGGACAATCACAGTGCCTCTACCACAGGGCTACTGGGAGGGCAAATGGAGATAACAGTGAAGTATTTCACACAGAACTGGCACAGGGTAAGCTCCCAAAAAACAGGAGCAATAACACCCCACGTGTTTTAATATATCTCATGTGAGATCTAAGCAGAAGCCTTTTGGTCAAAGGGCCTTTTCACAAGAGAAGGGGAAGCTTTAGGAGAACCTTTGATTTGCTCGTTGTTTCTCTGTGCCTTTGCCTTGGACTTCAGCTGGGCATGTCAGTCATCTCCGCAGACAGAGGCCCATGGTCTGATGGAGGCCAGGTCAACCCAGCCCCAGTGTGGAGGCCATGGAGTGTCATTCAGTGCCAAATAGCGTGCAACAGAGTACTTTGCAAACTACACACTTTGAAGCACGCTCATAATCCGATAAAAAATCATCACCCAGACTTCTGACAGGTTCAATAAACAATGAAACTCACATGCTGGTACTTTGTCATGTTTGCGCATCTGAAAAATGGGGTAATGATACACACCAAACAGGGTCGATCTGAGGACATGGAAGATTTCAAACACCTTAAAGGGCTATGCAAATTCAATCATTATTGCTGTTAGAAGACTCAGCTTTGATCAATTAAAAAGGAAAACAGGAAGAGCATAGGTCTACATATAGTAGGAACTGGTTTGTTCTAATTATAAAAAGGCAGTCACAAGATTCCCAAGAGCTATCAAGAGATCTCCGTTATTAGTAGGAATGGTCACTATCATTATCACAGTGTACGCTTCACGTACGTTATCTATTTGACTCCAAAAACAAATCCTATAAAGTTGGTATTATTATCCCCAGCTTGCAGATGAGAAAACTGAGGCCCAGACTGGCACCATATTGCTCAGCTAAGGGAACTATGAGGAGTCTGGGGTTGGAACCCAAACATATGCTTTCTCCATTGCAGAAAGAGTGTCTGCTTACCAGAGAAGATTCATGAAGCCTGGTGAGGTATGGTCCTACTTAGAGCAGGTGTTATAATGTCAGCTGCTGAGTAATGATGGGGTTCTGAATACATGGGTATTGTGGGTCCTTCAGGCTTTGTATGTGAGAAATGTCTCCCAGCATGGCACTGGCTCTCAGAGACTGACCCTGCCATGCGCAGGGGTCCCTACCTGGCTGCAGCAGAATCTGACTGTGTGTCTGACTGTGTGTGTCTGCTGGCCAAACATCTGAAAGAACTGTCTGCACACAGAACATTTCAAAACAGGTGGGAAATCAGGTTCAGTGAACCCCTGAGATATTGTTAGACTAACTCTCCTCCAGACTCCTTTTGCTTGTTTTATCTCTCCTGGGACACTGGTACATGGAAGATTTGACAATACAATTTTTTTTTTTTTGGCGGTACGCGGACGTCTCACTGTTGTGGCCTCTCCCGTTGCGGAGCACAGGCTCCAGACGCGCAGGCTCAGCGGCCATGGCTCACGGGCCCAGCCGCTCTGCGGCATGTGGGATCTTCCCGGACCGGGGCGCAAACCCGTGTCCCCTGCATCGGCAGGCGGACTCCCAACCACTGCGCCACCCGGGAAGCCCTGGCAATACAATTTTATGTGATAATGAATGAAGGGTGATCTGATTAAATTACACAGGACGCTTGACCAGGCCTCTCAGCATACTAAAAATAACCTCTCTCAAGTAAATGTATATCTACCTTCTATCTCAAGCGATCCTCACTTTAAAATGAAGACACGGAGGCCCAGAGAGGTGAAGTGACTTGCTCAAGGTCTCACGGCTACTTAGGGGCAGAATCCAGGTTTTTAACCTCAGTGTTCAGACTCCACATATGAAATCAGAGAAAATGAATATCCAGGACAAGCTTGAAAGGGAGAAGAGTCAGTAAGGGCAGCTTGGGGATGGCAGTAGAAGCGGGTAGCCACAGACCTACCCTTGAGCCTTGATGATGGCAGTTCGGAGGGGCTGGCATGATGCCCTAGAGCCCCAGATCTATATTAGGCCATATCCCCCTTCTCTCCTACTAGCCACCAGCCTCCCAAAACAATGTTTCCCAAAGTATGTTCCATCAGTGAGGTGCTTCTCAAACTTTAAGGTGCATACAAGTCACCAGTGAACTTGTTAAAATGCAAATTCTATTCAGTAGTTCCAGGGTGAGGCCTGAGATTCTGCAATCTAACAAGTTACCAGTGATGCTGATACTGCTGGTCTGTGGACCAAATTTTTGAGTAGTGAGGCATCCATAGTGATGTACAATGAAAAGCATTGGTGGGTGAGTACTCTTGAGAAAATCTGGACTAAACAAAATTAAACCAGTTTCATTACTGCAGGACTTCTCAGAGCCTTTAAAATGCTAGCGAACATCCTTAATCTCCAAGAGGGAGAGATAATGCAGAAATTGCAAAGTGTTATATGTGAGAAAGGGGTAATGATATAAGCAGAACACTTTGAGATATACTGGTTTGCAAAGAACAGGAAATGAGGATTATATATGCATTTTTCCCAGCTTACCTTGGTTCCAATGTTTCAATGTTGCAGCTCATATTCAGCCCCAACCCGGTGCTCTCCTCTCCCATTTTCTCCTGAGGTGTCTGGGTACATGCCTGTTTCTTCCATCAGACCACATACATCCGGGCCCCCCCCGCTCCTCCTCCCTTCCCCCATCCCAACATGGGCTGTGTGCTCAGAGGCCCCGGTCGAGTGGAGAACCCGACCCGCTGGAATACCTTTCGCAGACGCGGACGGTCCAGGCAGCGATGATCCACAGTGAGATGCTGAACACGAGGAGCACGGTGCCGGGGCAGATGGTCATGAGGGTCTTCATGACGAAGCGCGTGTTGAAGTTGATCTTGTTGAGGGCCCCGATGCTGCGGGACGAGGCGTCCGTGAAGAGCTTGCTGTGCAGTAGCATGACGCGGGCGATCAGGTACAGGCGCAGGAACATCGGGATGGACAGGATGATGTCCACGTCGGCCTCCGCCCGCGAGGGTGTGTAGGAGAAGGCCAGGCGCGCCGTCCAGAAGAACTTGTACTCGCCAGGAATGGGGTGGATGGCGCACACCAGCATCTCCAAGCTGATGTAGAGGATGCGCTCGTAGGTCATGGCTATCCGCCAGTCGTCCGCACCATTGTCGATCACGAAGAGCTGTGGGAGCAGAGAGCCTGTTAGCGCAGCCAGGATGGAACCACACAGCGGGGGCGAGGGAGGATCCGGTGGCTGATCCGCCTCAGGGTCCTCTTGGGAGGCCTCGCCTGGGTGAAGAGAGCCCTGGACAGGGAGTCAGGAGACCTGGCTAAGACACGTCAATCTCTGGGCCTCCATTTCTGTAAATTGCTTCCCAAGATTCCTTCCAGCTCCAAGGAGCCCCTAAACTGGTTGTTTCATGACTAGGAAGATGAACAGCTCACTTGTATTGAACACAGGTCCCTGGGCCCCTGCCAGGCCCTGAGCTGAGCCCTGAGGGGGATGCAGAGATGAAAAAGCTAGGTTTCCTGAGTGAACTCATAGGGCTGGCACAGACTCCTCCTCCCACTGGGAGAAAAGTGCCCGCTCGCAGCACTTTGCTCTCCGTCGGTGGTGGGGTGTTAGTGGTGTGGGCCCTGGAACCAGACTGCCTGGGTCTGGCTCCTGATCCCAACACTAACTAGCTCTGTGACCTTCAGCAAGTTATGGAGCCTCTCTGTGCCTCAGTTTCCTCATCTTGGGACAATGATAATAATACCTGCTGCATAGTGGTCGCTATGTGGCTGCAATGGCTTAGTACGTACGAAGTGCAGAGAATCCTGTCTAGCACCCAGCTCTGTAGGTATTAGCTATTGTTATTTTTAGCGTTATTAATCCAGGGGGTCTCTTTCTGTTAATGAGGGTGGGGCTCAGTGATGTCTAAGCTCCCTTCCAGTCCTAACCTTCCTTCCATGAAGATGAGGCTCCCACTGTTGCACCAGGAGGCCTGGCAAAGCAGCTGAAACAAGCCTTCACTGAGCACCTGCTATGTGCCCAGCCTGGGCTCAGTGCTGGGTTCACGTACTGGGAAGGCCCAGGCTTGTTCTCAAGGAGGTCCCACGGTGGGGGGTCTCCCACACCCAATGACTGTGAAGAGGGCCTCACGTTCTTCCCCTCCATGGCCCCAGTCTCCACATCTGTGAAATGCGAGGCCTCTGAGGTCCACCTTGGACATGTGAAGGTTCTGATTCTTAGAAGGAGAGGCCTGCAATCAGGGGCCTGTGCTGGTCATGGGGGCCTCCTAGACAGGTATGCGCCTCACTTATGAGAGGCGACGGAAGCATTTATCCTCATGATAATCCTGGGAAGGATTCATGTCCAGAAGGAAATTAGGCGGCATTAGAAATAAATTAATGTTGGGGCCAGGGTTGGGTGGAAGAAGTTTGATTTAACCTGGAAATACACCCTCAGCAATGGAGGGAGTAACAGAGAGTTTGGGTCAGCGTGGATTGGGCGTGCTGGTTGAAGGCTGAGCTAAGCCTTGCTTGCCCTCACACTTCACCCCACTTCACAGGGGGTTTAGGAACGGAGAGGCCCTTTACTCTGTGTGTCCCACTGTTTCCTCTGCGGTTTGGGCCAAAGGAACATTCTGCTGTGTTTTGAAGTTAGTCACCAAGCACCCTTCTCTTCTCCCTCCTTCACTGCCTGCCCTCCAGGCCACCATGCCCACAACCGAGGACCCAGGGGAGAAAACCGTGGCACCCATGTCTGGAGCCTCTGAGGGTAAAAAGGGCCCATCAAGGGATCTGTGTGTGGGGACTTCCCTGGTGGTCCAGTGGTTAAGACTTTGCCGTCCAACGCAGTGGGTTCAATCCCTGGTCGGGGAGCTAAGATCCCATGTGCCTCGTGGCCAAAAAACCAAAACATAAAACAGAAGTAATACTGTAACAAATTCATTAGACTTTAAAAATGGTCCACATCAAAAAAAATCTTAAAAAAAAAAAAGGATCTGTGTCATGTCTGAGACCAATTCAAGGTGAACAATCGAGTCACATGACTTGAACAGGGGTCTCCTGCTTGCCTTGCTTTTCGGGTGTGCCTGTGATATTTGTCTGCCTCATGGAGCAAGTGCCAGGCAACTCAGTGGGCTGCCCAGAGGCAAGGGCAGCTACAAAAGTGCACAGGGAGGGGAGGCAGCCTGTGAGAGCACCTCTCTCACCTTTCCGGACCACAGTTTCCTCTTCCTCCTGCCCTGGGACCTCACACAGCTATCATGGGGAGTAAGGGAGATAATGGGTATGAAGAGCTTCATAAACTACAAAAGATCATTCATTCACTCATTCATTCAACAAACATATGTTGGAGGCCCTCTATTTGCCAGAGAGCCGGGCATTCAGGGTTCAATGAAACAGCTCTGAGCATGGCCCCCTGGGATGAAGATCATGGAGGGGAACTAGAAGGCTCTATGGGAGCAAGTGGCTGAGGGGCCGACCTCTGGCCAGGCGGCTGTAATTAGTAAGGTGTGCTCTCTGAACAGGAGAGGGTACCCAGCACAACACCAGCCTCCCCTCCCCTCCCTCCTTCCCCAGCGCAGCTGAGCCAGGGGTTTTTCCAGACACAGGTTTCCACCATCAATTAGAGGGACCTAGAGGCTGCTCAAAGGGTTTCCTCTGCTTGTAACTGCTGCCAACAGGCCGAGCCATGGCAACGCGACTGCCTGGCCAGACTCTTCAAATACAAAATGAAAACCATCCACCCTATAAGAAAGAACTGCATCAGGTTGCTATAGCAACCGGGTTCATTCTGGGCAGGAACTGAAGTAAAGAGTCACAGGTTCCTTGGATTTCCTGATGGAGAAGGAGATTGTATACCATCCAAGTTAAAGGTGAGGCACGTCGGCAGTTCTGCCCAGCTTGACAGGAGGGTGCTGGCCCCGGGGTGGTGTCCCCACCTGCCTCCCAGGTGCCCCGCTTCTGTTTCAGTTTCCTGGTGCAAGGCTTGGGGTGGGGGGACGACATGGGTAGTGGAGTTGGAGGCTGATGAGCTAGACTGAAGTCTCACATCCAGATACTAGCTGTGTGATCTTAGGCAGGTCACACCACTTCTCTGGGCCTATTTCTACATCTCTATCATCAGACTATTAACCTTGACCCTGTCCATCGCACGGGATTAGCATTAGGATCCAATAATACAGATAAGAGGGAATGTGCTTTACCAACTACAGTTGGACCTCCATATCCATGGCTGAAGAACTGTGGATCCGGAGGACTGAGGGTCCTACACCATTTTATATAAGGGACTTGGGCATCCTCAGATTTTGGTATCCACAGGGTTTCCTGGAACCAACCCCTGTGGATACCAAGGGGTGACTATACTCTTAAAATGTGAGGGATTATTAATCCGGCTGGCCTGGGAGGCACTCATAAATAGTATGTCTGGGGGCCAGCGGGGAGATATTTCAGGTTGCAGATTGAGAGCCTCTGCTAGACAGGGCTCCAGTGCAGGGATTTGTGGATCAGCAGGGTGGGCAATATGGCCCAGAAGATTCCATTGCTGTCCCATATGAGGACGCCCCTGTGCTTGCTCCCATCTGACCCCTGGAACCACAGTTCTCCAAGCGTAGCCTCACTCCGACTCAGGCAGATAACAGTACCCCACCCTGCCACGTCCTCACTCAGCATCCTGTTCATTCCTTACAAATCACAAATTTCAGTTACGTATTTATTCATGTTTGCTTGGTTTTTGCCTGTCTCCCCCACCCCAGAGCAGTGGTTCTTGAGCTGTCTGCACAACGGAATCACTTGGAGAACTTGTTTAAAAATACCCACACTTGGACCCCACACCAAGCCAGTCTGAACCTCTGGGCATGAGGCCCTGGCATTGGGATTTTTCTTAAGCTTCCTTGGGTAAGCCTAAAATGTAACCTGGATGAGATCCCCCAGTCACAGCTGGACTGCCAAAGGGACAGGGCCGTGTCCACCTTGTTCCCTGTGGTATCTCCAGTGCCAGCCCAGATCTTAGCATATATAGGTGCTGGGTAAATTCTTGCGTAGTGAATCAATAACTACTGCTTACTGTGTGACCCTGGATGACTAAACTCCCGTCTCTTGGGCTCAGTTTCCTCCTCTGAGGAATGAGGGGATAGACTGGATGATCCCCGAGGTACCTTCTGCTCTGAAGAGCCCTTATTCCATGGTCCTATGCAGACCTCGTGTGTGGTCTCAGGGCACATGAGCTCCCAGGGGACAGGACCCACGCCTGGCTCATCTCACCTCTCCCCAAGGCCTGAGATGGTCCTGGTACACAGTGGGCAGTCAATAGAATTTTAGTGAGTAAAGGGGTGGGTAGGTGGATGACTGTGTCATGTGAAGAAAAGGACAGGTGGCCTGTGGCCCTTGTTAACCACCCAGAATGGAAACTCCCGTAGAAAACTCATTGCTAAGCCTGTGAGTAACGAAGTACCTGACGATTTATCTTATGCCATGGGAAGGGCACCCTCCTATTCCCAGGGGGTGGTCCAATCTGGAATAAAGGGTCACAGGTGATCTCCAAGCCTTAGAGAGTGCTGGAGAAGTGCTGGAGCACTGCTGGACCAGAGTGGGGAGGGTGGCCAAGGACTGTCCTTCCCTCCATTTGGGTCTCAGCCACCCAGGCCTGGTTCTAGAGCAGCCTGACTGGCCACCCTGATGAATTTTGGAAGAGTGCTGCGGTGATATGGATGGCATCTGGCAAGGGGCAGGGGGTGCCAGAGGGCCCGTGGGGGTTCGGGGGGTGGGGTCTGCTCTGAGCTGTCACAGAGTAGAAGCCTCAGAGGCCGGGGGCTGACAAACATGTTTCCTCCTGACCTGGCCTGGGTTTCCCCTGGGTGAGGAAGGAAAGCCACGATCTCCAAACTGCTGTGTCTTTCTGCCTCCTTAGCCTCACACGGTGATGCCGCTCATTTGGGGTATGGCCGGCCTGAAGATGGAATGCTTTAGTGCCAGGGCCTGTGGTCACCTGCAAGTCCCACTCTTACCCCAGATAGTGTCCTGAACAGAGCTGGCTCCAGACCTGATCCGCTGCCACTTAACTGGTTCTAAGAGCCTGTGGGATTTTCAGCCTGTTGGTGTAATTCCAAGAGCTTTGGGAGGGAGATTTTATGTGAGAGAGCAGTTCCAAACTTGCCTTCAAGGAGCTTGTAATTAGAAAGAAAGGAGAACCAACTCAGTCAATTCAACTCAACTCAATTCAATAAAAGAATTAGTAAGAACTAACTAATACTTGAAATTTGCTAAGAGAGCTGATCATAAGTGTTCTCAAAAAAAAAAAAAGGTAACGATGTGAGGGGGTAGATGTGTTAATTATCTTGACTGTGGTAATCATTTCACGTTGTATACGTATATCAAATCAACACATTGTACACTATACAATTTTATTTATCCATTATACCTCAATGAAAAAGAACCAACTAGGTGAGAACACTGTGGTGATATAAATATCAATCAGACACATGTCCCATGAATCAGCTCACAATCTCAAGGAGCTCTAGCATAAGAGAGGCATGATAAGGGCCCATCATGGAAAACTTCTTAGGCAAGATAGGGATTCAGTAGTGCTTGGAAGGCCTGTATCAGACAAACCTGGTGTGGTACTACCAAAATGCCACCAATTCCTCCCATCCCGTTTGTTTCTTTCTTCACATGTGACTTTGCTTCTCCTCCCAGCAAGAGGTACATACAGTCCATTTCTCAAGAGGTACAGTCCATTTCCCCCTTGAATCTGAACCTGGCCGTGTGCCTTCCTTTGGCCAAAGGGACATTAGATAATGTGATGTAGCTGAGGTTTGTAGAATGTCAGTGTGATGGGGCTTGCTGTAGACACATGGCCCCATTTTCCCCGTCACCCCAGCCTACAGCCAGCATCCGCTGCCAAGCACGCGAGTGAGGTCATCCTTGATCAGCTGCATGACAGAAGCTCACCCCAGGTGAGACAGCAGAAGAACTACCAAGCTGAGCCCTGCCCTGATTGCTGACCCACACAATCGTGAGCTAAATGATTATTGTTTTAAGTCCTTAATTTTGGGGGTGCTTTGTCATGCAACAAAACTCATACATAAACAAATCTAATTCACGCGTTTACTTAGCACACATATTAGAAGTTGGGTGATTTGCCTGCCATGCCCAACACTTCTCTTTTAACTTCTCATGCCACAGCCCCTAGAAGGAACTTCCACCCACACCCTGCCACCCCACATAGTTAATCAGACAGGGCTGGCCAGTCTATCTCAAGTAACTAGGTAACTGGATGAAGAGGGGATCACGATCAAGGGCCATGCCAGCTTCCCCCAGCCCTGCCCCACCCAGTGGACACATCATTTCATATATCAAAGAATAACGCAAAGCATTTAAAAAATTATTTTGCAAGCAGCTGAGTTATTTTGCATGCAATGTGTTTCTCACAGGCGAGGAAGTCAGCTGGTAGAGAATCAAGGAGTGAAGGCAAAACAGAATTTATCGGGTGTGAAGAAGAAAAACTGCAGGGACTCTGGGAACAGTGAATCTTGTTGGCAAACTTGGGGGGTTAATTGATCAGCTGGCAGCTAGCAAAAAGGTCAGTGTGGGCATTCCATCCTTGAGTGGCCAATTAGAGGTATCAAAGAAAACAGTTCAGTTATTTATGGGTTCTCCAGGAACACTTGAATTTTAGCTGTGGCACATGGGTGTGTAACAGGCTCCCTCTCTGTAAAGTCTGCTGGGCTCTTCCATCTGTACCAGTCAGACCAGGTCTGCACGCTTCCCACACTGGAGTTTCTCACAGAGTAATCGTGTGGTTCACCAGCTCACCATGGGGGCCAACTCTGAAGGGCCGTCTGGTCACCCCAGGACAGGTCATTTCATATGCAATCACTGGAGCCCACCATGCGTTAGCTGCAGGACTGGAAACAGGCTGTCTCGACAGGGAGGCAAGGAGAATGTCCCAGAGTCCCCAGTGTCAACCTGACAGAGCACCAAGCACCAGGAAACCTGCCCTTCTTTTTTTCCCCTTTAGTGTAAATACATTTGGAGTTGATTCATGGGATTTGCTAGTTTCCCCCTTCTATTTTGAAAGACTTGAGGCCTTTTCAATTCTTTATTTAAGCAATATCTTTCCTTAAAATGTTCTCAGCTATTAGGGGAGATCCTGCTTAGATGTTTTCTGACCCATCTGAAAAACTTTCATTCTTGAGCAACTATGAATTTTTTTTAATTAAAGGAGAGAAAATGTAAAAGGCCCTTGTGTTCTCTACTATTCTCTCTCTGTGAGAGAAAAAAATCCAGGGAAAATTTCCATGATTAGAAAAATATATATGCAGGAAAAAAGCAAGAGAAAAAAATGAAAGATATTCTTAAAATCCAGTAATAATATATATGTATTTTTTTCCCAAACTCCCTGGAGCATATATTCTGCATGTACACCATTACTATGGGGGTTTCCATGGAAACAACATCAAAAGTCCCATAATACCTAATTAGGTTTCCCCAAGGACAAGAGCTGATTGCCAGTGATGAATGTCTGGGTTTGCAGTAATGGTTAACATAAAATTTCCAGTCAGCAAATGCTCCTTGGATATAGCTGAAGAAAGGGAGGAAGGAAAAGAAGGGAAGATAGAAGAGAGGTCAGCAAGTAAGGGGGCTGTCAGAAAAGTCTATCATTCTACAACCAACAAGACTCTCAGAGGCTTGGAGTCCATGCTAGCCAGCTCTGAGTCTTTCTATGAAGAAATCCTCCCCTTCTGAAACTGCTATGACTTACTGGGCCATGTGTGATGTTCTTTGGTGGCTCTTTGGCCTGGTCAGGGTTCTCCTGAGTGCCCCTAGCAGAGTTCGTGTGTGGTCTCCTGCAGTGGGCATGAGAACGCATGGGACCCTTGAGCCTGAAATTTGTTTGGGACTGCCAGAGACCAGTGGTGACCAAAAGCCCTTTCTTGTCTCCAGTTTGTAGAGAGTAAAAGCCAAGTTACAGCATTTGAGGAAGCCAGTATTTTTCACTCACATAACAAGAATTGTTAACAAGAATGGTGCCTAACCACGGCACCACTGGGGATAGAGTGCTCTGCCACTGATCATCTGTGCATGGGCAGGTCCCTTTCCCTCTCTGGTCCTCAGATTCTTCATCTGTAACATGAAGGGTTGGATCCAATTTGTGGTTTTCCATTTTCTCCTAGCTGTGGAGCTGTTTCTTCCAGTGAGATTTCTCATTAAAGTCCAATATAGGAATCAGATAAACTCAGAGCTCTTCTGGTTGAAAGGGTAGAAAAGAGCATTCAAAGGCCAATCATGAGAAGGCAGACAGCAGAAGCAAGAAGAACTACAATCCTGCAGACTGTGGAACAAAAACCACATTCACAGATAGATAGGCAATATGAAAAGGCAGAGGGCTATGTACAAGATGAAGGAAAAAGATAAAACCCCAGAAAAACAACTAAATGAAGTAGAGATAGGCAACCTTCTAGAAAAAGAATTCAGAATAATGATAGTGAAGATGATCCAGGACCTCGGAAAAGAATGGAGGCAAAGATTGAGAAGATGCAAGAAATGTTTAACAAAGACCTAGAAGAATTAAAGAACAAACAAACAGAGATGAACAATACAATAACTGAAATGAAAACTACACTAGAAGGAATAAATAGCAGCATAACTGAGGCAGAAGAACGGATAAGTCACCTGGAAGACAGAATGGTGGAATTCATTTCCGCGGAACAGAATAAAAAAAAAAAGAATGAAAAGAAGTGAATACAGCATAAGAGACCTCTGGGACAACATTGAATGCAACAACAATTTCATTATAGGGGTCCCAGAAGGAGAAGAGAGAGAGAAAGGACCCGAGAGAATATTTGAAGAGATTATAGTAGAAAACTTCCCTAACATGGGAAAGGAAATAGCCACCCAAGTCCAGGAAGCACAGAGAGTCCCAGGCAGGATAAATCCAAGAAGAAACATGCCGAGACACATAGTAATCAAACTGTCAAAAATTAAAGACAAAGAAGAATTATTGAAAGCCACAAGGGAAAAATGACAAATAACATACAAGGGAACTCCCAAAAGGTTAACAGCTGATTTCTCAGCTGAAACTCTACAGCCAGAAGGCAGGGGCATGTTATATTTAAAGTGATGAAAGGGAAAAACCTACAACCAAGATTACTCTACCCAGCAAGGATCTCATTCAGATTCGACAGAGAAATCAAAAGCTTTACAGACAAGCAAAACCTAAGACAATTCAGCACCACCAAACCAGCTCTACAACAAACGCCAGTGGAACTTCTCTAAGTGGGAAACACAAGAGAAGTAAAGGACCTACAAAAACAAACCCATAACAATTAAGAAAATGGGAATAGGAACATACGTATCGATAATTACCTTAAACACGAATGGATTAAATGCTCCAACCAAAAGACACAGGCTTGCTGAATGAATACAAAAACAAGACCCATATTTATGCTGTCTACAAGAGACCCACTTCAGTCCTAGGGACACATACAGACTGAAAGTGAGGGGATGGAAAAAGGTATTCCATGCAAATGGAAATCAAAAGAAAGCTGGAGTAGCAATACTCATAGCAGATAAAATAGACTTTAAAAGAAAGAATGTTACAAGAGACAAGGAAGGACACTACGTAATGATCAAGGGATCAATCCAAGAAGAAGATATAACAATTATAAATATATATGCACCCAACATAGGAGCACCTCAATACATAAGGCAACAGCTAACAGCTATAAAAGAGGAAATAGACAGTAACACAATAATAGTGGGGGACTTTAACACCTCACTTACACCAATGGACAGATCACCCAGACAGAAAATTAAAAAGGAAACACAAGCTTTAAATGACACAATAAACCAGATAGATTTAATTGATATTTATAGGACATTCCATCCAGAAACAGCAGATTACACTTTCTTCTCAAGTGCTCATGGAACATTCTCCAGGATAGATCACATCTTGGGTCACAAATCAAGCCTCAGTATATTTAAGAAAACTGAAATCATATCAAGCATCTTTTCTGACCACAACGCTGTAAGATTAGAAGTCAATTACATGGAAAAAAATGAAAAAAACACAAACACATGGAAGCTAAACAATACGTTACTAAATAACCAAGAGATCACTGAAGAAATCAAAGAGGAAATCAGAAAATACCTAGAAACAAATGACAAGAAAAACACAACGATCCAAAACCTATGGGATGCAGCAAATGCAGTTCTAAGAGGGAAGTTTATAGCAATAGAGCTACCACAAGAAACAAGAAAAATCTCAAATAAACAATCTAACCTTACACCTAAAGGAACAAGAGAAAGAAGAACAAACAAAACCTGAAGTTTGCAGAAGGAAAGAAATCATAAAGATCAGAGCAGAAATAAATGAAATAGAAACAAAGAAAACAATAGCAAAGATCAATAAAACTAAAAGCTGGTTCTTTGAGAAGATAAACAAAATTGAAAAAGAGGGAGAGGACTCAAATCAATAAAATTAGAAATGAAAAAGGAGAAGTTACAACAGACACCACATAAAGCAAAGCATCCTAAGAGACTATTACAAGCAACTCTATACCAATAAAATGGACAACTTGGAAGAAATGGACAAATTCTTAGAAAGGTATAACCTTCCAAGACTGAACCAGGAAGAAATAGAAAATATGAACTGACAAATCACAAGTAATGAAATTGAAACTGTGATTAAAAATCTTCCAACAAACAAAAGTGCAGGACCAGATGGCTTCACAAGTGAATTCTATCAAACATTTAGAGAAGAGCTAACACCCATCCTTCCCAAATGCTTCCAAAAAAGTGCACAGGAAGGAACACTCCCAAACTCATTATATGAGGCCACCATCACCATGATACCAAAACCAAAGATACTACCAAATAAGAAAATTACAGACCAATATCACTGATGAGTATAGATGCAAAAATCCTCAACAAAATACTAGCAAACAGAATCCAAAAACACATTAAAAGGACCATACACCGTGATCAAGTGGGATTTATCCCAGGGATGCAAGGATTCTTCAATATATGCAAATAAATCAAATTGATACACCATATTAATAAATTGAAGAAGAAAAACCATATGATCATCTCTATAGATGCAGAAAAAGCTTTTGACAAAATTCAACACCAATTTATGATAAAAACTCTACAGAAAGTGGCCACAGAAGGAACCTACCTCAACATAATAAAGGCCATATATGACAAACCCACAGCAAACATTCTCAATGGTGAAAAACTGAAAGCATTTCCTCTAAGAACAGGAACAAGGATGTTCACTCTTGCCACTATTATTCAACATAGTTTTGGAAGTCCTAGCCATGGCAATCAGAGAAGAAAAATAAAAGGAATACAAATTGGAAAAGAAGAAGTAAAACTGTCACTGTTTGCAGATGATGTGATACTATACACAGAGAATCCTAAGGATGCCACCAGAAAACTACTAGAGTTAATCAATGAATTTGGTAAAGTTGCAGGATATAAAATTAACGCACAGGGCTTCACTGGTGGCGCAGTGGTTGAGAGTCCGCCTGCCAATGCAGGGGACACGGGTTCGTGCCCTGGTCCTGGAAGATCTCACATGCCGCGGAGCGGCTGAGCCCGTGAGCCATGGCCACTGAGCCTGTGTGTCCGGAGCCTGTGCTCTGCAACAGGAGAGGCCACAACAGTGAGAGGCCTGTGTACCGCAAAAAAAAAAAAAAAAAAAAAAAATTAATGTACAGAAATCTCTTGCATTCCTAAACACTAATGATGACAAATCTGAAAGAGAAATAACGGAAACACTCACATTTACCACTGCAACAAAAAGAATAAAACACCTAGGAATAAACCTACCTAGGGAGAAAAAAGACCTGGATGCAGAAAACTATAAGACACTGATGAAAGAAACTAAAGATGGTATAAACAGATGGAGAGATATACCATGTTCTTGGATTGGATGAATCAACATTGTGAAAATGACTATACTACCCAAAGCAATCTACAGATTCAGTGTAATCCCTATCAAATTACCAATGGCATTTTTTACAGAACTAGAACAAAAAATCTTAAAATTTGTATGGAGACACAAAAGACCCTGAATAGCCAAAGCAGTCTTGAGGGAAAAAAACGGAGCTGGAGGGCTTCCCTGGTGGTGCAGTGGTTAAGAATCCACCTGCCAATGCAAGGGACATGGGTTTGAGCTCTGGTCTGGGAAGATCCCACATGCCGCAGAGCAACTAAGCCCGTGCACGACAACTACTGAAGCCACTGCACCCTAGAGCTGTGCTCTGCAACAAGAGAAGCCACCACAATGAGAAGCCCACACACAGTAACGAAGACCCAATGCAGCCAAAAATAAATAAATTTAAAAAGAAAAAAAAAAAGACCCATTTCAACCTCCTAGAAACTTCTGGTTTCTTCTGCAATTTCTCTAAAAAAACAACAACAACAACAACAAAAGGGAAGCTGGAGGAATCAGACTCCCTGACTTCAGACTATACTACAAAGCTACAGTTATCAGGACAATATGGTACTGGCACAAAAACAGAAATATAGATCAACAGAACAGGATAGAAAGCCCAGAGATAAATCCACGCACCTATGGTCAACTAATCTATGACAAAGGAGGCAAAGATATACAATGGAGAAAAGACAGTCTCTTCAATAAGTGGTGCTGGGAAAACTGGACAGCTACATGTAAAAGAATGAAATTAGAACACTCCCTAACACCATACACAAAAATAAACTCAAAATGGATTAAAGACCTAAATGTAAGACCAGACACTATAAAACTCATAGAGGAAAACATAGGAAGAACACTCTTTGACATAAATCACAGCAAGATCTTTTTTGATCCACCTCCTAGAGTAATGGAAACAAAAACAAAAATAAACAAATGGGACCTAATGAAACTTAAAAGCTTTTGCAAAGCAAAGGAAACTACAAACAAGATGAAAAGACAACCCTCAGAATGGGAGAAATTATTTGCAAATGAATCAATGGACAGAGTATTAATCTCCAAAATATATAAACAGCTCATGCAGCTCAATATTAAAAAAACAAACAATCCAATCCAAAAATGGGCAAAAGACCTAAACAGACATTTCTCCAAAGAAGACATACAGATGGCCAAGAAGCACATGAAAAGCTGCTCAACATCGCTAACTATTAGAGAAATGCAAATCAAAACTATAATGAGGTATCACCTCACACCAGTTATAATGGGCACCATCAGAAAATCTACAAACAACAAATGCTGGAGAGGGTGTAGAGAAAAAGGAACCCTCTTGCACTATTGGTGGGAATGTAAATTTATACAGCCACTACAGAGAACAGTATGCAGGCTCCTTAAAAAACTAAAAATAGAACTAGCATATGACCCAGCAATCCCACTACTGGGCATATACCCTGAGAAAACCATAATTCAAAAAGACACATGCACCCCAATGTTCACTGCAGCACTATTTACAATAGCCAGGGCATGGAAGAAACCTAAATGCCCATCGACAGACGAATGGATAAATAAGATGTGGTACGTATATACAATGGAATATTACTCAACCATAAAAAGGAACGAAATTGGGTCATTTGTAAAGACATCGATGGATCTAGAGACTGTCATACAGAGGGAAGTAAGTCAGAAAGAGAAAAACAAATATCATATATTAACGCATATATGTGGAACCTAAAATAATGGCATAGATGAACCAGTTTGCAGGACAGAAATAGAGACACAGATGTAGAGAACAAACGTATGGACACCAAGCGGGAAAAGTGGCGGGAGGAGGTGGTGGTGGTGCGACAAATTGGGAGACTGGGATTGACATGTATACACTAATACGTATAAAATGGATAACTAGTAAGAACCTGTTGTATAAAAAAATAAATAGAATAAAATTCAAAAAGACAAAAAAAAAAAGCCCAACTCATTCACCTCGTCCTCCACCTAGCTCTCTGTGGTGGCCCATACCCCGCCATAGAACCCTTCTGTTGAAAAACCGTTGGCTGGACCAGTTGGCCTCTAGTTACAATGAGAGATAAGTTGTGGTACTGGAAATCAAGGTGCTTTGGATCTACTTCAAGCGATGCTGGGTGCACGGGCATGGAACTTTTACCAGATCAGTTTGATCTTTCATTCTTTCTCTGTCTTTTTCTCTTTCTCTCTCTCTCTCTCTCTCTCTCTCTCTCTCTCTCTCTCTCTCTCTCTTTCTTTCTTTTTTTCTTTCTTTCTGGGTTGAGTCCCTATTATGTGACAGTCACCATGCCAAGCTCTGGGGATACAGCAAGAACAAGTAAACAAAACCTCTATCATCATGGAGCTTACATTCTAACAGACAAAAACAGATAAGAAACAGGTAAACCATTTAATTTCAGTACATGATGGCTGCTAGGAAGAAATAAAAGCAGTCTGGGTAGAAGTTGCGCTGTCTTGGGCAGGCAGTCCAGGCAGGACTCTCTGAGAACTGAACCTTTGAGTGAAAGGTAAACCCTGCAAAGGTAAGCACTGCAGGCAGAGGGGACAGCATGTGCAAAGCAGGATAGAGCTTGGAGCATTTGAAAAATGAAAGAAAGAAGGCCAATCTAGGAAATAAGTGACGGGTGGTACCAGATGAGGCCAAGAAGGTAGCAGGACCCAGATCACTGGGACCTGGGAAGCCAGGATAGGAGCAGCTGGAGGGGCGGGGAGACCACAGGTCCATCCCCCTCAGGGCCAAGTCCATGCCATCACCACTTTCTGAAGACAGACTGTACGCAGATTGAATACATGTCTGCATTAGTAAGCTTGGGCCACCATAACAAAGTACCACTGACTGGGTGGCTTAAGCAACAGAATTTTTCATATTCTCACAGTTCTGGAGGCTGGAAGTCTGAGATCCAGGTAGTCGGCATGGTCGGGTTCTGGCAAGGACTCTCTTCCTGGCTTGTAGACAGTTGCCTTCTCACTGTGTTCTCACATGGCAGAGAGAGCGAGAGAGACTGAGAGAGATGTCTCTTCTTATAAGGCCACAGTCCTATCAGATTGGGCTACTATTATACCTCTTTTAACCTTAATTATCTCCTGAAGACCCTATCTCCAAATATAGTCACATTGGGGATTAGGGCTTCAACATATAGATTTTGAGGGGAACACAATTCAGTTCATCATAGTGCCCTTAAGTGTCCAAATTATCCCAAAGCCCAACTACAGGCCAAACCAAGTGATTCTGCACATACTATCTCATTGCAACCTCACAACCTTCCTGTAAAGAAGTAATATCATGCCCATTTTGCAGATGGAAAGACTGACCCAGAGAAGTTAAATCGAATGCCCAGGGCCCTGCATTCTACTTTTTTTTTTAACATCTTTATTGGAGTATAATTGCTTTACAATGGTGTGTTATTTTCTGTTTTATAACAAAGTGAATCAGCTATACATATACATATATCCCCATATCTCCTCCCTCTTGCGTCTCCCTCTCACCCTCCATATCCCACCCCTCTAGGTGGTCACAAAGCACTGAGCTGATCTCCCTGTGCTATGCAGCTGCTTCCCACTAGCTATCTATTTTACACTTGTTAGTGTATATAAGTCCATGACACTCTCTCATTTCGTCCCAGCTTACCCTTCCCCCTCGCTGTGTCCTCAAGTCCATTCTCCACATCTGCGTCTTTATTCCTGTCCTGCCCCTAGGTTCTTCAGAACCTCTTTTTTTTTTAGATTCCACATATATGTGTTAGCATATGGTATTTATTTTTCTCTTTCTGACTTACTTCACTCTGTATGACAGTCTCTAGGTCCATCCACCTCACTACAAATAACTCAATTTCGTTTCTTTTTATGGCTGAGTAATATTCCATTGTATGTATGTGCCACACCTTCTTTATCCATTCATCTGTCGATGGACACTTAGGTTGCTTCTATGTCCTGGCTATTGTAAATAGAGCTGCAATGAATATTGCGGTACGTGACTCTTTTTGAATTACGGTTTTCTCGGGGTATATGCCCAGTAGTGGGATTGCTGGGTTGTATGGTAGTTCTATTTTTAGATTTTAAGGAACCTCCATACTGTTCTCCATAGTGCCTGTATCAATTTACATTGCCACCAACAATGCAAGAGGGTTCCCTTTTCTCCACACCCTCTCCAGCATTTACTGTTTGTAGATTTTTTGATGATGGCCATTCTGACTGGTATGAGGTGATACCTCATTGTGGTTTTGATTTGCATTTCTCTAATGACTGGTGATGTTGAACATCCTTTCATGTGTCTGTTGGCAATCTGTATATCTTCTTTGTAGAAATGTCTATTTAGGTCTTCTGCCCATTTCTGAATTGGGTTGTTGTTTGTTTGTTTGTTTTTGATATTGAGCTGCATGAGCTGCTTGTAAATTTTAGAGATTAATCCTTTGTCAGTTGCTTCATTTGCAAATGTTTTCTCCCATTCTGAGGGTTGTTCTTTTCATCTTGTTTGTAGTTTCCTTTGCTTTGCAAGAGCTTTTAAGTTTCATTAGGTCCCATTTGTTTATTTTTGTTTTTATTTCCATTTCTCTAGGAGGTGGGTCAAAAAGGATCTTGCTGTGATCTATGTCATAGAGTGTTCTGCCTAGGTTTTCCTCTAAGAGTTTTATAGTGTCTGGCCTTACATTTAGGTCTCTAATCCATTTTGAGTTTATTTTTATATATGGTGTTAGGGAGTATTCTAATTTCATTCTTTTACATGTAGCTGTCCAGTTTTCCCAGCACCACTTATTGAAGAAGCTGTCTTTTCTCCATTGTATATTCTTGCCTCCTTTATCAAAAATAAGGTGACCATATGTGTGTGGGTTTATCTCTGGGCTTTCTATCCTGTTCCATTGATCTATATTTCTGTTTTTTGTGCCAGTACCATACTGTCTTGATTACTGTAGCTTTCAAGTATAGTCTGAAGTACAGGAGCCTGATTCCTCCAGCTCCATTTTTCTTTCTCAAGATTGCTCTGTCTATTCGGGGTCTTTTGTGTTTCCATACAAATTGTGAAATTTTTTGTTCTAGTTATGTGAAAAATGTCATTGGTAGTTTGATAGGGATTGCATTGAATCTGTAGATTGCTTTGGGTAGTACAGTCATTTTCATAATGTTGATTCATCCAATCCAAGAACATTGTATATCTCTCCATCTGTTTGTAGCATCTTTAATTTCTTTCATCAGTGTCGTATAGTTTTCTGCATACAGGTCTTTTATCTCCTTAGGTAGGTTTTTTCCTAGGTATTTTATTCTTTTTGTTGCAATGGTAAGTGGGAGTGTTTCCTTAATTTCTCTTTCAGATTTTTCATCATTAGTATATAGGAATGCAAAAGATTTCTGTGCATTAATTTTGTATCCTGCTACTTTACCAAATTCACTGATTAACTCTAGTAGTCTTCTGGCGGCATCTTTAGGATTCTCTATGTACAGTATCATGTCATCTGCAAACTGTGACAGCTTAATTTCTTATTTTCCAACTTGTATTCCTTTTATTTCTTTTTCTTCTCTGATTGCTGTGGCTAAAACTTCCAAAACTATGTTGAATAACAGTGGTGAGAGTGGACAACCTTGCCTTGTTCTTGATCTTAAAGGAAATAGTTTCAGTTTTTCACCATTGAGAATGATGTTGGCTGTGGGTTTGTCATATATGGCCTTTATTATGTTGAGGTGAATTCCCTCTACGCCTACTTTCTGGAGGGGTTTTATCATAAATGGGTGCTGAATTTTGTCAAAAGCTTTTTCTGCATCTATTGAGATGATCATATGGTTTTTCTCCTTCAATTTGTTAATATGGTTTATCACATTGACTGATTTGCATATATTGAAGGATCCTTGCATTCCTGGGATAAACCCCACGTAATCATGGTGCATGATCCTTTTAATGTGCTGTTGGATTCTGTTTGCTTCTATTTTGTTGAGGATCTTTGCATCTATGTTCATCAGTGATATTGGCCTGTAGTTTTCTTTCTTTGTGACAACTTTGTCTGGTTTTGGTATCATGGTGATGGTGGTCTCATAGAATGAGTTTGGGAGTATTCCTCCCTCTGCTATATTTTGGAAGAGTTTGAGAAGAATAGGTGTTAGCTCTTCTCTAAATGTTTGATAGAATTCACCTGTGAAGCCATCTGGTCCTAGGCGTTTGTTTGTTGGAAGATTTCTAATCACAGTCTCAATTTCAGTGCTTGTGATTGGTATGTTTATATTTTCTATTTCTTCCTGGTTCAGCCTCAGAAGGTTGTGCTTTTCTAAGAATTTGTCCATTTCTTCCAGGTTTCCATTTTGTTGGCATAGAGTTGCTTGTAGTAATCTCTCATGATCTTTTGTATTTCTGCAGTGTCAGTTGTTACTTCTCCTTTTTCATTTCTAATTCTATTGATTTGAGTCTTCTCCCTTTTTTTCTTGATGGGTCTCCTAATGGTTTATCAATTTTGTTTATCTTCTCAAAGAACCAGCTTTTAGTTTTATTGATCTTTGCTATTGTTTCCTTCATTTCTTTTTCATTTATTTCTGATCTTATGTTTATGATTTCTTTCCTTCTGCCAACTTTGGGGTTTTTTTGTTCTTCTTTCTCTAATTGCTTTAGGTGTAAGGTTAGGTTGTTTATTTGAGATGTTTCTTGAGGTAGGATTGTATTGCTATAAACTTCTCTCTTAGAACTGCTTTTGCTGCATCCTATAGGTTTTGGGTCATCGTGTTTTCATTGTCATTTGTTTCTAGGTATTTTTTGATTTCCTCTTTGATTTCTTCAGTGATCTCTTGGTTATTTAGTAGTGTATTGTTTAGCCTCCATATGTTTGTATTTTTTTCAGATTTTTTCCTGTAATTGATATCTAGTCTCCTAGCATTGTGGTAGGAAAAGACACTTGATACAATTAAATTTTTTTAAAAATTTACCAAGGCTTGATTTGTGACCCAAGATACGATCTATCCTGGAGACTGTTCCATGAGCACTTGAGAAGAAATTGTATTCTGTTGTTTTTTGGATGGAATGTCCTATAAATATCAATTAAGTCCATCTTGTTTAATGTATCATTTAAAGCTTGTGTTTCCTTATTTATTTTCATTTTGGATGATCTGTCCATTGGTGAAAGTGGGGTGTTAAAGTCCCCTACTATGATTGTGTTACTGTCGATTTCCCCTTTTATGGCTGTTAGCATTTGCCTTATGTATTGAGGTGCTCTTATGTTGGGTGCATAAATATTTACAATTGTTATATCTTCTTCTTGGATTGATCCCTTGATCATTATGTAGTGTCCTTCTTTGTCTCTTGTAATCGTCTTTATTTTAAAGTCTAGGTTGTCTGATATGAGAATTGCTACTCCAGCTTTCTTTTGATTTCTATTTGCATGGAATACCTTTTTCCATCCCCTCACTTTCAGTCTGTATGTGTCCCTAGGTCTGAAGTGGGTATCTTGTAGACAGCATGTATACAGGTCTTGTTTTTGTATCCATTCAGCCAGTCTATGTCTTTCGGTGGGAGCATTTAATCCATTTACATTTAAGGTAATTATCAACATGTGTGTCCCTATTACCATTTTCTTAATTGTTTTCGGTTTGTTATTGTAGGTCTTTTCCTTCTCTTGTGTTTCCTGCCTGGAGAAGTTCCTTTAGCATTTGTTGTAAAGCTGGTTTGGTGGTGCTGAATTCTCTTAGCTTTTTTTTTTCTTTGCCATATGCAGGCGTCTCACTGTTGTGGCCTCTCCCATTGCAGAGCAAAGGCTCCGGGCGCACAGGCTCAGTGGCCATGGCTCATGGGTCCAGCTGCTCCGCGGCATGTGGGATCTTCCCAGACTGGGACCTGAATCCATGTCCCCTGCATCGGCAGGCGGACTCTAAACCACTGCACCACCAGGGAAGCCCCTCTCTTAGCTTTTGTATGTCTGTAAAGGTTTTAATTTCTCTTTCGAATCTGAATGAGATCCTTGCTGGGTAGAGTAATCTTGGCTGTAGGTTTTTCCCTTTCATCAATTTAAATATGTCTTGCCACTCCCTTCTGGCTTGCAGAGTTTCTGCTGAAAGATCAGCTGCTAACCTTATGGGGATTCCCTTGTATGTTATTTTTCCCTTGCTGATTTTAATATTTTTTCTTTGTATTTAATTTTTGATAGTTTGATTAATATGTGTCTTGGCATGTTTCCCCTTGATTTATCCTGTATGGGACTCGCTGATCTTCCTGGACTTGACTATTTCCTTTCCCATTTTAGGGAAGGTTTCAACTATAATCTCTTCAAATATTTTCTCAGTCCCTTTCTTTTTCTTTTCTTCTTCTGGGACCCCTATAATTCCAATGTTGGTGCATTTAATGTTGTCCCAAAAGTCTCTAAGACTGTCCTCAATTTTTTTCATTCTTTTTTCTTTATTCTGCTCTGCAGTAGTTATTTCCACTATTTTATCCTCCAGGTCACTTATCCGTTCTTCTGCCTCAGTTATTCTGCTATTGATTCCTTCTAGAGAATTTTTAATTTCATTTATTGTGTTGTTCATCATTGTTTATTTGCTCTTTAGTTCTTCTAGGTCCTTGTTAAACATTTCTTGTATTTTCTCCATTCTGTTTCCAAGATTTTGGATCATCTTTACTATCATTACTCTGAATTCTTTTTCAGGTAGACTGCCTATTTCCTATTCATTTGTTTGGTCTGGTGGGTTTTTACCTTGCTCCTTCATTTGCTCTGTGTTTCTCTGTCTTCTCATTTTGCTTCACTTACTGTGTTTGGGGTCTCCTTTTCGCAGGCTGCAGGTTCGTAGTTCCTGTTGTTTTTGGTGTCTGCCCCCAGTGGCTAAGGTTGGTTCAGTGGGTTGTGTAGGCTTCCTGGTGGAGGGGACCAGTGCCTGTGTTCTGATGGATGAGGCTGGATTTTGTCTTTCTGGTGGGCAGGACTGTGTCCAGTGGGTGGGCAGGACTGTGTCCAGTGGGGTGTCTGTGACCTTATTATGATTTTAGGCAGCCTCTCTGCTAATGGGTGCAGTTGTGCTCCTGTCTTGCTAGTTGTTTGGCACAGGGTGTCCAGCACTGTAGCTTGCTGGTTGTTGAGTGGATCTGGGTCTTAGCGTTGAGATGGAGCTCTCTGGGAGAGCTTTCGCTGTTTGATATTATGTGCAGCCGGGAGGTCTCTGGTGGACCAATGTCCTGAACTCGGTTCTCCCACCTCAGAGGCACAGGCCTGACACCCAGCCAGAACACCAAGACCCTGTCAGCCACACAGCTCAGAAGAAAAGGGAGAAAAAAAAGGAAGAAAGAAAGAGAGAAAGAAAGAAAGAAAGAAGCAAAGAAAGAAAGAGAGAGAAAGGGAGGGAGGGAGGGAGGAAGAAAGAAAATAAAAAGAAAGTTATTAAAATAAAAAATAAAATTACTAAAAATTTTAAAAAGTAATAAAAAAAGAAAGAAAGAAGAGAGGAACCAAACCAAAAAACAAATCCACCAATGATAACAAGCGCCAAAAACTATACTAAAAAAACAAAACAAAACAAAATGGACAGACAGAACCCTAGGAAAAATGGTAAAAGCAAAGCTATACAGACAAAATCACACAAAGAAGCATACAGGTACACACTCATAAAAAGAGAAAAAGGAAAAAATATATATATCTTTTGGGAAGTCTGAGGTCTTCTGCCAGTGTTCAGTAGGTGTTCTGTAGGAGTTGTTCCACATGTAGATGTATTTCTGATGTATTTGTGGGGAGGAAGGTGATCTCCACGTCTTACTCCTCTGCCATCTTGAAGGTCTCTCGGCCCTGCATTCTATATGCCTTTCACCTGCCAGTCCACCAAGCAGAACGCTCTATGTTGGGGACTAGCCAGTTTGGGCCTTAGTTTGTTTTATTCTAAAGAATACTCAAGCCCACTCTTTTATATTATTTTTTAATCAATTATTTTTTATTATTATTTTAATTGATTTATTTTTGGCTGTGTTGGGTCTCTGTTGTTGCATGCGGGCTCTCTCTAGTTGCATCCAGTGGGGGCTATCCTTCGTTGCGGTGCATGGGTTTCTCATTGCGGTGTCTTCTCTTGTTGTGGAGCACAGCCTCTAGGCACGCAGGCTTCAGTAGTTGTGGCACATAGGCTCGGTAGCTGTGTCTCGTGGGCTCTAGAGTGCAGCTCAGTAGTTGTGGCACATGGGCTTAGTTGCTCCACGGCACGTGGGACCTTCCCAGACCAGGGCTTAAACCCGTGTCCCCTGCATTGGCAGGTGGATTCTTAACCACCGCACCACCAGGGAAGCCCAAGCGCACTCTTTTAAATGTTCATTTCTCAGAATAACATTCACTGACCACGGGATCAATACACAATGAAAGTAGGCTGGGTCTGCACCACCTTGGGAAACCCACATTGTGATTAGCAGTCCAGATTGGTCTCTGTGGAACTAAGACAGTTGCATTCATCTCCCTGGGGCCAGTCCAGAGCGAGCAAGGAAGGTAAAGCCCACTTAGAAGCAGCTGCCTCTGACCACTCCCCCTCTCCCCATTGAGGCAGGAACAGTCATGAGACTTCTAAATACAACACTATGCAAAGTTCAATGCCATGTTGTTTGTTGTGCCACCAGCAACATCATGCCCTCCCCTTGCTCCCAACCCACAGGGAAGTCAGGCCTTGATCATGAGTCCTGTGGGAATGAAGGGACCAACCAGGAGGTGACCCAGTGCCTATGGGGGTCACTATGTGCAGGATGGAACTGGAGAATTCAGTAGAAGCAGGAGTTTGGCATCAGGGGAGCTGCCAAGAGAGAAATGGAAGTTCCCAAGAATCCCCAGAGACCTGTGGGGAGACATTGGGTCCCCTCCTTGCTTGGGGTGGGAGTTCATGCCCAATTCTATTAGAAGCAGTAAGGACAAGATGACCCCAGATAACACTTGGGTTAGATTGGCCATGCCCTGGTATCATAACATGTCCTACCCCATCCATCCTCCACCCTGCTACCAGAGCGAATGGTCTAAAATGCAAACCAAACTGTGTTACTTCCCTTCTTGGAGCCTTTCAATGGCTCCCCAGAGCATTCAGAATCAAGTCCAACCTCCTAGCTGTACTTGGCAAAAGGGCCCTTCCCCATGTGGTCCCAGCCATTGCCCCCCACCCCAAACCTGGCATCTCATTCCAGCCAAACCAAGTTACTTGTGATTCCCAAACTTTGTCCCTTGAAGTTTTGTCCAAGCTGTTCCCTCTTCTCAGCCTCTTCACCAGGGAGCTCCTTCTCATCACTGAAAGCCCAGATGGAGCATCTCTCCTTTCCACATGCCTTAGCTGGCCTCTTCCCAACCCCAGGCAGGGTTAGGTGCGCCCCCCCTTGGGGATTTCCCAGTCATTGTACACTGTCACAGAGCCAATTCTCAGACAGCATCTGGTCAGAAGGTCTGGAGTGCTAGCCCCAATTTCAGGGGAGGTAGGGAGGAGGCAGTGGTCATCTCCATAAGCACCCATAACGACAGACACCAGGTATTGTAGCCTCATTCTGTACCAGGCCCTGTGCTGTGTGCTTTACCGGCATTATCTCATTTAGTCTTTAGTAGGGCTCTGGGAATAGGTATTATCATTCCCATTTTACAGATAGGGAAACTGAGGCTAAGAGAGATTAAGTAATTGTTCAAGGCCATATAGTTAATAAGGAGCAGACTTAGGCTCTAGAACCAGGAAGACAAGTTCCAAAGGCTACAGTCTTGACCACTATGTCCTGGTGCCCAGCTATGTGAGGGGGGCCGACCCCTGGTGCTTGTTCACTCAGACCAGGCTGGAGAGTGTATCTGGGTCTCTACCTGCCTTGGCACACTGGAGAGTTAGGTTTCTGAGCACCTGCTAAGTCTGGGGTGAGAAGAACTGTTTTCCCAACAGGAAGTCTCTGATAAGTTTCCATGTTGTTTCGACACATGAACTGATCCTGCTGAATGTTTTCGGGGTAACAGCACGATCACTGGGGCTGCCAGACCTGGCTCCATTGTAACATGAACCTGTTTACCACTAGGGAGAAGATCTCTAACCCTGGCTCAGAGGGAGGTTTTGCAACTAAATTATGAAGAGGTTTCTGGATCTGTCAACCACTTGGGGTGCTGGAGAACCAGGTCAGGACCAGGTGTTAGTGGTGGGTGGGGAGTGCTTGTTTTCCCCCAGCAGACAAAAATGCCCTTCAACTCATCCTCAAGGACCAGCTGAAATGTCCACCCTCAGGGGAGCTTTCCTGATCTCCCCGCAGACAGGGGGGCCACTGCAAACAGCAACTACAGCCCACTGGGGCTTCCGACTTGCTGGCTTGGTCCAAAGTACTTTTCTTTACATTAATTAACCCTCTTTTTTTTTTTTTTTTTTTTGTGGTACGCAGGCCTCTCACTGTTGTGGCCTCTCCCGTTGCGGACCACAGGCTCCGGACGCGCAGGCTCAGCGGCCATGGCTCATGGTCCCAGCCGCTCCGCGGCATGTGGGATCT
Source organism: Leucopleurus acutus (assembly GCF_964270905.1). Taxonomy (NCBI): domain Eukaryota; kingdom Metazoa; phylum Chordata; class Mammalia; order Artiodactyla; family Delphinidae; genus Leucopleurus; species Leucopleurus acutus. Next base: position 81,280,135 of record NC_139143.1, on the reverse strand, counting down.
TCCCGGACCGGGGCACAAACCCGTGTCCCCTGCATCGGCAGGCGGACTCTCAACCACTGCACCACCAGGGAAGCCCCAAAGTACTTTTCTTTACATTAATTAACCCTCTTTGTCCTCACAGCAGTCCCATGAGAAAAGTCCTATTGTTTTCCCTAGTTTACAGATGAGCGAACTTCCCCAAGACCATACAGCAAGTGAGCGGTAGAGACAGGATTTGAATCCAGAGTCCACGCCGCCATCTATTAATGCTCTAGCTCTCCCAGCGAGCTGCCTCATAGATGCTTCGGTCCACCTGCCTGTCTACACCAACACCCACCTGACACATGGCTCCTTGAGGACAGACTGTCTTCTTGGCCACAGGGCCACGCACAGAGCTCAGGAGACGCAGGCTGCCCAAATGAATGCATAATTGGGGCAAATATTCTGAAAACGTCACAAGTTAAGGTTTCAACACTCTATCAGTGTGACGGTAAAGGAAAACATTTTAATTGTCCGCCATTTCTATAATTCTCTTAAGGCAAAATAGTCTTTCACAACATATGCACAAGAAAGAAATTGAAGAATATTTAAACTAGAACTGCTAATAAGAGCTGCTATTGGAACTGCTAATAATTGAAAAAACAAACCTGGGAACAACCTGAATACACACCAACAGGGAAACAGTTGAATAAATTATGGTACCCACACTGTGGAATATTATGTAGCTCTTTTTCAAAATGAAGTGGATCTATTTGTATGGATTTAGAGAACGTTCATGATATTTTATTAAGTCAAAAGAGAAAATGCAGTATAATTGGTGTAGTGCGATTCCTCTTTTTTTAAAAAAGCAAACACCAACATGTGAAAACAAAAATTCCTCTATATGTATATACATATTGGTATATTTTTGTATATGGACACACACAAAAAAAGGTGGGAAAAGCCCTCTGATTAATCACCAAATGGTTAACACCAGCGCCTCTGAGGAGGTAAGGGGGTGGGAGTCAGGGAAACTATTGATTATTTTTTCCTTTAATAATTAGAACATACCTCTGTGTTAAAACAAGCTTTGGTAATTTTGAAAACCCAATAAAGTCTTCTTTTTAAAGAACTGGCCTGAGGGAAGCCACTGGTTGAACCTAATGGGGACGTTTTAAGCACGGCCATTCTTGGAGGGACAATGAACCTCTGAGCCTTCGCTGCTCTGTAATTTTCCATATAGAGCTTCGAGGCCCCCAGGAGCCTCCCACCCCTGACTCCCACCAGGATGCTGTGAACAAGCCCTACTGAAAAGTGTCAATAGCGGGGCTCCTCTCACAGGGCTCCTCCCGCCAAGGCCAACTTCACAACCTGTTCCATAGCCCTTCTGACTAAACCACCCTGTGAAAAATAGTTCTCATGTGCAAAAACTAACAAAGGCACTTATCTCAAGGCCTACCTCTTGGGCACATTTTTTTAAAATACCTTTATTGGAGTATAACTGCTCTACAATGGTGTGTTAGTTTCTGCTTTGTAACAAAGTGTATCAGCTATACATAAACACTCTTGGGCACATTTACACTGCAGGTCCTGAAAGCCGAGCTAGTCAGCAGCCCGCCTTGCTCGCCCACCATGGGCAGAGGCCAGGGCTTCCCATGGGAAGAGGTGGCCCTCCTCACAATTCATAACATAAATCGCACTGCACTGTTCCCTCCATTCAGGAGGGGAGGGGGCAGGGACAGGGCAGGGGGTGACTCACTAGGGAAGGCTCACTAGGGACATGGCCACAGGGCACCAGGCACAGAGCTAGGCCCCATGGGTTACAGCGGAGATTAGGATGCAAGTGTCTGCCCAACTGGGAGCTTAGAAGTCACCAGACATAACGAAGGACGAGGCTATGGAGGTGCCCAGCTTGGTGCTGAGGGGCAGAGGAAGAGCGCTACCCGCAATTCAGGGTCCTGTGACACTGCAGTGTCAGTGCCCACACCTGGTGCCACCCTAGACCCAGACCCCTGGGGCTTCTGCTCTGGGCTTCCCCAAATAGAGGGCCATGCTCCATGCCTCCTCTGGTCACACCTCACCCCATGGAGCCAGGAGCCCACAGGTGCCAAGGTGCTGAATCCACTCCCATCTTGTAAACCACCCTTCAGATATCCAGGACCCTAAATTCCATATCTGAGCCTGCTTCCATGGCCGGCACCGCCTCTTCCCCGATCTGTCCTCTGGCAGGCAGACCACGGCTGCTTATAGATGTGGCCCTAGGCCTGAGAGGCGGCCAAGGGGCAGCTGGGTTAGGGGTTGGATGGAGCTTGGGCCTGAGGGCTAAGGTACCCACAAGAGTCCTCAGGGTACTGGTTGAGCCAGGGGAGGGAAGAGGAGGGGCATGCTAGGGAATGAGGGCTGGGGGCTTGGACGCCCCCATTTAAGGCTGGCCCCAGGCCCTGCAGATATCAGGGGTGGGTCTGTCCGTAATCCTTTCTGACTGTCTGGGGTATATCTATACAGCAGCAGCTATATTTTCTAGATTGTTCTGAGGTCAGGCAAACAGGACCTGATACTCCATCTCAGATAGTCTGTCCTACCTTTCCCCACCTTCTGTGGCAGCCCTAGGCCTCCAGATTTGCTCTGAAGTGTGTTCTGTAATAAAACACTAGTCCTGTAGGAAGGGGTCCGGTGGCCAATGTTTGGGAAATGTCTCTTGGAGATTCACTAGGTTCCTCTGCATATGCAATGTTCGAGAATTCCTAAAGAAAAGAAAACCAGTCAGCTTTGAAATGTAGTTTCTCCAACTTATTTGACCAGCTATTAGAGTAACAGCTATTAGTGCTTCAAGGAAGACTGGAAAGCGCAGTGGGTGGGGCCATCACTGTAGCAGAGGACTCAAGTTCCTCCTGCAGGCATCCATGCTGCATGTGAACTGAGACGGCTGACAGTCTTCCTGAAAGGCACCACATACTCCCCTGCTTTGTTCAACGGGCTCTGCTGGGCACACCAAACCTGCCAAACCAGGGTCAGCTGGCTCCGTCCAATGGCCTCCTGTCAGCCAGGAGTGTCCACGTGCTTTGTAGGTATTTTATTTAACAAATGAACGTACGTATGTTACTTACTAGATTCCAGGCACTGTTCTCATGCTTTACAAATATTAACTTCCTTTATCCTCATAACAACCCTATGTGGTGGTCCCTATTATTATCCCCATTTAAAGATGAGAAAACTGAGGACCGATGAGGTTAAGTAAACTGCCCAAGGTCACATAGCTGGCAAATGGTGGAGCCTGGAAGGAACCCATGCAGTCTGGCTCCAGAGTCCATGCTTATTAGTTTCCATTGCTGCTGTAACAAATCACCACAAAATTAGTGACTTTAAAACAACACAAATTTATTCTCTTCCAGTTCTGGAGGCCAGAAGTCTGAAATCAGTCTCACTGGACTAAAGCCAAGGTTATGAGCAGGGTTGGCTCCTTCTGGGGGCTCTAGGGGAAAGTCCATTTCTTTGCCTTTTGTGTCTCACAGACCCTTCCCCCCAGCCCTCTAACCTCTGGCTTCAGTTGTCACAGCTCTTACTTCCTCTTCTGTAGTCAAATTTCCCTCTGCCTCCCTTTTATAAGGACACTTGTGATGACATGCAGGAGCCCCACAGAAAATCCAGGATTATCTCCCCTTCTTAAGAGTCTGAATTTGATCACATCTTCAAAGTCCCTTTTGCCATATAAGGTAATACCAATTCCAGGGATTATGGCCTGAATATTTTGGGGGACCATTATTCAGCCTATCACACCATGCTTTTAACCACTGCACTGTGTTCACTGAATTTTCTCAGCAGTTCTTGGAGGATGTTGTCATTATCCCCATTTTACAGATTAGAAGACTAAGGCTCCAAGAAGTCAAAAGAGTTGCCAGGGTTCATCCAGGTAGGAAATGGCACAGCATGATAAATGTGGACGACTTACTCCTGTACCCCTGCACCTGCTGCTAGAGAGCTCAGGGGTTTTCGGGGGGCTTAGGGTTTTTTTAATATATATTTTTATTGAAGTATATTTGATTTACAATATTGTGTTCGTTTCAGGTGTCTAGCAAAGTGATCCAGTTATAGATACATATATATATACTCTGAGCTCAGGACTTTTTGAAGCAGGGGCTGCTCTTGTTCTCTTTTAGACTGAACCCTTTTGGCATCTTAACCCCACTGCAAACCTGATGACCACTACGGATCTGCCTTCCCAGAACAAGATGCATTTACACACCACATTTTGCAGATAGTTTCTGGGAGTTCACAAACCCCAAGTTAAGAATGCTTGCTCTTGGGAATTCCCTGGTGGTCCAGTGGTTAGGACTCCATGCTCTCACTGCCGAGGGCCCAGGTTCAATCCCTCGTCGGGGAACTAAAATTCCACCAGCTGCATGGAGGAGCCAAAAAAAAAGAATGCTTGCTCTTGAAAGCCAGGTCTCAAAGAGGTATTTGCACACCCATGTTCAAAGCAGCATTATTCACAATAACCAGAAGTGTCTATTGATGGATAAATAGATAAGTAACATGTTATGCGGTGGAATATTATTCAGCCCTGAAAAGGAAGGAAATTCTGACACGTGCTATGGATGAACCTTGAGGACATTATGCTAAGTGAAATAAGCCAGTTGCAAAGAGGTAAATACTGTATGATTCCACTTATATGAGGTACCTAGAGTCGTCAAATTCACAGAGACAGAAAGAAGGATGGTGGTGGCCAGGGGCTGGAGGGGAGGGTACAGAGTTTCTGTTCTGCAAGATGAAAAGCTTTCTGGAGGTTGGCTGTACAACAACGTGAATGTACTTAACACTACTGACCTGTAACCTAAGAAATGGTTCAGATGGCAAATCTTATGTGTATCTTAGCACAATTTTTTGAAAAAGGACACTTGCTCGAAACTGAGAGTTCTTGCAGGCTAGGGATCACCTCTGTGCAGGCTGGTGCACAGAACGGGCTCAACAGAAAACTGCCCATGGCTGCTGGACGGGTTGAGTGGGTGATTCTGCTGCCTCCCCCAAGCTGTGGGCTGGCATTTCTAGAAGCCCCACAGTGGCGGCTAAACAGCTACCCCCAGCCTGGTTAAAAACAAAAACAATAAAAGCACTGAGAATTGGGAATGGGGTGGAGGCAGATAGAATGAGAATAAAGTCAGTTGCGTTGTGATGAACAATGTCTCTCACCCATCCTTGAAAGGAATCTTGAAAGGCAGCCAGAGCTCTGATGTCAATGTTACAAATAACTTGAGCCCCCTCTAACTTGAGAGTGACCCCATGCCTCTTCCACGGCTTAAAGTACCCAGGCTTTTTGATTGTTGTATCCCTCTGTTGCCAAATAAGATACTTGAGGATTTTTTAAACTTCTCTGCTGTTCACATGAATTCAGGAAGAAGAGCCAAACTCCAAGAGCTGACCTGCGTCCCTTTGGGCATCATGGCAGCCCCTTAGAAATCACCTCACCTGCCAACCTGCCAATTATATCTTGTCCAGAAAAGCATCCTTCCACTGCGCCAGGGGGACAGTACAGGAAAGAACGTGATTGCAAGAAAATCCAGGCTAGAGTGGCAGGTGGCACCTATGTCATGATCAGTGGAGGGTGAAGCCATTGAGGCTTCAGAATCGGGAGTGGGTGGACGCAGACGAGCACAAGAATAAATCCTGTCACTGTTGTGGTAAAAATGGGTGGCGCTCACTGTGGGAATCTTGAAAGGGAAATAAGGGCCCTGCTGTTGCTAATGGGTGTCCCTTTGCAGAGGGTCAGGTGACCCATGCAGCACCCCGGAGTGCTTTACTCCCTCCGTGTCCCTCTCTCTGCCGTGCTCCTACAACCACAGCAAATCTTCCTCCTTTGACCGGGCTTGTATTAAATAGCCTTTCAACCAGCGACAGAAGGAGGTAGGCTCTTAGCGAAGCCCAGTCTATAAATATAGGGTAACAATAGGAACCAGAATGTTCCACAGGAAACCGGTAGGACTTGCCCTCCCCATACAGAGCATGGAAGATTTTCACAGAGATTTCTGCAGCCCTCCCCAATTATAATCCCAGAATGGTAATAACAAGCTGATGAGTTTATTCAGGTAATATCCACGAGACATAGTTCTCTTTAAAAGGAAAGGGAATTTGCATGTTTTGTTATATCCATCCTTTATTCCAGTTTAACTGGTCCCTAAGAGGCTTTAACTCTAGCAAGAGGGATTTTGGTTAGAGAGACTGTCAAACCTTGCAGAAGAAGAGAGAGAGAAAGACATATGTTGGAGAAACTCCTCCCAGGGAAGTGCTTTCAAAATGGAATCCAACCTATGCATCCAGAAGAGTAAGTCCTGTACGGATTCCGAAAGCCTATCCAGTCTGTTTAGATGGAACTACCTTCCCTCGTCTGAGATCCAGGTAGAAGTTTGATGTTTTTCTATCCTTGAAGGTATTGACGAAACGAAAGGGTTTCTCCACACATGTTCCCTCCTTTACCCAGGTCTCAGGTGGCTTCTGGTGTGTCCCTCCCCATCTCTTTCATTTCCAGCCAGATCAAGGGCGGTTCCTGGGTTATGGTCCTTGGTTCAGCACTAAGAACAGGAAGCCCCTAACTTAAAACCATCGCACCCAGGAACATTCTCACCACAAACACTTAGAAGCCAATCTTCCCATTCTAAATGGACATGGACAGTTCAATCAAGAAGGAAAGGGATATTTAAAAGCTGTAATAAATCATGGCCAAGTGAGGTGTCAGACATGCAAACCAGTGAATGAAAAGTTGGCAAGTTGCAAATGGAGAGGTGTGTTGAATTCACAGCCTCCCGGTTGCTCCTGCCCATGGCCAAGGCCCAGGGCCAGATAAAGTGCTGTCCCTGCTTCTTGGCCAAATGTCCTTGGAGAGAGGCTGACATTGAAAAGTTCACACCTGGATTTCCATCCCCGCATCTTCCAGCAAAGGCGGAGGATAGGGGAGCATTGTGGGGAGCTTGAGGGGGAAAAGAGCAACCAGTGAGGGTGGCAGACCCCAATCCAGCCTACAGACAAAGCCACCAGGGTTGGGAACTGACAGACCCCATTTGAAAGTTATAAACCATATAAAAGAACTACCATTAATGACGGTTATTACTGTAAACCTCAAATTCTCAATAGGTCATTGATAATAGTTTTAATGAAAAGGAAAACAACAAATCAATATTAACTTATTCTGGGTGCTGGGGACTATTATTCAACTGTTTTGAAAAAAAAGGCAGAAACAGAACACAAAATGCCTGCAGTGAAATACCTGTAAGAATGGCCGGAGCAGTAACTTAGCTGACTTGGTCAAGAAACGTCAAAGAGCAGAAGTTAAAATTCCAGCCTACACCACATCCCCGAGATCAGCACTGGAGTGGGGGAGGGTGCTGCATCTAGTCCAGGGTTTGCAAGTACTCCACAGAGCGTCCCTCATCCCACCCCTACTCTGCTCCATGCTCAATCCTCCCACCCACGGAGCCCTTCATCCCTCACTGATGGGGTGCATCCATTCCTCAGACATGTGCGTGGCACTGTCCCAGGTGCTGGAGACACAGAACCAGTGGTTCTGCCCAATGGTTTCCTGTTGTGCAAAATGAAGACAAGTCATCTTCTCAGGGCCCTCAGGGTGCAGAGGGATTGGGTCCCTCCTTCTCCGCAGCCTCCATTTGCGTTTCATGTCCCTCGCTCTCTCCACTTCAACCACACTGGCCATCTTTCCGGCTGCCATGCTCATCTTCTCCTTGCTGACACACGGCCTTTGAGCAACGCTAGTCCCTCTGCCTAGAATGCTCTTCCCTTCACTCTGTGCCAAGTTAGAATCTATTCACCCTCCTATCGACTGAGTCAATCCTAGGCCACTCATGACATTTATTGTAGTTGCAACTGTACTTCTTTGTGCAACTATCTGACTAAAGTCTGATCTGTTATGAAACTGTAAGTTTACTTGAGGGCAGAGGCCATATCTGTTTCTATCTCCATTGTCTCCCCGGAGCCTGCCCTTGATACTAGGTCTTTAATAAGTACTTTATAAGTGAAAAAATAAAGTATACCTTAAGAGAGCTCACGTGCAGGTGGAAGAGACACTATTTGATCCTCCATATAAATGACTCCACAGGCCTTTCCTGCAAGACCAGTTTTTAGAGTGAGGAACTGCGTCCTTTGGTGGGGGTCAGAGACCCTCTGAGAGGAGAAAAGACTTGGGCCGTGGATGGGAGACAATTGTTATGCCCAGTATATTTCGCTATTGCCTTTCTGGTCTCTCTCTGAATGAGTAAGCTATTATGGCCCACAAGGAGCAGGCGCGCGGTCCATGGTTGAGGCACAGAGTTGCAGGAGTACCTTACACAGCAACCTGGGCATCGAGCATGGAGGAGCAGCAGAAGGGAGGAAGCACTGGTGCAGGGAGGGGTGCCAGGCTCTTCTCTCAGCCCAGCTCCAAGTGATTGGAGGTGCCTTCCCGGAGTGCTCAATGAGAAGAAATCTGGGAAGACATTTGAAATCATCTAGAAAGGGAGCTGGGATCAATTAGTCATGTCTGCTCTGGGTCCAGATGGGATACCAGTGGCATGCCTGTCATGTGTTGGTCACCCTGCTCTGAGGAGGCAGGCGGGCTTGTTCACTGACCTGCTGGAGAGCTGTTCCCTGCCCAATTTGTGAGGGCAGGTGCTCTGTGGAATAAGGGAGGCCATTTCTTCCCAGTTAGTGGTTATGGCTGGATTTCCCACAGCTGGATGTTTCCATAAGTTGCCTATATCTAAGTTATTGAAGCAGGCATCACATTTTTCCAGAACATTCTCTGAAACACTGCTAAAGGAACCGTGTGAGAGAAGGGCATCCTAAGGTGCCCAGGGGAACAGGGGGCCCACAATGCCCAAGTCCCAGTCTTTGTGGTCTCAGGACACTTGTGCAGCTATTGGTTGAACAAAAACGGAAGTTCTGGCATTAGGTCATGATCTGGGAAGCCACGTCCCTTCCCTGACTGGCTTCTGAGGAAAGAACCTAGCCGCACTTCGTAGGCTGGCCACCTGAAAGAAGGCACTTTGTAAACATAGGAGGACAGGACAGAGCAGACAGTAGAGGCACCTCTGCAGGGACAGTGGCCAATCCCTGCCTGCTGATCGCAGCGTGAAGGGAAGGCTTTGTGACAGCAAGGCTCAATCCCAGGACCTCCCGAGTTCAAGTACTGACAGGTCAGCAGAAGGTGTAGATAATTCATTCATTCGCCAAACATTCCGTGAGACATGTCTCCTATCAGACGCTGTATAAGGCCTGGGGGATTCAGAGCAGCCGGGCCTGGATGCCCTACAGAGCTCACTGAGAGGGACCGTCATGTAAACAGAGAACCGGGTGCCACGGGAGACACAACAAGAGAGGGCTGTGTGCATGGGGGGCGCCGAAACGGGGCCAGCTCAGGCTGGAGAGATGAGTAGTGTTCACTGAGCAGGCAAGGTGGAGAAGGGCCCTCAGGAGGAGGGGTGGCACATGCAAAGGTCCAGTGAACGCGGAACAGTGGGGCACAGGAAACCCCAAGGGGACTGGCACAGTGTCCAAGGAGGAAATGGCACGTGTGGCTGCCCAGAGGACAGGGCTATCTTCCAGAGAGCCCTGTGTGCCAGGCTGGGGAGTCTAGACTGTATTCGAAGGGCAGTGAGGAGCTGCTGAAGGTTTTCAGACAAGGGCAAGGTCAGATGTGTCTGTGGGATTCCTCGGCAGCAATGTAGGTGGGGTGGGGTGATAGAGGGAGGGCAAGCAGGAAGGGGTACTAGTTGGAGGCTGCCCTAACAGTCCACCTGAGACCTGATGTGGGGAGACTGAGCAGAGTCAGTGAACGCTGCAATCAAAAGGCATCTTATCTTAGAAGATAAACACTCAGCAACAACAAAGAAAGAGTTCATAAACTTTTGGAGAAGGGACTTCCCTGGTAGTGCAGTGGTTAAGAATCTGCCTGCCAAGGCAGGGGACACGGGTTCGATCCCTGGTCCAGGAAGATCTCACATGTCGCACAGCAACTAAGCCCTTGTGCCACAAATACTGAACCTGCGCTCTAGAGCCTGCGAGCCACAACTACTGAGCCCACAAGCCACAACTACTGAGCCCGCGTGCCACAACTACTCAGCCCGCGCACCTAGAGCCCGTGCTCCGCAACGAGAGAAGCCTGCACACCGCAACGAAAAGAGTAGCCCCCGCTCTCTGCAACTAGAGGAAGCCCACTCGCAGCAACAAAGACCTAACGCAGCCAAAAATAAATAAATAAATAAAAACTCTTGGAGAGCTCAGCCTCCAGGGCCCTTTTCCTGGTCTCCACTCCATATCTGAATTCTTGCCCCCTCCCCTAGTCTGCATAGCTCTTTGTTACTAGTCCGTCTTCCTTGAATTACAGTCCACAGAATATCATCTCCTACCCCGTCTGAGAACAGGTTGAGGGCAGAGCTGGCAATCCACACACCTCTGTATTTCCCATCAGCCCAGCACAGTTCCTGACATGTAGCTGACACCCAACCGTGGATGGATGGATGGTTGGATGGATGGATGGATAGATGGATGGAAGGAAGGAAGGAAGGATAGATATGCTTTCGTGCATACATAGATGTTTCAATATAATATTTTTAAATTAATTTTATTTATTTATTTTTTGGCTGCGTTAGGTCTTCATTGCTGCTCGCAGGCTTTCTCCAGTTGCTGCGAGTGGGGGCTACTCTTAGTTGCGGTGCGTGGGCTTCTCATGGTTGTAGCTTCTCTTGTTGCAGAGCACAGGCACTAGGTGTGCAGGCTTCAGTAGTTGTGGCACGCAGGCTCAGTAGTTGTGGCTCATGGGATCTAGAGCACAGGCTCAGTAGTTGTGGCGCACGGGCTTAGTTGTTCCACGGCATGTGGGATCCTCCCGGACCAGGGCTTGAACCCATGTCCCCTGCATTGGCAGGAGGATTTTTAACCACTGCACCACCAGGGAAGTCCCTCAATATAATTTTTAATTGGATGAAAAATTCAGGTGAACAGACTGCCCTGGCTATAATTCATTTGACTGCAAAGGCTCACAGGGATCTGGTTGCAAATTTGCGGTTTGGGAGGCAAGTCATGATTCAAGAACCTATTTTGTCCATAAAACAGCCTTTATGTCTGAGGCTGGAAGCCCTGGGGGAGGACCAAGTCCCCCAACCCCCAGCCCAGCAGGACAGCCCCAGTGGCTGAAGTGCACAGCAATCACTCATCCAGGTGTGCAGGGTGCTCCTGGGTACTTGTCAATCATGGGGCAGGAAATGAGGCCATGCCCAGAGGACAGGATATGGCTTTTGACTATGTGGTTTGCCTTTGTGATGAATGAAAGAGTTTTTCAAATGAGACTAGTAGAATTGAAACAATCAGTAAACCGGGGAATGAAAAAAGCATTTGGGAGCTGGGACATAAGCATATCAGCCTGGTTTGCCTGTGGAAGCAGGGAAGGCTCTGCCTGTCTTCATAAAGAGCTTGGGACAAATTGTGACCTAACAAAGCTGGCCTGGGGACAGTGTCATCTCACTCCCTATGAGGCCAGTCCCAGGAGAGGAGGGGGAAAGGCCACCTGGATAGTCTACCTCATCCTTCCCCTAGAAAAGGATGAAGAGAGAGCCTGGCCTTGGGGTTGTTAATGCTCATACCAATGACCTCCATATTGCTATGAACCTGTAGGGCAGGGTTATCCTCATTTCTGGAGACAATCAAGGACGGTGGAAAGAACTTGGACTTTGGAGTCTGGCAGAGTAGGATTCAAATTCTGGCTCCACCACGGACCAGCTGTATGATCTTGGTTAAGTTAATTAACCCATCTGAGCCTTACTTTCCTAAGGAGATAATATTGTAGTACAAACAGGAAGGAGGTAATGTTAATAGAAATAAACCACAACACCAAACCATTATCTCAAAGAGGTCTTTCTTGAAACTCCAACCCTGAGTGATTTCCTTTTGCATCATTCTCCATCACTGTCCCATTTTGTTCACTGTCCTCATTTGCATTTACACTGACCTATCTGACATCTTACCTGTGATTGCCTGACGCCGTACCTGTCCCTAACGCTGTCCCTGGAAGCTCTATGAGGGCAGGGATTGTACCTGTCTCGTACATGACTGTATCCCCACTGCCTGGAACAGTGTAGGCACTCTTTAAATTTGGGGTAAATGAGTTGAATGGGGAACATGGTGCCTGGTCTACAGTAGATGTTCAAGGAATAGTGGCCAGTATGACCCAGACACCTGGAAAGCCCAGAGGCATGGACCTGGGAGCCCAGTTCTGGCCCGAAGAAAATCTCTGCAACTTGCTGTGTGGACTTAGGTGAGCCTCTTCCGCCTCTAGGCCTCAGATTCTTCATCTGTCCGATGAGGAAGATGGTCTGAAGATGATCGCTGGGGCCCTCTCCAGCATTCATGGCTCTAACTGTCTCTGATTCTCCACATGGGCTCTGAACTGACAAGGACTAAGAGAAAGGCCAGCTCCATCACTGGATCCTGTGCGTGTGACTCTCAGCTCCACAAATGCCATACAAAATGAACCCGAAAGGCCCAGGTGCAATTCTTAGGAAGAAGTGAGCACTGGCAATAGCTAACAGTCAACCCCACTCCTTTGCTGCCCAGCATCAGGCCCAGAGGACTCACCACGTATCACCGCTTAGCCTCAGGACTGGTTTGAGAACACAGGAAGGTAGCGAGGGAGGGAGGGAGAGCGTTGGGTATGCACATGCACCAGGCCCTAAGCCAGGGACTTTGGCATCACTAGCTTGTCTGGTCCTCACCATAGCCTGGGCGATACCATCATAGCCACTCACAGACCAGAAGAGCATGTTAGTAATAGCCCCTGGGAAGCAGCAAGTACCAAAGCAGGAAATAAAGCCAATGCTCTGGACTCCAAGTCTCCCACACTGAAGAACCTGGTGGAGTTTAGACGTCAGGCCTCTTCTCTGTGACTATTAATCAGGATATACCCCAAGTGTAATTGATGGCAAGAAGACACCACTAATTCAGGAGCAGCCTCTAGAGGAAGCATTGTTTACACTAATGGAATAATAAGAGCGCTGAAAAGTGCTAATGCTTACAGAGCGTTTCCTAAGGGTGAAGTAGACTCAGTGCTAAGCACATCACAAGCGCTCTCCGGTTTTATCCTCACAAAAACTCAGTGAGTAGGCACTGATACTGTACCCACTTTGCAGATGAAGAGCCTGGGGCTTAGAGAGGCAAAGTACGTGCCTGCGGTCGTGCAGCTAGGAAGTGGTGGAGCCAACATTTCAACCCTGGTCTCTCTAACTCTAGTCATCCAGTCCCACCATCTCGCCGTACCCTGGGCAGGCTGGTGAGACTACTGCGATAAATGAACATTTAATTATATGACACTAACATTTATTATAATATATAATATTATATAATATATATAATATATATAATATATTAATTATATATAATTAATATAATATTAACCATATGCATATATCCAAAGCATACTATATACAATGATTCATACCAATACAGTATTTAGAATATGATCAAACTGAGGTGGAAAGAGGTGAGTGCTCTCCAGTCTCAGCCAGGCACTGACACCAAATGGATCAGGTCAGTCTCTGGGATTAGGTCAAAGGCTCAAGATCACTGTCACCCAGTGGGGGAATGCACAGCGGTGCCAGGCATTTGCCGTTTTCTGGTCGGGGGCCTCTGAGGACAACCCCTGTGAACCATCCAGACAGTGTCGCCAGAGTCTCCAGGGAGACTCCAAGCCCATAAAGTGAGGCTGTCCAGGGTCACCTCTCCTCCCCTGCATAAGTTCATAGAGGAATTCAGCTGTAAAGAGTGGCAGGTAGAAGGGCTTAGCTCCCACTGAGGCAAGAGAGAGCCTCTACTGTCTCACTCTGGAACACGCAAGTGCCCTGGGAGGGGGAGACTTGTGGCCGACGGTGAGTGGGTCATGGCCTGGAGCTCCTGGTCGGCATGGTGCCCTCACCCCTCAAAGGATCAGGCAGTGAATGCAGGACCTGGGAAAGGTCACCAAGATTACTTCCGCAGCTGGATTTAAAATGGCTTTGAGTGCTGGCGTATCCAGGGCTCTGCACCCCAGATGGGGAGACAGCCACCCCACGTGCCTTTTACAGTCTGGACAGTCCTGGGCCCATCCCTTGACCTGCTGGCCCCTCAACCACTTCATCTGTAAATAGAGGCTAAATGCCAGTCTAGGCGTGTGGCTTGTATGTGGGAGACAGCTTTGCAGAGCCCTGAAAAAATGTAAGGGGATTTGACTTCACTATATGGGGTCCCAAAGTCATCACTGTCATCATGCTGCTTTGGATGATTTCATTGGCTATGTTCTTACAAAATGGACCATACAAGCAGCTCACTCTGAAATGAAAGGAGGGCCTGGTCCCTCCCTGTGCCCTGACCCAGCCCATAGCAGACCACACCACTGCCTGGAATCATGAGTGACCACCTCCCCTGCTGAAGAAGCTGTCAGTTCTCTTATTTGTCCATCCATTCAATTGCAGGTAGGTATTTATTGAATCCCCACCAGGGCAGGGCCCTATGCTGGTGTTGGTACACCACAGCTGAACTCCCTTTGTCCTTGCAGAGCTGCTTCTCTACTAGAGGACACGGACACGGAAGCCAGAGTCGGCTCAGGGGACCCAAACCCTGACCCAGGAGATGAGCACTCAGGACCAGGGGCTGTTATGGAGGCCAGTGCAGGGCTCTGGAGCTGGCCTTGTTATAACCGGCTGGGACGCAAGACCCACAGGGAAAGCAGACATCACCCAGCCCTCTGCAGACCAACCCTGGCAGCTCCTTCCTGGGCACCAGTTATGATGCCAGCCAGTCTGAGAAGTGGTCTTCCCAAGGGTCCAGTAAGCAGTTATCCCTTCCCTGGACTCCAGGCTTTACCAAGAGAAAACTGCAAAGAGGAAACAGATTAAGACTCTATCCACAGGGCTTCCCTGGTGGCGCAGTGGTTGAGAATCCGCCTGCCAACGCAGGGGACACAGGCTCGAGCCCTGGTCCGGGAAGATCCCACATGCAGAAGAGCAACTAAGCCCGTGTGCCACAACTACTGAGCCTGTGCTCTAGAGCCTGTGAGCCACAACTACTGAGCCCACATGCTGCAACTACTGAAGCCCGCGCACCTAGAGCCCGTGCTCCACAACGAGAGAAGCCACCGCAATAAGAAGCCTGCACACTGCAACGAAGACCCAACACAGCCAAAAATAAATAAATAAATTTATTTTAAAAATAAAATTTAAAAAAAGACTCTATCCACAGAGCTGTCCTGGGCCCAAGCTGGCCGGTGGATTCCAACCTCCAGCTTCCTCTCTGATATTCTGAGAGTGACCAGCAGAAGAGGGAGGGGAAACACCCTCACCCCACACAGAGGAGGCCCTTCCATTTTACATGGAAAGCCCTGCTTCTTTGCTCTCTGTTCCTGACTAAAGAGAACCATTTATCTTGGCAAAATGGGAGAAGACCCTTTATATTCTGAAATGAAGTGTCAGCATGCAATGACAGTTAAGGTCCCAAGATACCCCCAGAGTCACTTTTTATTCTTTTCTATCCACAATCATTAGGGGGAAATCTCTCTGCAGCTTCTGTAGAACCCATTCACTGGAGGGAAATAGATCAATGAGAAAACCCCAGCCCTGAGCAGCTGTGCTGACAGCTCTGAAGCAGGTACATTCATTCTTCCCTGGAGCCCACGCCAAAAGGACAAAGGACGCTCGCTCCCACCTCCTGAAAGAAGAGCTGGCCCAAAAAGTTCCTTAACTAGATATCTATTTCTTATCTTTTACACAGCAAGAACAAAATCTCTTTCTGAGAGTGACATATCTTACACTCACTTCAAACAAGCACAGCTTTTGCCACTTATTTTTAAGTGCACTTGCCTGCTAAAGTGAGAGCAAAAAAATCCAGGGGGGAGAATAAGGCAAGATGGCAGAGGCACAGCTGCTTCCATAGCTGGCATCTCCAGCCAACAACTGCCGGACCTGGAAAAGGTCCCTGAGAAGAGCCTGAAGAGCTGACACGCCAAGAGGATGTGCAATCCAAGTGTGAAGAACTTGACCTCTGGTGCTCCATTTGCTTCCACCAGAGCCCAGGTGCTCCGAGAATGCTCATGACGGCCAGGTGCAAGGGGTAGGCACGTGGGCACCAAAAGGGGAAGGGGCTACAGCCACGAGAGCAGGGGAATAAGAACATAGCTCAACATTGATTCACTTGTTCATTGATCCTGCAATTATTAGCACCTACTGTCTCCAGGCACTGACAGTGGGGGTGGGATGAAATTAAAGTAGCAACAAAACGAATAGCAGTTACCACACTGAACTCATACCCTATGCCAGACACTGCCAAGTGCTTTCTGTGCATTCGTCTAATGGTCACACCAAGCCCTTAAGGAAGGTAATAAAGTGACTCTGCTTGTAGACAAGGAAATTGAGGCAGAGAGTTAAACCTCTAGCCCAAGATTATATAGCTAATAAGAGGTAGAGTTGGACCTATACCAGACCCACTGTGTCTCGGCTGGAGAGGGACTAACCATCGATGTGTATCCCGACCTGGTCAGTACGAACAGGCAGTGCTCACCCAAACCTGCGCAGAGAAGCACAGGATACTGCCCCGTGTCCAGGAGCTCACTCGTCAGCCCGGAAGGAGGAGAGTTTGCATAATTGCAGGGAGGCAGGCGGGTAAGATCTAGTCCGTGTTCAGTGACCACAGGCAGCTGGCCTGGGGCAGGACCCAGGCAGCATGGAGGCCAGCCACACTGTGGTGCCTTGAAATCCAGGCTCAGGGGTTCGGCTTTATCTAGAAGTCACCAAAGGGTGAGAGTGTGTGAAGAGAGGACGACTTACTCAGAGTCATGTTTTCGGAAGCCTACCAGCTGCAGGCTACCATTCATAACCCTGAAAATATAAGGCAAAACACAATATCTAGAATATTACAGAAAAAAATAGGATCCATTTATTGAAACGCTCTAGCCACTGTGAGGCATCAGACTCAACCCTAGGAAACCTGTGTTTGCCTGCAGGGCTCCATCTGCTGACTCGGGCACGCATGGGGCCCCAAGACCACGCCAGTGGCCCCCCGGGTTTCCTTTGGCTGTCACTCGGAGGCTTCTTCCTTGGCCTTATTCTCTAGTCTCTTCACATAGGTGTTCTGACCAGTTGGAAGGGAGAGCCTGTCTGTCTTTGTGAGGGCCCTTTCCCTGTACATGACACGTCATGGCTCTGCCCTCTGTCCCATCTCACCAAGGCTGTGAAGTGCCTCTTGTTGGGCATGGAGCCCTCCCTGTCATGCTGCCTCTGCTCCAGCTGTACCACGCTGGGCTTTGGGCCCTGGCCAGGCCCTAGGAAGTGGCTCAGAAATCCCCCTGGGCCCTACCCACCAATGAGCCCGAGGGTTTTTCTTCCCTGTGCAGATTCCTAGAGACTCCAGTGGCCGGGGAACAAAAAAAGGGACACTACTGACCACCAGCAAGGCACATGGATAGATTAGCAGGGCGCCCCAGGCAACTGCAAACATTTTGCCACAAGTCAGGTCAGGGCTGTGGCTGAAAGGTCAGCAGCGTGGAGCAGGCTGCCCCAACAGAGGTGGGGTCTAAATGATGTTTCTGACAATAAAACCCTCTGAGCTGCGGGTCAGAACTGACGCCTGTCATTTCGGTAATGATCTGGTATCATTACTGGCTCTCAGTATAGCCCCTATAAACACACTCATCAACATCTGTCTGCCCGAGACAGGTGATTTTCTTCAAAACCAGAAAACCCACAAGCCTATCAAGCATTCGCCGCACTGTCCTCAACAGGCAGACAGGAGGTTTTTGGCCTCTGAGCCCATATTTTACAGTAAGAACCCAAGGAGGGTTGAGTCCTGTTTCTAAGCATGTTCAACCAGGCGGGATGGGAAAGGTGCCAGGGGGCAACTCAGCCCAGTGTCGGTGCACAGCTGTTCCCACAGCTGGCAGATACGCTGCAGCTGCAGGCCAGCAACAAGGGCCAACACTGAGCAAGGAAGCCCCGAGCCAAGAGAGGGGCGTGGGTGGAGGCACAGGCCATTGGGCTGGAGGGGATGGGAGGACACTTTCAGGTCCGGGAGGACTCCCCTCTGAAGAGCCTCTCCCACCAAGGATTCGCCCTCTCCTTTCTCACTAACCCTGCGGCCACCTTCACAACCAAGCTTCTCATCCGGGCACTTTCTATCCCTCTCCTTGGGGGTTTTAAGCCCAAGCCTAGGGCTTTCTGAGCAACTCCAAACTCCATGTTAACTGCATCCCCGTTAACTCCCCGACCACACACACCCACCCCCTCCATCCCGCCCCCCCCCACCCCCATTTGCATGACAAGCCCTCCTTGGACTCCAGCTGCAATCTGGGATGGTAACCCTTTCCTGGCAGGGAACCAGCCCCTACTTCAGGGGCAAGTTCTCCCATCAGGGGCATCTTAAGCAGAAATTGGGACATATTAATGCATTCACTAGTCAGCACTAACACAATTGACCTGAATTCACAATTCACACAACTAGTCTAAGTGTTACACACCAAACTTCACAAGTTAGACAGTAGGGACAAAACCCATTACGATTTTATTAGTGCTTAGAATTCACAATACACTTCCCATCCGTGGTCCCATTGAATCCCCACATCATGGATGTCCCTATCCTTCTCATCCCTTAGCAATTTGGTTCAAACTTTTCACACTGTATCACGAGTTGCCCACCTGTTTGACTCCTTCTCAATACCCCTCCTTCCCTCCCAAGACCATGAGCTATTTGAGGGTAGGAAACACTTCTTACTCTTTCCTGTTCTGGCACCGAGTAGGTCATCAGTGTTTGCTGAATACAATTGAATCCCCAGGGCCAGGTTAAGAGAACAGGGGAAGCAAGAGTAGGAATACTAGCAAATACCTATACAGTCTTCCCACGTGCCAGACACTCTTCTGATTAATCCTTTTACATAGATAAAATCATTAATTCTCACACCAACCCTAGGTAAGTACTATTGTTATCCCTATTTGTTTTGTGTGTGTGTGTGTGGTACGCGGGCTTCTCACTGTTGTGGCCTCTCCCGTTGCGGAGCACAGGTTCCAAACGCGAGGCTCAGCGGCCATGGCTCACGTGGCTCACGTGGCTCACAGGCCCAGCCGCTCCGCAGCATGTGGGATCATCCCGGACCGGGGCACAAACCCGTGTCCCCTGCATTGGCAGGCGGACTCCCAACCACTGCGCCACCAGGGAAGCCCCCCTATTTGTTTTTAATAGAAGAAATTGAGGCACACAGATAGAATAACTTGCTCCAAGCTCACAGCAGGAACCGGCAGGGCTGGAATTTGAACCCAGACAGTCTGGTTCCAGAGTCTGATCTCTAATCAGACTCCATATACACTGCTTCTCAAGTTGAACTGATGCAGACTCCCTAAGAAACAGTGTATTATATTTTCTTGGGGAGACCCTTCATAGAAATGTAACACGTGTAATGGGGAAATTAATAAAATTCAATTCTGCAGACAGCCATGAGGAAGGACACAAGAGACACAGAAGGGAAGTATGCTTTGCTCCCAAAGGGGAAGGTCCTCTGTGCATAGAAGATGCCGTTCTATACATAGCCAGGGTGCAAGGGGGGCTGCCAGGAAGAAACAAGGGAGACATGGCCATTCTGGGCAAGGGCCCAAGAGCAAAGTCCTGGGGGTGGCAGGGGTGTGTCCTGGGCATGGTCACAAGAGACTGTACATAATTGTAGGGGGCATGGTTGTGAACCATGATTAGCTCAAAGCAACGATTCCCACACTCTGCTGCACTTTAGAATCACCTGGGGAGCTTGGCAAAACCCCTACACTCAATGCCTCCCCAGAGTAATTAAATCCCAATCTCTGGGGGCGGGACTCAGGCACCAGTATTATTTTGAAGTTCCCTGGGTGATTCCAACATACAGCCAAATTTGAGGACCACTGGTTCAGTCTATGCAGTGTTATTCATAGAGCAGTCTGTTCTTCCATTAAGGACTAAAATGGCATGGAAGGCTTCAGACTGGGTTTGCTCCTTCCATCTGCCCTCCCCCAACTTTGGAAGGCTGTTTGGGGCCATTTTGGGGGAATGTGTTTTCTCTGGTTTCCTGGGAGCCCTTTAAAACGAAGGCAGGTTTTAGATAGTGCAGCTCCAACTCAAATTCCAACCTTGCCACTTACCAGCTGCATGAGTTTGGGCATGTTATATAATATCCAAGCCTCGGTTTCCTCATCCACAAATAGGGCATTGTGGTAGGCGGAATAACGGCCCCCCAAATGTCCACATCCTCATCTCCAGAACCTGTATGCTACATGGCAAAGAGGAATTAAGGATGCAGATGGATTAGGATGGCTAATCAGTTGACTTTAAAATAGGGAGATTGGGCTTCCCTGGTGGCGCAGTGGTTGAGAGTCCACCTGCCGATGCAGGGGACACGGGTTCGTGCCCCGGTCCGGGAAGATCCCACATGCCGCGGAGTGGCTGGGCCCGTGAGCCATGGCCGCTGAGCCTGCGCGTCCGGAGCCTGTGCTCCGCAACGGGAGAGGCCACAACAGTGAGAGGCCCGCGTACCAAAAAAAAATAAAAATATATAAAAAATAAAATAAAATAGGGAGATTATCCTGGATTATCCTGGTGGATACAATGTAATCATAAGGGTCCTTACAGGTGGAAGAGGGAGACAGGAAGAGTCAGTGTCAGAGTGACACGATGTGAGAAAGCCTTGGGCAACTGTTGCAGGCTTTGAAGATGGAGAGGCAGACAGCTTCTAGGAGCTGGAAAAGACAAGAAAATGAATTCTCCCCTAGAGCCTCCGGAAAATGCAGCTTTGCTGACACCTTGATTTTACCTTAGTAAGACTCATCTTAGACTCCAGAACTGTAAGATAATAAATTTGTGCGTTTTAAGCCACTAAGCTTGTGGTAATTTGTTACAGCAGCAGTAGGAAACTAATACAGGATGGATGGGAATAAATCGGGGATAGTATGAAGATTAAATGAGATAAGTTTTGAAAAACTTGTAGCACTACTCTTAGTGCTTTGTAATTATTAGTTGCTGTTATCACTTTTACCACTACCATCCTATCAGGAAGCTGCCACCTCCTGCGTTCTGTGTACCTGGCACGGGCTGCCCACTCCCTATCCACCATCCCTGGATCCACTCCCCACTCCCGAGGTGGCTGAGTGGTCCCAGGCTCTACGCATCAGTAAGAGGCTTTGTGACCTGGGTCCAGGCTCGTGGGAACCGGTCAGTCTTTCTTGGACAGAGCAAGAGGCTCCCTAGAGCCCCGTGATGCCCATTAACACGGCACAGACCAGTATTTCTGCTTCCTGACACTGTTCATGAGAATCAACAGGAAATGGGGCTGGGTGCGGAGGGGGAGAGGTTTGGGAAGGTAGGCCCCCAGGGAGTCTTCCTGACCACCGGCTAAGAAAGCACCATAGGAATGGTCAGCAAGGGCCTCAGAGACTTACTCTAAAGGACTAAAGGTGTCCAGCACCTCAACAGCTGTCAACAGCAGGCAAGAGCTGGACCACCAGGCCAAGAGCAGAGGGCTTGGGTGTGGCAAGGAGGGTCCAAAATTCAATCTCCATCAAGCCCCTTGTTTGTGCCAGGCTCTCGTGGGCCCTTTCCCCCAGCTCTTGTAGCTGATGTTCACTATACTCCTTGTGGCCATTATGATCCCATCATACAGAAGGGGAAACAGACTCAGTGATCTGCCTGAGGTCACCCGTTAGCAGCAGAGCTGAGATTCAAACTTTTGATTCTAACACTAGAATGCTCCACTCTGTACCATATCTCATTTTCTTTTTTTTTTTTTTTTTTTTACGGTACGCGGGCCTCTCACTGTTGTGGTCTCTCCCGTTGCGGAGCACAGGCTCCGGACACGCAAGCTCAGCGGCCATGGCTCGCGGACCCAGCTGCTCTGCGGCATGTGGGATCTTCCCGGACCGGGGCACGAACCCATGTCCCCTGCATCGGCAGGCGGACTCTCAACCACTGCGCCACCAGGGAAGCCCTCTCATTTTCTTTTCATAAAGGTCCAGTTAATATTTTAGTCATTATTGATTTAATCCTGGGACCATGAGAACACAGCTAATACAGACAGTTAATCGGTATTTATACCTTGAAATGGGCCAGCCATGAAAATGTAGAAGCTTCAAAAACTACAAACAACTAAAAAGGGGCTTGAAGGAAATCTGGTCCCAGATGAATAAATCTTGTGTCAGCTCGGGGTTGCCATAATTGCAGTTCTACATAATGATCACAAACCTGGGTTTCACGTGGCCCCTGAAGTGGACCAGGCAGGTGAGGAGAGGCTCATCTGCTCCCCACCGTGGGCGCCCAAGGACTCCCACCAAATTAGAATGTGTACCAGCCCTGGGAACTAAATTTATCCTGAAAGGACACCCAGATCAGAATGTTCTCTGCTATAAGATATCCTGTCCTCCTCTCTTTTGCCAGAGCCAGGGAGTATCGGCTGTCAATTCATCCCTGTCAATTCAGCTTGAAAGCCACACACATGTGATGCCAGCCCACAGCGATAGGCACCACATGTTTAGATACGAAAGACAGGAAATGTTGAAAGAGCGAGAAAGGAGAGCCAGAGAAGATGGAAGAGAAGGTGGAAAGAGGCAGGTTTAGATGATGCTGATAAGAGGGTCGTAAAGAAACTGAGAAGAGGAAAAAAACGGCACTGGGGCCGGGCAGCTGTGGCAGGGTCTCCCGGGATAAGCCATCGGGGGCACGAGAGCTACGATGGGGTCCTGTTCGAAGTCAGCGGCTCCTTTACAAGCTTCCGGCAGCACGTCTCCTCCATTGCCCCGGCGTCTGCACCTTTCAAGCCCACTACAAACTGAGTAGAAGCTCCCACGTCAGCCTCGAATGATATCACTGCTCCTGCAGACGACAGCCAGGCCTTGGGGACAGGAGCCCATCCTGCCAGCACTCCAGAAGGGTGGCCATTCCCGCCACACCCCCCTCCCCGATCCCACAGGCAGAGGAAGGACACGAACTCCCTGCCTGGGGGAGGCCGCTGGGGAGCCTGGGTTAGGGAAAAATGAGAGAAGAGCAAAACTGTAAAATCCTGAGGTTCTTGTAAATCTCACCCGTGCAGTTAAACATCTAAGAATATCCGGCAGAACAAGACAAACTCGGGCTCCCAGGAGGCCCGGGCTCCCCGTGGGGTCGTGTTCCGTTAACAAGATCACAGAACCTCAGATTCTGGAGGGGTATTTTTCCGTTCCTCTCCCTCTCGAACAAGAGCGTACCAGGTTGCTGTCGTCTTTATGTCTAAAGTTCCCCCAAGGAAGGAGCTTTTCAACGTTTTCTCAAGCTCAATGCTATGCTTTAAAGTCAGAGTAGGTGCTTAAGCTTGCAGAGGGGGCGGGTTTCCACCGTAATCTCCAGCAGTCCTCCCACCCCCAGCTCCACCTCTTGGTCTTAAAGCTGACTATTGACGGTTTCTCAATCTTAGGTAAAATGCTTTGCTAATGCAACCTGGGGATCAATTCTCTGGCCTCCCTGTCCCCCGCATCAGATTGCCATCCCTGAGCCCTTTCTGATGGATAGCTAGGGGCCGCTAACATTGTAGACAAGGATGCCTAATCTCTCCTGATCCTACTTGCTAGGTTCTGGGTCCAGGCTTTCTTTTTATTTTCGCTTCTTAGCACTGCCTTTATGACCAACTGCATCTCTCCCATTCCCCAGAAGCCCTGAGCTTTCCCAGCTCTCCACATCTGCTCCAGCAGGTCCCCTCCCCTAAAGCACCCCTCACCCCACCTGCACCTTCGAAACTCCGCCCAGCTTTCAAGGCCCATCTCAAATGCCCCAGAGGCAGAGGCCTCGCTAGTTCCCACCCATGAGGAAGGCCTTGCTGTACCCACGGCACCTGCGCTCCCAGCACCTGGCAGCCCAGGCCTGTGAGTATTCGAGTGCTTATCTCCTCATTAGATCCCAAGCCCGTTTAGGGCAGGGACCTTGCAGTCCGCACGGTGCCAGGCTCAGAACAGGACCTTCAATAGCTCCGTGTCAGATGAATTATCACCTTTTGTCCAGTCCTCAGGGGAGGTGGAGAGCAGTTGCTATTTCTAACAGCAGCAGGAAGACAAATATGGCCCTGCCCAACCCCCCTTCATCCCCCACCATTCCACGCACACACCCAGGGGTGGCCATTTCTCTTTGCTCTCACATCAATAAGGTTTCTAGCATATTCTAGCAAGAGGCACCGGAGAGAGCTGGGAGGAGTCTTGGAGAGCACTTAGCTCCCCGCCCTGGTTGCACAAATGGGGGACCTGAGGGCCACGAGGGGCAGGGCCAGGGGGCACTCACGCAGCAGACCGGCGTCAGGGGCGTACCTGTCTCCCCAGCCAGTCTCCCATGGAGCTGCCTCGGGGTACTGAGTTCAGAGGCTGCGGCTGCTCTGCACCTGGCGATGGCTCCACCACGGCTGGTCACTGATCTCTGGTTGTGGCTGTGAGCAGTGCAGCCACAGGTTGGCAGTCACAGCCAAGTCCAGCTGCTACAGTGAGAGTGGCTTCAGAAACGCTGGAGCCCCAGGGGCATGTGGCTGTCCGGCAACACTCTCCCGTGACACAGCCTGCTGGGGCAGCGTTGTGACAACCCAATCCTGCCAGGTGGCCAAGCGCCCACCTCACCCTTTCATTCACAGACCATTGAGCAGCACAGAGGCAGGTCCACCCGGCAGCTCGCAGCTCTATCCCGCACCAGAGCGGCACTCAGTAAACACTTACACGATGTGCTTGCACAGCCGGACTTATCTGGCGGGTGGGTTAGGAGGGAGCATAAAACCACAGCCTATGGGGAGGCCACAAAATATTTAGAATGAGAAAGATTTGCAAAGCCTTGAATTTCTTCTTCTCCATTCCTCCTGCCTTTAATTCAACAAAAGGAAGTTTACTTCCCCCGATTCCATTTCTGCTTCCACATTTGTATCAATGGCTTGGATGAAGCTATCACAGTCAGGCTCATCAAATGTGGGAGGACAGGAAGCTGGGAGGGCCCCAAACATGGGCTGCTGAGTGAGATGCTAAAAGACCCGGACAGATTAGAACAAAGGGCTGAAACCAAACAAACTCAGGGAAAAGGAACAGAGGCAAACGGCAGGTGCAGCTCTCGTCCCCAGAAGCCAACTGGACAAGCAAGGGTGGGAGATCAGGGGCAGGGGGTGAAGGCCTGTGGCTTGGCAGCTCCGTGAAGAAGACAGAGGGCTTTAATAAACATTCCACTCCATGTGAACTAACAGGCTGTTATGCAAGTCAGGGGCACTGGCTGTCTTTGGCTGCAGTAACGGAATGAGAAAGCAGGTAGGTGGTCCTCTGTCCTGAGCAGCTCACACCGCTGGGCAGGTGCAGAGCAAGGGCACTGAGCAAAGGAGTGGGGGCAGGACGGAGACAGGGCTCCTAACAGTGCCGGGGAAGCTGGGAATGTTTCATGCGGGCAGAAGAAAACCCTGGGAAGTCCTGTGTCCAACCCAGGGGGGCTTGGGTAGGAAGCTGTTGGCCCCTTACCACAGGGGCAGTCAGGATGAGGAGGAAAGAGGGGTGGGGAAACTGAGGGGGCTGCTGAAGCCTGACCCACCCCGGCCACTGGCGGCCCAAGGCTCAGTGTCCAAAGGGAAGACCAGACGCAGCCCAGATAGGCGTTGGCTGGTCCTGAGGGCCAGGCGACTGGCAGGGAAGCAGGAACTAGCCTCTCAGAAGCCGGGGGGTGGGGAGAGGGCAGAAAAGAACAAGACCCAGTATGGGGCCCAGCCAGGCAGCCAGGGCTTCGAAGAAGGCTCTAGCCAAGCAGGAATCAGGAGGGGAGGCAGGGAAACCAAAGCATCATCCAGTCCTGATGGCTGGGAATGCTACCTGGGTTTGGCAAGCTCCCAGCTCCCTGAGGGTGCTGGACCTCATCCTTGGGGTAGGCCCGGGACCCAAGAGGAAGACAAGAGGGAAACCAGGATAAGGAAGCGATTTCTAACAGGCAGAGGAGTCACCCCAGGGCAGAACAGAGGCTGGAGGTCCCTCCTGGAGGTGCCGCTGGGGCTGAGGGCCCCAGGCGCTACCGCAGGATTGCTGTTCTGCCCTTGGCTTCGTCATGTGAGCCCTTGCCCTGTTTTGGAGGGGAGTCCCCATGGCTGAGCCCAAATTCCAAGCTGCCTTCTGGTACTGCAGGAACTAGGGGCAGGAGAGACAGACCAAGGATAGAGCTCTCCCCCCAAGTGAAGCCTAACAGGCTTGGAGACAGCCCACTTGAGTCCAGCTCTGCCTCGCACCAGGCACATGACCTTGGCCACATCGCTTACCTTCTTAGGCCTCAGTTGTCTTATCTATAAAACAGAGATGGTAACAGAATTCCACTCACAGGACTGACATGAGGATTCATTGAGATCATAAAGGGCACAATTCCCGGCACATATGAGATCAAAAATAGAGCCTGTCATTATTATCATTTGTGGAGTTACAAACCTTTTTCCAGATCTACACTTGGAATCAGAACCTGGGCCTGTGATATGAGGATGTCGGGACAGGGTGAAGGCAAGTTCGGGGGATGCTGGTAGGGGGCGGTGTATGAAAAAAGTCCACCATACTCAGAGGGGCACCCACATCCACGAGCCATCAGGTGACTGAAGGTCACATAAAAATGACAAAGTCAGCTCTGGAGACGGATGGAGGTGATGGTGGCACAACAACACGGATGAACTTAACCACTGAACTGTACGCGTAAAAATGGTTAAAACGGTAAAATTTTACATGATGTACATTTACAATAATTTAAAAAAATTTTTGATGGCAAAGTCACAACTTGGCCCCAGGTCTACTGACCACAAGCCCAGGGTCCCTCCCACCCACCCGCCAGGTTTGTATTGGTGATATGTTCAGAGGAAATGGAATTCTGCTGGATTGAATTATATTGAATTCTTTAATTCAGAGATAAACTTGGCACAGTTCATCTCTTTCCCAATTACTGGGTTTGGGAGAATTTGAGCAGTGGTGATTTTGCATCTTTTCTCTTAAAAGCAAAAAGACGCGACTTCAGCTTCCTGCTGAACAGAGACTAGAATTATCAGAATTTTCTTGGTCTTATAAATGCAATGAAAATGGTAAGGAAGTCTCCAAACACTAAAAATTCTACCATGCCTTCCAATTTCCCAAATCCTCAGAGAGTCAATTATCTTTAGCCCAGATTTAGAATCATCACACTCCCACTATGTACAACCCCCTTTATTGGCACTGCAGGGACAGTCACACAGACGATTAAGAGAAAGCATGGCCCTTGCGGAGCTTATAACTGAGCACGATGTTTCTTAATCAGGAGGAAGCCCTGGAACCCTGTGGTGCTTTCCAAACACACATCCCCGGGCAGTGGGGTTCACTAGCCTGCGGGGCCCAGACATTGCACAGGGGATCTGATGCCCATCCCTGATGGAAAACAGAAGAGATCATCACTTGAAAATAGTAACAACAATAATACAAAATAGAATGAATTAACTCTGAAAAAGTCACGGACAGTACACATCGGCGGCACTCTCAGGGAAACAGAATTAAGCTGAACACTCGCTCCCCAGTGACTCTGAAGAAATGGGAGTTTGTATTCATGGAAGGAAGCTGGAACTGAGCGCTGAGGAAGGGAACACGGTCACTGACTTTAATTATCCTAAAAGCTTTACGATGTCTGACCAGCTTATATTTGTAAGAGACTTAAGAGGAGTCACCTTTAAACTTTAGGATGTTGGAGCCAAAGAACTGTTCTTTCGATTGTTTGCTATTTCAAGTTCAAGGCTATATTAAGGGGACAGCCAGCTCCCTTTCTGGGCAGAGAAGAAAGGCAGTTAGGAGAAGGGACAGTTTGCTGGGACAGTCCCGCACGAGGGCCTCCTGAAGGCATACTCTATCAGTTCTTGTTATCAAAAACCGTTCATAGCTACTCTCCCTACATTTTTGTCTCCTTGTCACTGAGCATCCTTCAGGCATGGAATCCTGGATACAGTCAGAGGCCCCAGAGATCATCTGATCCAATCTGCCTACTTTACAGATGACAAAACTCGGGCTGAGAGAGAAGTAGCTCATCCAAGCTCGCACGGTGATTGGTACCCCAGACAGACCAGGCCACAGGTCCCTCGCACTTTGTAAAGGGGGCAGACACTTGCTAGGTAGAAGCGCCTTGGATGGGGCAGGCTCTCGGGCTGTTTTTCTCAACACTGTCATTCACTTAGCTGCCCATGTTGGACAGTGATCTCTTGTACCCCTGAATTACAGCAGAAGCTTCCTGAGAAGCTTCCTCAGCTCCCCCTCACTTCCCAAGGTGCGGACGGTGTGTGGTTTCCAAGGTAACACACAGCTTGGTGGATTCAGCCTTCCAGCGCCACCTCATCCGGCACCAGCAGGGGAGGAGGAGTGGGAAGGGAGGTGACACCACCTCCCCATTTACAAACACTGATTCCTCCCGAAACCAGTTTCCCCTCTGTCCCACTGCCAGGGTTCAGGGCAGAGGACACCCCTGACATCCTGGAGTCCTGGAGCTGAGGAAGCTTCTGGAAGACTTGGCAAGAGGCAATTGCCCGGAAGTCAATGGAGCCGCAGGCAGCTGACTCCAGAAGTCTGGGACCGGCCCTCCCGGCTGGGGCAAGTCTTAACATGCCCAGGGCAACAGTTTTCACACCTGTTAACAGACACAGCACATGCCCTGTCAAGAAGCATGACACAGGATGACATTTCCAACTGACAAAACAGAAAGTCAACACAGGCAGCTGAGAAACAGCCTTGCTGCTCCCCCAGGCACGCCAGCCCCGTGGGCTCTGGGGCCCGGAGAAAGCAGCGGGAGGCCATCGCCCCTAGGGAAGGGGCAACGTGGCAGGAAAGCCCTCTCTGGGGCAGAAAGGGTTAAAGCCAAGTGTTCAAATATTTAGCAAATAAAACCAAAATGTCACACGGAGACTGCCAGGGCTGACGTGGTAACCATGGCAATCCATGGCCAGCCACAGATCTGAGAGTGAAGAGGCTCTGGGACTGAGGCCTGGGACAAGAGGAGATGAGAGGACGGTGGGGAGGGTCACAGAGGGCATGGCCAGCCCAGCTCACAGGGGGCAGCCCGCTGAGACCCTTGACCCCTCACGATGCACAAGCCAGAGCTGTGGACTTCAGGCCAGTCTCTCAGTCTTACAGAGACTCAGTTTTCTCTTCTATGGAGCAAGGGGAATAAATCGGCCTGTCTGCCCCTCAGGCTTGTTGTTCATTCATCTGGTAACACTTATTGAATCCCTGCTATGTGCTGGGTGCTCTTAGCTGTGGGACAGAGCAGTGAATCCAAGTCAGCCTCCACCACCATGGACATACGGCCGGAGTTGGTGCAGGTGAGATACAGTGTCAGAGCCCATGTCCAGCCAACTCCTAGAAGGGGCGCCTTGCCCTGGGAGTGGGGGCAGCCAGAAGGGTTCCTAGAGGAGGAAGCATCTGTGCTGAACCCTAAAAGTCAAAGAGGTGAAGTCAGGCAGGCAAGAGGTCTGAAAAGACATGTGAAAACACTCCAAAAACTACAAAGCACTAGACAAGATGAGGTGACACCGTCGTCACCGACGTGGTTGCTAACGCGTCATCCTCTCAGCTTTCTGTCTTGGGAGGGTAGTCTGACAAGGACTCATGGCCTTTGGACTGAGCAGCTACTCACCCCCTCTTTCCTCCTTTCTCTCCAGCTGTACAGGTGCAGGTGGGCCGGTGGGAGGGCAGGCGGCGTCCTCAGCTGATGCACGGTGGCCTAGCCAGGCCCTGTCCCCTGGACACACTCCCATTTCCAATTTCCCTCGTGTGCTGCCATCTGTCTAGGGAGTGTTCATTAGCGTGGAGTAGGAGATGGCCGTGAGCTCAGCAGAGAAGGCCACCATCCAGAATCTTCCTGTCAAGCCCTGTGGTCCTGGAGCCACCCCCTGGGGGCCTAGAGTTCCCTCCTCCTCTCTGTGCAGCACACCTGGGTTAAGGAGCTCATGTCCTCAGACCTAGCAGGCTGAGAGGGCCATCTGGAGGTCTTGGGATCTCAGGGGTCCCCAATCTGCTCAACTCTAAAGGAGTCCCTTGGCCACTGGCCCATCTGTGAGCCCAGTGAAGGCGATTCAAATCCATCAGCCAACCAGCCAGGGACAACCTTAGGAAATATCTATCGGGGGCCTGCAAGGACAGAGATCCCAGCCCCACCAGGGTGAGGCAGCTGCCATCTCCCCTGGAGGACAGACATACCTTCCCTTCTCTTCTCTCTCATGCCCCTGAAATGCTCCAGGCCAGTTTCATCCCAAACATACACAAGGCCTCTGCTCCCAGTGAATACATGGCTGGGTTAGAGCCTCTTCTCTCCATGAGAGTTGCCTGGCCCACTGTGACCACACAGTATTTCACACACACCTCATACCTGGGGCTTATCAGCCTGGGTCACAGTGGATCAAGGTCTAGGACAAGCAGCTTCCAAAGGTAGGGACTGGGTCTGAATTATTTCTGGATTCTCAATGCCTGACACATAGTAGTCCTTACCTTACAGATAAGTTCAGGATATGGCTTGAGCCCACTTTCTTCTATAGGGAGAAGGGAAAGTGAGAGCACAGAGCAAGGCTCAGCCTGAACCATCGAGTCCACTCCCTGATGGGAAGACGCCCCTGACTCATTTAGCAGTGGGCCCCCAAGGCATCTGGACCAGTGACACCTCCTGCATTCCAGATGCCCCTGTTCCTGTGACAGCAGGTTATACATACCCAGGAGGATGCTCCAACCTATAGGACCATCATGCCATGGCATGTGAGCCTTTTTGCAGTGTGAGCTGTCTCTTGAATATAATTTATGTCCTACAATTTGAAGTAATTTCCCTGTCAGCTGAGAACTCTATTGCTATTTAATAAAAATATCCACTTTTACACATCCAGTAACTTAAAAGTCTCCCCTTTTATTGTTCTCCTATGTTTCAAATTCATGAGGTTGAAGACCTATATTTTGTCACTATAGTTATATTTCTATCAGATTTGAAGTGGACTAGAAGCCTCTGGAGGCCCACACCAGATCTTGATCTGATTGATGCTTTCTACTTTGAATATGGCCAAAAACCACAGACTGAAATTAATGATCTATAAGTTCCCATCCACACACTGGATGATGGGAAATCTGCCACTGCCTATGTCCTATCCTAGGTTCACAGCAGTCCCTCCATTGTAATTAGACAAACATTAATTGAGCCATGCTGTATGCCAGGCACAGTCCTGCAGCTTCCTGCCCCTGTAGCTTCATTAAGGACACCAAGGCTCGCTCCCCCTCCCCATCCCCCCATCATGTCCCCCAGGCTCTGAGCCAGGGCACTTCCTCCCTGGGGCACTTGATCCCTTCCCCTCCTGTGTGCTCCTGGACAAGAACCTGGCCCCTGGTTATTTCCTCTCGCTCTCAATTGGCTTCTTCCTGACAGCTGCGAGACATATGCAGTCTCTCCAGGCTACACAAGCAGACCAACATCCCTCCCTCAGCACTGTGTCCTCTCCAGCTGCCACTCTGCCTTCCCTCGATTCACAGCCAAACTTCTTAGAAGACTGGCCAGTATTCAGTGTCTCCATGTTCCTCACCTCCTACTTGGTCCTCCCTTCCCCTTCCACTGCCCTGTGACTGTCACTCCCAGTGACTGTGCTGAGGAAGGACACAGTGACCTTCCCATAGCCTGGTGCAAAGGACCAGTGGGGTTCCCAACTCCTTGACCCCCCTGTGGCATAACCTACACTTCCTTCTCTGTCCCGGCTTTGTGACTCCCTCCCTTTGGGGTCTCCTCTGACCTCCCTTCCTTCTCCCTCTGGGAGAAGTCTGATGTCCTCTGATGTCCCTCTGGGGACCTGTCCCATGTCTCCTCTCATCCCACTGCTCCCTGCTCATCTAGGCCTATCCTCTGCATCACTATCAGGGAGGCGGCTGGATGCCCAGCCCCCAAACCTCAACTTCCAAAACTGACCTGGTCATCATTCCCCACCTCAGCCTCCTTCTGCGGTTTCAACTATAATGAATGGCACTCCCAGCCACTGAGCTACCCTAGCAAGTGCTGGACCCCTCCTTTCCCCACAGACAGTACCTCCAACCTAATAACTGACCAAGTCTGGTCAATTCCACTTGTTCAACATCTCTTATGCACAGTCTCTCCTGCCCTGGCTCTTGTCTTACCCTGATTCAGGGTGTCACCATCCCTCATCTCGACCATGGAAACATGCTTCCAATTAGTCTTCCTGCCTCTGAAATTGGCCCTTGCAACATTTGCCATGCTGCAGCTAAAATGCAGATCTGATCATCTCTCTCCCCTGCTTGAACTCCTTCCATGGTTCTCCCTGCTGCCCACAGGACAGACAAAACTCTTCAGCAAGGCAGATGAGTTCCTGCTGGTCCTGCCGTGCTCCAGAGTAGACCGGCCCCACTGCCCAGGACCTTGTCCTGGAGGCGTTCTGAATGCACTCTGCAGTTTCTCATCTCAGGGCCTCTGTTCCTTTTGAGACTTCTGCCTGGGATATCCTTTCCATGCTGTCAGCCCGGCAAATACGTCCTCATTGAAGCTGAGGTGTTTTGCATGTATTATCTAATTTGATCTGCACAACAACGCTGTGGTGGGTACTATTATTAGTCCCATTTTGCAGAAAGGAGATAGACTAAGAGGCATTCAGTAACTTGCTAAAGGCTACCATACATACTACAATGTGACAAAGAACATGATTTGAACCCAAGCTGGGCTACTCTAAAATCTGTGTTCTCAGCCTCCTTCTGTCCTGCCTTCCAGGATGGCACTAAAGACATTAGAGCCATGGATTCACTCAACACTGGCCACCCCTTGGAGAAGCAAAAGTGATTTCAGGGTTTCCAGCACAGAGTACTGGGCCCCTGTCCCAGGCTCTGCACAGAGTAGACCCTCGTTAAGTACACAATGAATGAATGAATGCACTAGATGGGTAAGAAGGGTAGAGGAGGGAGGATATTGGGGGAGCAATAAAGTGTTCAGTGTCTCACTGGTCAGAATGGCCATCATCAAAAAGTCTACAAATAATACATGCTGGAGAAGGTGTGGAGAAAAGGGAACCCTCCCACACTGTTGGTGGGAATGTAAATTGGTGCAGCCACTACAGAAAACAGAATGAAGCTTCCTTAAAAAACTAAAAGTAGAGTTGCCATATGATCCAGAAATTCCACTCCTGGGCATATATCCAGAAAAGATGAAAACTCTAATTCAAAAAGCTACATGCACCCCAATGGTCACAGTGGCACTATTTACAATAGCCAAGACATGGAAGCAACCTAAGTGTCCATCAACAGATGAATGGATAAAGAAGGTATTATATAGACACACAATGGAATACTAGTCAGCCATAAAAAAGAATGAAGTAATGCCATTTGCCGCAACATGGATGGCCCTAGAGATTACCATACTAAGTGAAGTAAGTCAGAGAAAGACAAGTATCATATATCACTTATATGTGGAATCTAAAATATAATACAAATGAACATATTTACAAAACAGAAACAGACTCGCAGACATAGAAAACAAACTTATGGTTACCAAAGGGGGAATAAATTAGGAGTTTGAGATTAACAGATATACACCACTACATATAAACTGTATAAACTGTAAGGGCCTACTTTATAGCTATACAGGGAAATATATTCAATATCCTGTAATAAACCATAATGGAAAAGAATCTAAAAAAGAATATATATATAACTGAATCACTTTGCTGTACACCTAAAACTAATACAACGTTGTAAATCAACTATACTTCAATAGAAAGAAAGAAAAGAAACAAGGAGAGAGAAAAGAGAAGGAACGAAGGGAGACAGAAGGAGGAAGGAAGGAAGGAAGGGAGAGAGGAAGGGAGGGAGGGAGTTACATGTTGAGCTAGGGGTGTGCAGGCCCCTAAAACGTGAGTCTGCAGCCTGGGGAGAGGAGGTTTGCACTGGTGATCTGTGATCACCAAACCACAGGAATAAATGGACTCTCCAAGGGAGAGTGCAGTTTTCAAAGTTTTGATAAATAACACAACAACCAATGCATTTTGCTTTTCATTTCTTTCCAGGACACGCTAGCCTGAGGAGAACAGATGCCCGGGCCTTTGAAGGCTCTGTGCTCCAAGATGCCAAGAGAAGAGGAGACCAAGGAGACACGGGGCAGCCATCCTCAAACGACAGGGGCTGCCTCGTGGGAAACACAGGCACCTCTTTTCCCTACTCCAGAAGAGAGGCGGGCTGAGTGGAATTTTCAGAGAGGCCCGTTTCCTCTCAGTGGAAGGGCAGACTTTCTAGAACTCATACTGCCCAGCCAGGGACAGCCTCCCTCAAGAGGCAGTGAGTCCCAGTGACAGGCCGGCCCACAGAGGCTGGAGGGGCCTCCTGCACTGGTGAGGGGTGCACCCCCTCCTGTCACCCCTGAGGACCTACTGAGCCTCGGGTGCATGACTTGAAGCCAGAGTTTGGTTGAGAGGTTCCCAATAATGTTTCAGAGTCTTCTTTCTCAAAAACACAAGTTGTCCAAACTAATAACAAATACGAACACTATTCTAGAAGGTGCGCCTAGCCTCCTGTGTGTGCTGGGCCAGGGCCAGGGCCAGGGGCCTGGATGTGAGCGACTGGGGCAGGGCTGGGGGGAGGTGGAAACACGGTCATCTGGTTCCTGCTAAAATTTAGCCAAGTGACCAGTAACTGGTGTTGATGAGGAAGTGACAAGCATATCCTTAACACAGGCCCCTGACTTCACCCCACGGAAGAGAGGAGCCATACGCTCACCCTGCCCTACTTCCCAACAGATAAGCAGCAGCTGGCCTTTCCCTACTGAAGAGGTTTCCAAGCGTCCCCTCTGGATCAGCACCGGCCATCACGCTTGGGATAACCCTCCCCCCACTCTCAGGAAGCAGGTCCCCCAGCCGCCGGGCACCAACCTCAATCAGAGA
The DNA here is from genome assembly GCF_964270905.1 of Leucopleurus acutus. Lineage (NCBI taxonomy): Eukaryota > Metazoa > Chordata > Mammalia > Artiodactyla > Delphinidae > Leucopleurus > Leucopleurus acutus. The sequence goes on along the minus strand of NC_139143.1, from coordinate 81,245,265 downwards.
ATTACAGAATTGGGAGGGGAGGGGGGCGGGACGGGTGCTTAGGGTCCCCAATGAACAGATGTGGAAACTTGAGGCCCAAGACCACAGAGCTGAGTCATGGTCTAAAAGGCTTTGGAAACCAGATAGCTTGAATCCAGCACTCTTTCATTCAAAATATGCCCTGCAGACACCTGCTCTCTGTCAGACACCGTGGGTCCCTGGAAATACAAAGATTAACAGCGGGTTTCCCTGGTGGCTCAGTGGTTGAGAGTCTGCCTGCCGACGCAGGGGACGCGGGTTCGTGCCCCGATCCGGGAGGATCCCAAATGCCGCAGAGTGACGGGGCCCGTGAGCCATGGCCGCTGAGCCTGTGTGTCCGGAGCCTGTGCTCCGCGGCGGGAGAGGCCATGGCAGTGAGAGGCCCACGTACAGCAAAAAAAAAAAAAAAAAGATTAACAGCATCATTGTCCCTGAGGGTGGGGAAAAGGATACAGAACAGAAAATCACAATATGGTCAGGTGAGTGCATACAAGGGTCCTGCTGACTGTCTGGGCCCAAACCGTTCCCATTTCCCTCTGGCAGGAGAAGGTCCCACTAGACCTTTCCAGAAGAAAGAACTTCACTGGACAGGTAAGAGGCACAGAGGGAGCCAGGTTCTGGTGACTCCCCACATGACAGTGGGCCAGGGAGGATAAGGGGCTGGGCAGCGGGAGCTGAGAGTGCAGGAAGGGCCGGGCTAGAGCAGGGAGGAAGTCCAACCACCCGCCAGTACCGGGCAGTTGTGACAGTGACCATCTGGTGGGCACAGCTTGTACATGGACGAGGTCCAGCTGGAAGCAGTGGGACAGAGGTCACAGGAAAGAGACCAGTTTCCACTTCATAAAGGCCCACTCTGCACTGTCAACTGTTACCCCCCTGCTTATGAGTTGGGTGATATGACTTCCAAACTTCAGATGCGGAAACCGATGCGGCCCAGAGAAGTTGTTATTGGCTCAAGGTCATTCAGGCTGAAGTGTCTGAGCCAGGATTTAATGCCACTGACTTCACTTTGTTTCTCCAAACTGTGAGTGTCAGGCCAAGACAAGTGACTGAAAAGCATCCTCTGCTGCCCATAATTAGGGTGAAGCAGAGACTGGCTATGAGCTGAGGATGGACAAAGTGTGCCCAGCGAGGTGCTAGCCTATCAGCATCACGGCCCTGCCACCAGGCCAGAACTGAGGTCACAACTGCAGTTGGGTGGGATCAGGTCTGAGAGCCAAGGCTGCAAGCCCTAGAGGGAGGTGGGGCAGGACCCCAAGAGAATCAGAGGGAGGGATGCCTGGCTCTTCCCATCCCAATGCCTGGAGTGGAAAGCAGCAGCAGTCAGGTTGAGTGGAACCGTCGTGCGGGTGTGAGGCTGAGATCAGCTCCTCTCCCCTCCCTCAAGCCTGGATCACAGATGAGTTCATGACTCTGCCTTTTTCTCTGGCCTGTGCAACCCCTCTGCACAGGTCAAGGTGATACACAGTAGTATAGACGCCCTCTAGATGAGGGTTCAGGGGCTCAGAGAAGTTGAGGAGATACATGGGTCCCACAGCTGGTTTGGGGTGGGGTGAACCCAGCCTGGAGCCCCGACTGTGACTCATGGTCCTGTCTCTGATCCTGGCCCGTTCCTCCTGCCTGTACTCCTGGCTCCTTTCTGGGGTTGACTGGACCACAGTCTGGGTTAAAGCCCACCTGCGTTGCCCAGGTCAGACCCCACGAAGGAAGCTGCTTGGTGGTGTCTGGGACTCTCAGCCTCCCCACACCTGTGACCCCCCCCAGAGGTTAAAGAGTCCCCACCTTCTAGATCAGTGTCCTCTGGTTATCAACAGAGTGGAGGTAAGGTGGCCTGGAGCCAGGGCTCCCACACCCAGGCCAGCCGCAGAGGTCCCTGACACCCAGCGGTAAAGCAGAGCCCCTCCAGGAGCAGGAGACACTGGCCCATCTCTGCCCGTGCAGCCGCTCAGCCCAGAAACGCTGAGTGACAAAAGCGATGAGATTTGAAGTGTTTTACAGTTTACAGAGCTCTCTCATACACTCCCCATTCAACCTCACAATGACCCATAAATGGCAGAATAAAACCCCCATGTTCCAGATGAGGAAAAGTTCACATGTTCCGGTCCAGAAAGGTCTCAGGGCTGGCCAAAGACACGCTGTAAGAAGCGGTCATGGGCGAGACTCGGCCCCAGCTTTTCTGACTCTGAGTTCTGGTCTTTGTCAATTTCTTGCCTGCTGCCCAGATGTGGATCTATCTGTGCTCCTCCAGCCAAATGACAGGAGTTATATTTAGATGCGTATGCATGTGAGAAAAAACATCTGGATACTTTAGAACTACCCAGGGCCCCAGCAGAGCAGGTCAGCCTGAAGGGCCCAGTGAGAGGGAGACCCATTGTCATGAGACGATGCTACAGATATGCTCACTCCTGCCTGCCCTTCCCAGCCCAGGTCGAACCATCCTCCCTACATCGGCCAAACTGGAGTACACCCCAGAGGTTAAGCCAATACCCCTCTGGGTGCCAAGTGACTCCTGGACAGCAAGAAACAGAGGCCCCTTCAACTACAGCAGATTCTATTCTATCTAGAAAATGTCTCCTCCCTGGCAGAGTCCAGTGGGAGTAAAGTCTACACCAGTCAGAAATACAGACTCCCGGTGGTGTCTGGTGCAGTGTGTGTGCGTGTGTGCATGCAGGGGCACAGCAGGCAGGTCTGTTTCACTTGGGGGACTCAGTGGCTCAAGTTCAGAAAGGATCCAGCAAGAGATAGAAAGGGCAAAGCAAGTCTCACCGTAGAATGGTGCAGAATGAAAATTCTAAGCAGGACTGCCCCCCAACTCATGAAGTCGTGTTTGCCTCTGGGATCCCCACTTGAAGATAATGTCACAGTTGTTCTAAAGCCACAGGGCAGCCTCACAATTCCCTCTCCCACGAGGGTCCAAACCAAAAGAGAAGATCCACAATCTCAGATACCTTTTGCTGAAATCACCCAAGTAGCTACTGAAAGGGTAGGTTTGGGAGGGGGGACGGGCTCAGCCTGGAGCAAAGGAATAGCCCCTGCATGAAGGGGTGTGGGCGAGGGCACCTACCTGGACTTCACGTGTGTGATAGGCGATGATCAAACCCAAAAGGATGATGGTGGACAGACTGATAAGGCATTTCAGGGCCAATGAAAACATGGAATCCTGCAGGAGAAAGGGAAAGAGAGGATTAGGGAAATCCGGGATGGAGCATCTCATTTTACTCTGAGGCTGTGTTAAGGGGTGGGGGTGAGGGGCAGTGAAGGCAAAGGAAAGACTGTCACCAGCGCCTCCTGGGAGCGGGATACAGCACAAAGGTAGCCTGAGCCCCGAAAGTACCTTGGGCTGGGCCCTGGGCCGGCTCTGTCTCAGCAGCTGCCCTCTGAGCCTCTGTTTTCTAGGGTTAAATCATATTTGCATTCCTGCGATGAACCCTGCTTGGGCGTGATGTATTCTGTTTGTTATACATGCCTAGATTCAGTTTGCTGATGTGTTGTTTAGAATATTTGCCTCCATGCTCAGAAGTCACATGAACATAATTCTTTTCGATGCTGCTGTTATATGGTTTGGGCATCAATACTGTGCCAGCTTGAGCCTCTCTTTTCTCTTAACAAACCTGAACCAGAGGATTCCGAGGTCCCTTCCATCTCTGACAATGCAGAGTTCTTTCAGGAATGAATGAGAATGTCCTGGCAGCAGCTCTCATCTCCCGTTTTAGGGCCAAGGGCAGGGAGGGAAGCGAGGGTGGCAGAGGAGCTACTGGAAAGAGAAGGGGGCCGAGCACAGGAGCAGAGAGGGGTCCTGGGCAGGAGAAGGGCCCTGAGGGTCCCTCCAGCTGAGGCTGGGGGAAACAGGGTGGGCCACTTGCCTTCACTGCAGTCCTCCAGCCCCAGGGCAGCTTAGGGGACCCACGTGGTTAGCAGCAAGAGCTCTGGGACCAGCCAACAGAATCCAAACCCTGACGTAGCCACTTACTAGCCACGTAACCTCAGGCTGCTCACTCCATCTCTCTGTGCTCAGTTGCCTCAGACATCAGATGGGGACAACATCAGTACCTACGTCTCAGGGCTGCTGTGAAGGATAAAGGCATTTGTCTATGTAAAGTGCCTAGCCCAGTGCCAGGCCCTGTGAGGGCTGGCTACTATCATCTACCTCACCTCCTCTACAGGGCTGGTACCTCCTGGGCATTTGGAAGCCAGGGAGTAGAGGCAGCTCCCAGTCCCAAAGGAAGGCAGGAACACAGCCCTGAGCAAAGGTAGCAGAAAGCCAGGCAGTACTTCCAAGCACTGTGTTGTGGCCTCACGTATCCTGAGAGAGGCACGCCACATGAGAAACAGCCCCCATGCTCCAGAATCATAACACGCCTGATGTCTGCAAAGCACCTTACAGTTTACAAGGTGGTTTCACATCTTGTTCTCATCCATCCTTGAGACAGCCCTTGGCCTCTGGCCCAGCTTTATAGATATTACAGGCAGAGGCTCAGAGAAGTGAGTGGCTCATGACAGAGTTCAAAGCCAGGACCTCTGACTCTCAGCCTGACTCCCAGCCCAGAGCACTGCCCGCACCCCTCAGGCCCACTCTCAATGGGAAACAGTAAAAATGTGAGAAGTGCCCATTTACACAGACCCAAATGACTACATAAGACGATAATGGAAGGTGTTTCGAAGGTGAGATATGATTAATTACCACATGAAACCTACAATACAGCTAGGGAGGGAGACATCACGGTCCAAGAAAGCAAGCTTTCAGAGACAGAGGGAGAGGTGGCTGAGATCTCCAGCGTTGGGGGGAGGGGGTGTCCAATATGGCAGCCACTTAGAGTCAGTGGAGGGCTTGGACTTAAACCCAGGACTCCCAGATGCCCAAGTCCCTGTTCTCAACCACCCTCTGCAGGCTGAGATGGAAAGAAAGCAGCTCTCCCTGGTGTCTGCCAATCTACCATTCATTTATTTGATATAGTTTTGGGGCCCACTCTGTGCCAGACACAAGCTAGTGCTGGGGACCCAAGGGAGAACTAATGAAGGAGCTCATTCATTCTTTCTTTCTTTCATGACGATTTCAACAACTTCCCATTTCTTGAGCACCTGCTAGATGTCCAACAGTGTGCTAGATACTGCAGGATATTTATAGAGGGCCCCTGCCCACCACAAGTTTCCAATCTGGCTTATACACAAACCCCAGCTTTCTACACTGTACAGGATCATCCAGCTGCGGGGAAAATTCTCCATTCTGCCCTGCCCAGAGACAACAGTCTAAGCATAATCCACTTTTCATTTAGCCTCTTGCATGTTCTATACTTAATGAAGAGCAGCCTGCAATCATTTACTCAGTGCACATGCACAGAGGTGCCTTGGGGGGTATTCTGCTGTTCCAGTTAAGGGCCCAAAGGAAAACAGAACACAGTTCCAGCCCTCAGGAAGGTTCCACTCTTCGAAAGCACTATTGGATGCCTGAAACACCACCCAAAGCGCAAGACCTGCTGGGGCTGAAGAGAGCAGGTGGTGAATTCAGGGACACTCAGACTTTTAGGACAAGACTACCTCCCTATAGGAATCAACTGGGGACAGATCATGATGTTTTTGAGCCAGAAATGACCATAACTTTCTTCTCAAAGGGGTCTGACATCTGGGGAGCATCATGCCTCCCCAGGGAAGGATTTGGGATCAGCTGCACATTTCAAACTTTAATTTGTTTCTTTTGGCAGAAAGTAACTGAAATCAGAATCCAAGTCTATTTCCAACATTTTTAGAGGAAGAGGTGAAGGGAAAGGGGCCAGATGCTGTCTCTTCTCCTTTGAGCTTCTTCCTTTTGTTCTAAAACTCAAAGCGTTTACATAAGAGTCAACTCCACCTGCTTCTTCATTTTGGTCAGTGAAATCTCATCGGCCAGTCCCAGCCCCATAGGGAGATGAGTGTGCACTGGATCAGTGGGAATGCTCATTACTTCACAGATTTCCTTGCATTCTCTATCAATCACATGTCAATAAAAATTAAACCATCAACCATTTTTAATAGCAGGAAAATACGTCAAAGAAGTCTGGCTGGATTAGAAATGTTTTCTATTTGTTAAAATGTTGAATTATCATCTTTTCTTTTCTGTCTGAACTCCAGTGAAGCTTGAAATTGATATGGTTCTTTGGGTGATGGCAGCAACTCAGGGCTGGCTAATTAGCTGCCATACACCACATGTGTGTATGTACACACACCTGCTCAGTCCCCACTCACTGCTATCTAAGGGCCAAAGGGACTCATAGGGCTGGAAGGGAGTCCTGTGGTCAACTGGTCAACACTTCTCTCCTGCAACTCAGAATTTTTCAATAGAGTAATATCCTTAATACACAGGAATGCTTAAGAATTATATCCCAACAGATGAGAGTTGTTTTTTTAAAGCCATTTATTCCTAAATGTCCCAAAATATTAGAGTGGGTAAGTAAATTGGAGAATAGCCAGTGATGGAACACTATGTTGCCACTTAAAGCCACTTCTGCAGAGAATATTTGAAGATATCAGGAAAGGATCATGATATAATATCAAGTCAAAAACCCAGACCCCAAAACTGTAAATATGGTATATTTCCAATTATTTTTTAATTTTTTACTTTTTTAATGTAAAAAAAGACTGCAAATATATAGTGTCATTCTATAAAGTGTCAGGGTACTCAGTTATATTACCTCTGATGATCTGAGTACAACAGGTGCTTAATAAGTGCTTCTTGAAACTACTTAATAATAGTACTTTTATTTTTACCTAACATTTATTAAGTACTGACTACATACCAGGTCCCAGACTATGCCTTCTATACAGATTACTTCGCATTCTCACCCTACAGATGAGGTCATAATGTCTCCATTTTACTGATTAAAAAACAAAACAAAACAAAACAAAACTGAGGGTCAGAGAGACAAAGTGACTTTTCCAAGGTCATACAGCTAGCCCAGACTTTAGCTATATATCAGATTTTTCTACATACCACGCTTCCCCCTGCCTTCAAAACGAACTAGGCTCCCGTATGAGATAGTGAGTTCCTGTCACCTTCGTAGAGGCTGGCTACAGCCATCAGGGGTGCTGTAGAGGAGATTCCTAGCAGGGAAGGAGGGTGCACCACATTCCTGCAAGATGCCCCTATCCAGGTGGTCCTGTTCTGTTCCAAGCCATGAGCCAGCCCTTCACAGATCTGTGACTTGTTGACGACAACCCGTTATAAAGCGCTACTGTAGGGGCCTACCATGCAAGGTGGACATCGTCAACCCACTCTTACAGAGAAGGAAACTGAGGCGCCAAGAAGTTACCTAATTTGTCCAAGGACATGGCCAACAAATGGCCAAGTCAGGACTGAAGAAGCCAGGATTTACTCCAGATCATCTACTGCCAGGTTCTGTGCCCTGCCTGTGCACCAACACCCCACCTGCCCGGCTGGTCAGGCCTTTCCAGCCTCCAATTTCTTCAGTGAGGCTTCTCAGAACTGCTCTAGCCCTTCCTCCCCGAGGCTGTGCAGACTGTGATGGAGTGTGTTCCCAGCTTCTGAGCCAGCCATATAAATTGCTCTCCCAGCCGCCCTGTAGCTTCCAAAGACAAGCCAGAATTGTAATGATTATGGTAGATTTTCCAGAGACTTTGAAGTTCTACATGTATTATATTGTTTGGAACATTTGAAAATAACAGAAAACCATGCAGGCAGAGTCCTAGAGGGGCATTGAACAGAAGTTAAATACCAGGTAGAGACGTGCAGGTGCCTTCCCCAAAGTGTGTGTGTGTGTGTGTGTGTGTGTGTGTGTGTGTGTGCGCGCGCACGCGTGCGTGTGTGTGTGTGTGTGCGTGCGTGTGTGTACATATGTGATCCATTCATGATCTTTGTCACTGGCTGGAACCCCCAAAGGGGAAGAGGTAATATCATCTAAAGTCTGTATCTACTGAATTAAGATTTACGTTTTGTGCATTCGACTTGGGAAATAATTGATTTAGAAATCTTTTCAGTTTAATAAGGTCAACTTTTCCTTCAATTTCATGGAGAGGCTCCAAAATTGATTGACATTCAGCATCAGCTTAGTACTGTGGCTCTGTAATGGTTGTCCTAATTAGACACTCTTGCTAATTAACGCTATGCAAATTAAAACCAGCCCCTTATCCACTGGCCAGGAAGACTGCATTTGTGATTGCTGTTCTCTGCGGAGACGGAGCTTCTTTCCTCAACCTGGTGCTTTCATACCAGCACCAAGCCCCTGCCTTCCTCCTTCCTCTGCTCTCATCCTGCCTCTTTCTCATAATCTCTCCACACCTTTCACCCTCATGCTCATCTCTTAGCTCAGGCTCATGGTCCCAGGTTGAGCTGCCTGATTTAAGTACCTCCCTGGCTCTTCCTGGCATTCTCAGAGTGACTGCCCAGCCTGGTTCCTACCAGAAGTCAGCTACCAGAATCCTATTTTGGTCACTCATGGTCCAGAATGGAATCACTCAGACCCTCTGCGTCCTTGGATGTCCAACTTGCAAACAGGGGAAACAGGCAAAGCTGTCACGATGGGGTGGGAGGGTGGACCCTGGGGGCTTCAAAGGGCACCTGGATCTCCGACAGGCCTGAGGAGGGAGAAGTTCCAAGAAGCCAGGGTGCTTCATAACTAAGAGGTCTCTGGAGCTGGGCCCTGGGCTTGCCATCAGCGGGCCCAGAGGGTCTGGGCCTCCTCCACGGTAAATGCCTGGCTTTGGACAAGCTGCTTCACTCTTCTAGGCCTCAATACCCCCAGTAAAATGAGACTCTTGGACCAAATAGCCCCTGAAGCCTAATGGCCGATGGCACTGGGCGCATACTGGCCATGACACATACACAGGTCATAGGGACACTCCCAATATTTCTTTCTTTTTTTCTCCTTTTCTCAGGCATTTCTATACATGATAAAATTGTGAGTGTGAAATAGTCAGCAACAAAACTCACTCATGCCGGGCTTCCCTGCTGGCGCAGTGGTTGAGGGTCCGCCTGCCGATGCAGGGGACGCGGGTTCGTGCCCCGGTGCGGAAGGATCCCACATGCTGCGGAGCGGCTGGGCCCGTGAGCCATGGCCGCTGAGCCTGCGCATCTGGAGCCTGTGCTCCGCAACGAGAGAGGCCACAACAGTGAGAGGCCCGCGTAACGAAAAAAAACAACAACAACAAAAAAAAACAAAACTCACTCATGCCAACTTCTCCTCAAATAGAACGAGATAGCTAACAAAGAAAATTACCATTGTCTCTTTCTAAATAACATGGGATTTGGAACCAAAAGGCCAGAATTCAAGTCATCTCTTTGCTGCTCACTAGCTATGTGACACTGGACCTGTCACTTAACCTCTCTGGGCCTCTGTTTCCTTCTCTGCAAGCCAGATGTAACAGGACCAACTCTCACAGATACTGGAGGCTAAAGTAAAATAATGCATATGAAAAAACTCATTCTTTTTTCACACACAAAAGAGCTCACATTCTCTTGTAGCCAAACGCCCTTTCTCTTGCTGCACAGATGTCAGTGCAGGTAAACTCAGCTGGTTCTCAGGGGCTTCTGAATGCCCCTCCAATATCAGCATTTTAGGGTTGCAACAATTTACAAAGATGCTCCCCCAGGCATTTCAGAAAGATAGCTTTGGCGTCCTGCAATGGGCCAAACATTCATTCACTCATCCATTCACACTATAAATATTTACAGAGCACTTAACTATGTCCAGGCCCTGTGCTGGGTACTTGCAAAACGCCAGGGATTCCCCCACCCCCAGTCCGCTGAGCCTGAATCCCACCTGGCAGACAAAGGGCAGATGAGTAGGGCCTGGAAGAAATGGGCAGGAAGCCCAGGCTGAGAGAAAAGACCTACAAGTAGCTCCTTGAATGACCAGGACCAGAAGAGGCGACCCTAGAGAGGCAGCTGAACCCGAACTGACCCTACATCCTGAATGTGAAGTGAGGAATACAGACTGACCCAAGGCCAAAGGAGCTTCAGAGAGTACCTTCTCCCCAAAGATGCTGTTTGCTAAGGATGCGGGCTCTCTCTGCAGACAAGGAGGGCATGAGACCTTCTTCTGCTCAATGACCACCAGGGCTGAGCATCATCCTGGGTCCTAGAGACCAAGCTCCAGGCACCTTCCACCTTCCTGAGCTCTCTGTGTGGGTGTCTTTACCTGGTCCCAGGGGCTGTCTCTCACTGCCAAGATGGAAACCCCAGAAGGGCAGGATTTCAAATTTGTTTGTCCATTTCTACATCCTGGCACCTCAGACATTGTCCGGCACATAGCAGGTCAATAAGTATCAGTTGAATGCTGAATATTTGAATGAAAGGAACAAAATTTTGAGATGTGTCAAGCAGGTAGACACTTCCTTCCTGAACTCCCAAATACAGCTAAAGGAACATGATAAAAATAACAGCCTACATCTACTGTGCGCTTCCCATTGCCAGGCGCTGTTGTAACTGCTTTAGATCCTCGGAACAACCCCATGCGAGGCCCAGGGAGGTTCCGTCACTTGCCCACCATCCCCAAGCAAGGACAGAGTAGAGGTCAGATTCCAACCCAGGCAGAAGTTAGACCCAAAGGTCTGTGCTCTCTCCACCCAGAGAGTCTCATGACACACGGGCTGCCTGTCATCGGAACATCGTCTTCCATGCCCAGTCTTCCTGGGCAGGACTAATCTCCCCATCTCACCCCACTCTCTGATGAGGCCCCAGTCATGCCACCATTAAACCCCGGTCACTTAGTAGCATGACAGACAGTCAGCAGCCTGACGTCAGGGCTGAGGGTCTGCATCGTTGTTGCGAGTGCAGCCCAGACCAGGCCTGGTATGGGGCGGGCAGGCAGGAAATGCTTGTGGAGTGAAGGATGCCAGTGGCCTCAAAATGAAACTCATAAAGTCAAGTTGGCCTGGGCCATTTCTCTGTGGCCCTCCACTTTGTCACTGCCAGAGGAGATGGCTGAGGGACATCATGCGGTTAACACAAGGGCATTCGGGTCTGAGTAGAGGGTGGCCTGGTAATGGTTAGTGAAACCAGCACAACGACCAGGACACCAATTAAGAAGACATCATCCTCCCCAGGCCTCGGCCCTCCCGCTGTGCGATGACCCAAGGAGGGAAAAATGGTCATTTGGGAGACCACGCTACCAAAATATCAAGTCAGATGGGTCACCCCTAAGGCCACAAACATAATTCCAATTAAGGAGATGATTTCCTTTACAAGGTCTGAGCAGAGGGAAAATGGCATATCATGAATTCTCTACTGCATGCTTGCTTATAATTTAGTTTCCTGCCCCACTTATAACATTGGCAAAGATTACATGCAATTCAATCAAAATGTTTTATTATATACTTGCCATGTGCCAGGCACTGTGCTAAGTGTAGGAGGCAGGAATACACATGATGAGGTCTTTCTGAAGGCAGTTTGGGGCTTGCTTCTCCTAAAGTAGCCAAGAGCTGGCCTACTAGGACTCTTCCAACATGAAATAAGCACTTAACAAATGTTTGTTCGGTGAATGAATGTGGAAGGGTCAAACTTTTGAGCTCTATCCCAAGGCAGAATCAAACCAGAGGGGGGTTGAGTCTCCTCACCCCATCAGGGAGTATGCAGGTGGGAAGGATGCCCACCAGGCACCAACAGCCCAGGTCATTCTAGAACTGAGGGACCTTGACCCCCACCCCAGAATAATTTAATCAAATCTCTGCAGGTGAGGCCTGGACACTGACATTTAAAAAAATATTTCAGCGATTCAAATGTGCAGGCCAGGGATGAGAAATCCTGCTCTAGGGGCACAAGAAAGAAGTGCAGAAGGCTGGGGCTGACATCATAGCCTTGAGGAGACTCTGTTGAACAGTTAGTCATGTGCATAAACAGTGGAGCTCCTTACAGTTAAAAGGAAATGTAAAAGCCATCTAGTTAAACGGCTCATGACTCTCCTCTGTAAGATTCCTGGCATATAGTCATTCAGTCTCTGCTTGATTACCTCCAGGGACAGGGAACTCACTTCCTATCAAGGCAGCCTATCTCTATGTTGGAAAGGCTCTGACTTTTTCACAGATCTGGCTTCAGCTTTCTCAGGTGCTTAGCCCCCAATAAAGCTAAACAAACAAATGCCTCTGTGAAGCCTCACTCTGATTTTGGCATCATATGTGCCTATGCAAAAGTCCTCAATAAGTGAGCACCTCCCCAAGACAAATACCAATAAAAATATAGACACCAGGCCTGGAGGTCAGCTCATCCCCACCCTTCATTCTACATGAGGACACTGAGGCCCAGTGGGGCTGGCTCGGCCCCTATCAAACACCAGCCTGTGTTGAAGCAAAGCTTAGAACCTGGGTATTGGGTCCCCCAGGCTTATGCTCACGGGGTGGGCATCCCTGCCCACCCTGTCTCCCCTGTTTCTGAAGATATAACAACTCTAAATTTATCTGTTCTCCAAAAGCCTAGATCCCTATCCTGGAAGTCACCTCCAAACCTCTCACGTAGCCACTTTATTTCCTTCTCCAATAAACGATCTGCTCCTGATTACCTTTCATCCTCCTCTGCTTGTGGAATGGAGCGCTCTTGGCCAGTCAGCAATTACATCACTCTTGTGGTGCCAAAAAGCCCATACGGCCTTCTCCAGCTTTGATGAATGCACACCTGTCACTATGCATCTCATTCTGAAGGTCCCAGGCCCTGCCATCATCTTGGGAGAAGCACATACTAAAGGTCTCTTGTCCTAGTCGCAACATGCATCCTGGCAACCTGGGGGGTCCTCAATTACAGAGAACCACTTAATCTTTCTTCACCCCCGAGGTGTGGCAGAGCCCTGCTGGAAGGCTGCTCAGTTTGCCATCACCGTGATGGGTTCTCCTTGCAAATATCCACTGCTACCCTCACCGAGACCATGGTCCCCATATTTCCTCCAACTTGCAGGAGCCCCCCTTTCTTAATGTTCTAGAATGTTGGAGACAAATAACTGTGCTTTCTGGATGGCTTGCTTTGAAGTTGTTTTCTTTTCTCTTATTAAAACCTATCTGGCCCCCAAACCAATAAAACAGCAGGAAATCACTTTGCTCTGCAGAAGGCTGTGTGTGAACACTGGGTTCCCAGCTAGAACCGAACCAGCCCAGACAGGGCTTGACCCAGGACTGGGCTTCTCTCTCCCCATCCTGCCCCAGGACATACACCAGACTCCTGGATTCGCTGCAGGAGCTGTGGTCAACCAATTGCAATGAACTGGGTAAATGCATCTTCAGATGGATAGAATCTGAAATAAGAATTCTCACCACCTGACAGCCACAGAGAAGCATGTGTTGGTTTTAAAGACACAAAGCAAGGCCTACAGACTACCCCCACCCTTCACCTCTCAGCCCCTTCACCTCCCCCCCCCCCCAGTTCTCTTCCCTCTTTTCACCCTCCAGCCCCTGCCTCTCTCCACACCAGAGGCTGCTGCGGTGGCAGAAGCAACACCATGATCCCACCTACACCTTCCAACCTCATCAGAGGTTTCCACAACCCACTTCTCTGCCTACTCCCAGCCTGGTGTCCAGAGGCAAGACCACTTCCATCCCCACACAGGGCACAATCAACCCCTGAGCCTGGCAATGTTTGGGCCAAATGAAAATTTTAAGACGCCTAGAAATCACATATGGTGAGAAAAACAACCGCCTGGCAGGCTCCACAGACATCTCTGAAGGCTGGAGCTTCCCGGATCAGGAACAGCCCTGTCCTGTGTTTCCCCTGCCACGTTTCCAGGCTTCCCAGAGCAGCAGCCTGAGGACAGCATCACCCTCCTTCCACTTCCACACCCGCACTCTTGCCAGTAAACGTGAGACAGCAAGTCCTCCAACCCAACGCACAGACTCAGCTGGAAGGGGCCTCCTGGGCCATCTAGTCCAACTCCCCCACTTTACAGGCAAGGAAATGGGGGCCCAGAGAGGGGCTCTGTCCTAGCCAAGGCCACACAGCAGTAACAGAAAGGGCTAATCTTGCCCTGAGTCTTCTGAGGCCTGGGCCAGTGTTTTTCCCACGTCCCCACTCTGCCTGCCCATCAGTCGCACACTCCTGAAAGGGGCAGCACCCCTGTCTGATTCCTCTCCCACCCTTCTGCAAGTCCTCAGTTCACGTTTGGGGAATGAAAGTTTCTTCTATGGCTCTCAAGGGCAAATCAGGAGAAATAATAGTCACCTAGTCCGGGTCCTCCGTCTTCTTCTTGCCTAAAACTCTAAAAGCTTAAACATAAATAAAGGGAAATGGTCTGGAAAAATAACCAGTTGGCATGGAACAATTGGCATTTCAGAGCTGCATCAGAAGTGGAAATACTGTTTTTCAGAAATTCAGCACAGCCATGAGTTGTTAACTCCTAGCCATTTGGCACAAGCTTTTCGATTGTTTGGATGTGATGGACGATGTTGATAGAAGCGGTGGAGACCAAACACGGCTATTAATAGGCTGAACGTGGCACTTTTATCTCTCTCTCTTTCTCACTCACTAGCTCTCTGGCACCAAACTGTTGCCAACCTGCCTACCTTTGGCTCTGAGGTGCCATCACCTCCAGCAACAGGGCACCACAGGAGCCGTGTTTCCTGCCCATGTCCGAGCAAGTTCATCCTCGAGCCTAAAAGGCCAGGGCTGCCGGCCAACGTGGGCTGCTCGTGTGTGCAGAGCTTCAAGGGAATCACAATGCCTGAAGCTTCCTTGGGTGCAGTCCCCAATTCGCACAGAGCAAGCAGTAGATTATCACAGTTTAGGGGAGTCAGGAAGCTCTCAATTCCCCCACGTATTTCTCTTATCCACCTCCTCCCTGCAAGAATTTGAGGCAACCCCGATCTCAAGGCTGGAACACATCCGCCCTACTTGGCCCAAGTCAGAACTGTTTCAAGGCAGAAGGATCCCCACGGTTCCCTAAAGGATACTGCTTCTGGAAACTCTCTCCAGATTCAAACTCTACAAGCATTTACTGAGTACCTAGGACATGTCAGTCTCTGAGCCCACCCATTTTCATATAGGATCTCACTTAATCCTTACAACAAGGAATTATTGTCCCCACTTGACAAATGAGGAAACTGAGGCACACAGTGATCACACAATTAGCTGAGATCACATGATTAGTAAAGGGAGGAGTCTTCTGATTCCGAGTTCAGGACTGGAGAGGACCCTGGCAAAGGCCCTGTTGGGAAGTGTGCCCTGCACTCTCCATGGGTATGGTCACTTTGCTGCAGCTCTTCTGAAGCCTGAGCTGCTGGGTCTCTCCCTCTGAGCACCACGTGCTTCCCCAGCCCCAGAGCTCCCTGATCCTGGCCAGCTGTCCTCAACCTGCATTGGCTCAGCCACCAGGGAAGCCATGGCAAAGATCAGAGCTGGACTGGTTTGTCTCTAGCACTATTTTTAATATCCATTAAATGACAGTAAAAATCCTTTCTTCCTTCCAGAGTTATTGTAAAGACCAAATCATAACTGTGGAAATGCTCAGCCACCTAGGGATTCCCAGAAGCTCAAAACAGTCTATGCACATGTTGACCATACATATCCGGGTTTGCTCTGGGGAGACCCGCTTATGTCTGCTGTCTCGTATAATTATTAATATGAGTAGCAATTATTAATATCATACTCTCAAAAGTGTCCCCATTTACACAGTGAATATGTAGAGCGAATCACACAATCACTCATTTGCTGCCTTAGGGTCTGAGGGAACTGGGGGCCCCTCCCTGCCCTCTGGCCTCCATGTCTCCCAGCTCCCGCACCCACCTTGTCCAGTGGGAGGGGTGGTGCTCAGTGCTGCAGACCCTTGGCCAGGGTCCCTGCTACCAGGCTCACAGACAGGTATCATTTTGTTAGATCAAAGTAATTATTAGTAGACAGTTTTTAGCAGGGCAGTGTCACAGTGCCTGGATTAACTGCAATTATAGGTCACTCCTTTAAGGTTTATTCCATCAATTATGGACAATCTCAGTCACGTGCCTAGCTGCCTTAACCCTTTGTGGCTTGAATTCCTCAGCACAGAAGAGGCTATAACCATGGAGAAGGCTGAATATATTTGCTACTGAATCATTGCCCGGTGGATGTCAGTTTAGAGCCTCCCCGCTTATGAGGCGCTTTCTTGCAGTTTCCTATTTGATCTCTGAGAGATAGGGAGAGCCACTCCCATCTCACAGATGGGAAAACTGAGACTTGGAATATTTAAGCAATTACCCAAGGTCACACAGCTAGGAACACCAATTCTTAGAACACTGTGTTGTCAAAACATTGTTTTCTTTAGCAAGCAATGAGTGTGACCTGCACCGGAACCCTTCGGAATGTGACCCTTGGGCTTCAGTAGTCTGACCCGGCCCCAGGGCGAGGCATATGGGACAGCATCTGAGGGCATCCAGAGGCAGGCCTGCCAAGGAGTCAGTCCAACGCACCAGATGCTGCATGCTCACCATGCAGAGTCACCCTGCACCGGGAGCAATTCAAGCAGCCTTACTGTCAGAAAGAAAAAGAAAAGAAACTCCAAGAAGAAAATGTCCACACCAGAAAAATATACAAACATGGAGACCCAGAACCTTCCTTCTCCCACTGTTCAGCAAGGAGAGTAGCCAGAAGGCACCTCTTGCTAGCGAGGGGATGGCAGGACACCCACAGGCCCCAGACACCTAAGGGTGTCTCAGTGTTGAGATGAGAGAAGCCAGGGGAACACTTCCTTCTACTTCCAGAGCCTTTATTTGGGCTCCTGCCCCATATCTACTATGCCCTGCACCGGTCACAGAATGCTAGTTCAAAGATCTCCAAGATCCCACAGTCCAAAGCCCCATTTTACAGATGGGGAAACTGAGGCACCACACAGGAAGTGCCCTGCCTATGACCCAGCTTGCCAGGGCCGAGCTGAGAGGGAGCGGAGGGTCTTCCCCTCTGCTGGGTTCTTGCTGCCCGTGGCTGTGAGCTGCTTCAGGGAACTGGGGGGCCGTCTGCTGTGTCTCTCGTGGGAAAGTTTGCTGCTTCCTTTCTTCCATCTCTCTCTTTCCTCCGCCCTCATCTCACTCTCCTCACCCACATTTTTTCCCTCTTGCATTATTTCTATTTCCCTGTTTTCCAGAAACAGGGTTTAAGACTGTCAGCTAGAGTTTCTAGGTCTGAATTGAACTCACTGTGCTGGAGCCCCCAGGCTCCCACTGGGTAGTCAGTCACCCCAGACTCTAGGCTGCTTTGTGGCAGGGTCTGGGTCCTATTTGTCTCTCTCTCCCCATTACTTCACACAGGGCCTGGCACATAGTAGTGGATACTCAGTAAGCACTCGAATGAATGAATGAGTGAGTGAATGAATGAAATACCATGCCCAATTCCCAAGGAGAGGAGAATCAAGCAAAGTGATTCCATTACAGGTCTCATCATTCAGGTAGTAAATAGCACTTAGAATTGGGGGAGGGGAGGGAGGGGAGTCTGCGTCACCTTTAAATTCCTCATTCCACTGACTAAACAGATACTTATTTGTTTAGAATCCATTGTTTAAGCCTTTAAATATAACAGCTGTGATCAAAGACCTAGGAAAACAGAAACTGCAGCCAAGCTCTCCCCCCAGGCTCCTCAGCCTGGAGAAGCTCTAGGATCAGAGCTATAACCCTGCAAAGGCGGTGGAACAAATGATGCTTGTGAGGAAAACCTGTCTTTCCAGCCACAGCCGTTTTCAATTCTGCAGAAGTGGCTTGCGGGTCCCTGAGAGGAAGAGCAAATGCTGGGGCTCCCAGACAACCACTGCAGTTGATGACTTGCTAAGCTTTTAAAACTTGGGTCAAAGCAAAGGAAAAAGACTGTACAGGCCAAAGGCACTGACATCTCTCCACGCAGATGTCCCTGGCTTCCGGGCGGTGACTCCAAATCAGCTGCCTCTTGTCACTTGGGGCCAGGTGGACTGGGGGCGTGGGGAAGGGTTAGGCCCAGGGGAATGAATTGCTTCATTGAAGAAACCCAGCTGGGCCCAGGACTGTGAGTTGTGGGGAGCCAGGTGGGCTGAGGCAGGGGTGGGGGGCACGGGGAGGGCACGGAGAGAAGGTATTCCTGCAGGGCTGGAAAACGCCAGGCAACTGTGAGCTATGAGGGTCAGAGGTGCACATTATTCCTGGAGAACTCACCCCTCTCCATCCAGCTGCCACCAGCTGCTGAGCAAGGTGGGACAGCCAGGAGACATGGGTCAGGTGGCCAGAGGTAGAGAGACAGGTACGGAAGAAAAGGTGTGGGCGCCAAAAACAGAGGTGGTCATGGGTGTGGAGAGTGTCAGAGCTGGGACAGTTCTTGGAGTCTTCTCATCGTACAAACCAGGACACTGAAGCCTAGACCTGGCTGAGGTCTATCAGCTGCTAGGTCCAGATTTAGAATCTAGCTCCCTAGACCCCCTACTCCAGTGCTCCTTCTGCCACACCATGTAGACTCCACAGCAGTTAATATAAAACACAAACTGTGCTGAATGGGAGAAAATATTTGCAAACGATATGACCGATAAGGGGTTAATATCCAACATATATAAACAGCTCATGCAACTCAACGTCAAAAAACCAAACAACTCGATTAAATAAATGGGCAGAAGGCATCGACAGATGAATGGATAAAGAAGATGTGGTACATATATACAATGGACTATTACTTAGCCATAAAAAGGAACGAAATCGGGTCATTTGTAGAGATGTAGATGGACCCAGAGACTGTTATACAGAGTGAAGTAAGTCAGAAAGAGAAAAACAAATATCGTATATTAACACATATATGTGGAATCTAGAAAAATAGTACAGATGAACCCATTTGCAAGGCAGAAATAGACACAGATGTAAAGAACAAACGTATGGACACCAAGGGGGGATAGTGGGGTATGGGGTGGTGGTGGTGGGATGAATTGGGAGATTGGGATTGACATATATACACTAATACGTATAAAATAGATAACTAATAAGAACCTGCTGTATAAAAAATAAATTAAAAAAAAGGGGCTTCCCTGGTGGCGCAGTGGTTGAGAGTCCGCCTGCCGATGCAAGGGACACGAATTCGTGCCCCGGTCCGGGAAGATCCCACATGCCGTGGAGCGGCTGGGCCTGTGAGCCATGGCCGCTGAGCCTGCGCGTCCGGAGCCTATGCTCCACAACAGGAGAGGCCACAACAGTGAGAGGCCCGCGTACCGCAAAAAAAAAAAAAAAAAAAGGGGCAAAAGGACGGCGGGCCACATTGGCCGGTCATGGCAGCGTGGAGCCAGGCCGCGGCAGCGCCTCTGCTCAACAGATCCCGCCGCCTTCCTCTTCTCCTCTGTGCTCAGCGCATGTTTGCCTCGCAGACTGAGGGGGAGCTCAAAGTGACCCAAATTCTCAAAGAAAAGTTTCCTCAAGCTACAGCTATCAAAGTCACTGACATTTCAGGAGGCTGTGGGGCAATGTATGAAATTCAAATTGAATTGGAAGAACTTAAGGAGAAGAGAATGGTCCAACAGCATCAGATGGTAAATCAGGCATTAAAAGAAGAAATCAAAGGTATGCACGGGGCTTCCCTGGTGGCGCAGTGGTTGAGAATCCGCCTGCCAATGCAGGGGACACCGGTTCGAGCCCTGGTCCAGGAAGATCCCACATGCCGTGGAGCAACTAAGCCCATGTGCCACAACTACTGAGCCTGCGCTCTACAGCCTGTGCTCCACAACAAGAGAAGCCACAGCAATGAGAAGCCCATGCACCTCAACGAAGAGTAGCCCCCGCTCACCACAACTAGAGAAAGACCGCACGCAGCAACGAAGACACAACACAGCCAAAAATAAATTAATTAATTAAATATTAAAAAAAAAAAAGGTACGCACGGATTGCAAATATTTACCTCTGTCCCCAGACATTGACCATGCCCTGGCTGTGTAGATGTTGCTGCTAAAACCTTGGATGAATCTTACTGCCACCATTCTTTCCTAGGCATGTGACAAAAAATTTATCTATTTTATTCATAGACGTTTCCATATTGTAATTATAGAAGAATACGGCATCTATTTAGATGTTAATTAAAGGCAACAGACAACTAAAAAAAAAAAAAAAATGGGCAGAAGAACTGAATAGACATTTTTCCAAAGAGGAAATGCCGATGGCCAACAGGTACCTGAAAAGATGCCCAACATCCCTAATCATCAGAGAAATGCAAATCAAAACCACAATGAGATACCCACTTGTGAGGATGGCCATCATCAAAAAGTCTACAAATAACAAATGTCAGCAAGGATATGGAGAAAAGGGAACAGTTGTACACTGTTGGTGGGAATGTAAGTTGGTGCAGCCACTGTGAAAAACAGTATGAAGGTTTCTCAAAAAACTAAAAACAGAACTACCATATGACCCAGCAATTCCACTCCTGGGTATATATCTGAAAAAAACAAAAACACTAATTCGAAAAGATACATGCACCCAATGTTCACCGCAGCATTATTTACAATTGCCAAGATATGGAAGCAACTATCTATCTATATCTATATCTGTATATCTATACACACACACACACACACACACACACACACACACACACACACACACACAAAGGAATACTACTCAGCCATAAAAAAGAATGAAATTTTGCCATTTGCAGCAACATGGATGGACTTGGAGAGTATTATGCTAAGTGAAATAAGCCAGACAGAGAAAGACAAATACTGTACGATATCACTTATACATGGAATCTAAAAAATACAAAAAATTAGTGAATATAACAAAAAAGAAGCAGACTCACAGATGTAGAGAACAAACTAGTGGTTACCAGGGGAGACAGGGAAGGGGGAGGGGCAATATAGGAGTAGGAGATTAGCAGAGGTAGTAGAGGTACAAACTACTATGTATAAAATAAGTTACAAGGATATATTGTACAAAATGGGGAATATAGCCAATATTTTACAATAACTATAACTGGAGCATAACCTTTAAAAATTGTGAATCACTATATTGTACACCTGTAACCTGTATAATATTGTATAATATTGTACATCAACTATATTTCAATAATAAAAAAATTTTAATTTTTTAAAAAGACCCAAATTTTTAAAAACATACACACTGTGCCACCCCTCTGCCTAAATCCCTTCTGTGGCTCCCCATGGCCTCTAGGATAGAGGTGAACCCCTTAAGCAAGGCACCTGCACGATCTGACACTTGCCTACCTCTCCAGCCCCATCACACCATAGACTCGAGCCACATTTTGTCTTCATTCACACTCCCCCAAAATGCTCTGCACTGTCATGTCTCTGGGCCTTTGCACGTTTTCTGGGCCAAGAGTGACCTTCCTCTCTTGGCCTATCGCATTCCTAGTCAACCTAGACCCAAATACGTTCTCACTACTCCCACTGCCCCACCCTCCCGAGCCACCTCCTCTCCTGTGCTACCTCTGCTGGACATCAGGCCTCTCTGGGAAACAATCTAAGTGCATTAAGTATCTGCTTACTGGGCTGTGAGCTCTTTGAGTGTGGAAACAAGGTCTTTTTCATCCTCTGGTTTCTCCCTGACCCCCAGCACCTAGCAGAGTGCCCAGTATGTGAGAAAAACTCCATTAATGTTTGCAGAATTAATTATCAAATTAAGGAGTGAGTGAACCCCTGGGCAGCACTGATAGCGCCTTGTTTATGTTCCTCATGAAGCTACTTAACCTCCAGAAGGACCAGCAGTACTCAGAATACTCAACCCCCGATTTTCTTTCTGATCTCCCTTCCTCCCCACGTGGGAGGGTGGTGGGGTCTCGCCACAACCGGGAGTCATGTGAGGTGGTATCTCCGAGGGGAAAAGAGCAACTGAGATCCAGAGGCCCTGAGTAACTTCTCCAGCTTATGTGAACACAGGTCACTGAACAGTGATGGCAAAGCAGCCAGACTGGCTACTGAGTTCACTTTTCCATGAAACGAGCATGTCAACGTGTGGCCACTGCCATCAGGGACTCTGCAATCAGCAGTCCCCTGGCAGCAGGGCGCAGCTGTGCGACACCACCCCACAGCACGGCTCCAAGTCTCTGGGTACCTGCTGTGCAGGGGGAGCAGATCCCAGAGCCCAAAGGAGCAGCGAGTCTCCAGGAGACCCCTCGGGGGCTCTAAGTGATGTGACGCGATAGGCCATTAGCCTTCCAAATTCTATTTTCCCTACACAAAGTACGAACAGTATATTATACCTGGTTTACATCCCCTGAGCACCACCAACTGGTAGGGAAGGAAGGTGCCCAACTTGGAGAGACAACAGCGGGGACCTGACCTAGGGGCGGGGGTGAGGAGATCCACAAAGTGGACAAACCACGCACAAAGGGCTGGCCTCAGACCACTGGGAGGGTTGGCTGGGCTTGGACCCCAGCCTGGTTCTCACTTGGCAAGGCCGAGGACTCCCTGCCACATGCATGGGGCAAACCCGGCTGGCAGAGAATCTGAGCCTTTCCAAAGCAGCCCCCGGCCAGCCCCAAGGGCATTTCTGGGGGTTCTGGCCACCGGTGGAAACATTTTGAATAATGGAGCGCAGAGGCAAACACAGACAGGAAAAGGTGCCAGGAGCCACATACCAGAGCTGCCTCTAAGAGCTGCAAACATCTCAGAGGACACCCGGGCGGGCAAGCAGGGAGAGAGGCAGGCGGGCAGGGGCCGCCACAAGGCTGAGGAGGGGTACACGGGGAGCCAGGGATTTCTAAGACCCAACCTGAGGACCTGGCAGAAAAGGCACTGGAAATTGTACTTCTCCTTTCGGTCTGTCTATTTGTCTCTTATAATTTATCTAGTACTTCCTGAAAGGTCACTGGGTGGCGATTTCAATACTGTAAAATTTGTAGAGATGCTCTCAAAGAAATGTACAAATTTCACAGGTTTACCCTGGCTTAAAGGGAATCTATTTTATTAAAAGTGTCTATTCTGAGTGCACTTTAGGCACTCAGATGGATAGGATTTGGCGACCGACTGGTTAGTGATCCAAAAGGCCTTGTGCTATTAAAAGATTCACTGTGTTTTTTTGCGGGTGGTAAAAAGAAATAGAAATCAAAGGCATTTGCCAAGGTATGGTTTGTGGATGGAGAAGAGAGCGGTGTGTGAGATCACAAAATGCTCTGTTGCCTTCCAGCTCCCCGAAGCAGGAAGCTGGGTAAGAAACGCAGATTAAAAGCAGAAGGATGCACGTCCTGCGAAGGCTCTCCACCTCCTGAAATCTCACAGGACCCCCTCTCGCTTCCCTCTCTCAGCTCCTCATTAGCTAAATTCAATCTTTGTCATTCAAAGGAAAATAAACAGGGAGCAAGGCGTCTGAGGGGAGAAAGAGTCCCTATATTGGAACAAAACAGCTTCTACAAGCAAACACCTTTTTCCCCAGCCCCAGTCAGAATTCTCTATTTCTCTCCAAATAGCAGAGCCATTTCCTTCCTGTCAGCCCAGTGATGCACAACTTCCTGTCAGAACAGCTGAGGAATCTAGGGAAATGTGTCTTCCTTCCCAGCCTCCACTTCAGGTCTGCCGAGCCTCCAATGGTGCCAAGGAGCAGAGTAGAGGGTACCAAGGAAGGGGGCCCCTCCCCAACTCTGTCTCCACAGACACCCTCCCCTGAGCCCAGCCCCACCCCAGATCAGACCACCACATCCAGACTCAGTGTACCACATGTCAGCATCTTGGCCCTCTGTCTCCTAGAGACCTGCGTGGGGACCAGCCCTTCCATCTGCAAAGCCACCAGGAAGAGTCTCATGGAGGCCTGGTCATGTGCCATCAACCCCCACTCCTTCCAGCTTCTCTCTCAGACATCCTGGTCTGGTCATGAACTCCCTGGAGACTGCCAGGAAGACGGAGGCCTGCCCTAGGGCTGCAAAGACAGTTTCTGTTTTAACCTGAGACGGGGAAGGCTTGGAAGGAAGGGCTTTTCTAGTAAAGATGGGCCACAGTCAGCCACTTCAGGGTCAGCACTCAAGGCAAACCCACCATGGAGAAGAAATGAAAACCCTCCTTCTCCCTTCAGATCCCACAATAAGTGGCGTGAGAGGCAGGGAACTGAATTAAAAAATAATCACCTCCATTAACTGAGTCTTCCCCACGTGTCTGCATGATCTCCTTTAAACCACCCCCCCACAAACTCTATGACGTGATTCCCAACTTTGCAGCTCAGTATCACCTGGAAAGTTTTTGCAACTCCTGATACCAGGTTGTACCCCAAACCAATGAAATCAGAAGGTAGAAAGCTGGAAATCAGACATTATTAGCACTATTTAAAGATTCCCAGGTGATTCCAAAATGTAGCAAAGTTTGGGAACCATGAAGGTATTATTACTCCCATTTTCTTAATGAGGAAATGGACACTCAAAGAAATTAAGTCACTTGCCTGAAGTCACACAGCTTGTAGATGATGGAGTCAGGATTCCAGCTCACACCTCTGTGATTCCAGTATGGAGCCCCCCTCACTCCAAACTTCCTACAGAAAGTCTCTCAGATCTACCAGGTACTGCTCTCCCCGCTCCAGAGCATCCCCAGGGCAGGAGCAAGGACAACACGGGCAGGCGGGTCTGGGGAGTGGGCTGAGTGTGTGCGAGGGGCCTCGCAGGAAGTAATCTAATTAGTAGGTTCTGCTCCTTCCTCATCCACTTAAATTCTCTCCAGAACAAAGCCCTGGCCTAAGAGGATCCCAAGAGGACGGCCAGGCACGAGGGAAACACAGCAAGAGTATATGTGTGTGGCTGCATGAATACAGGACAGTGGGCGCTAAGCAAGGCACACACAGCCTGGAAAGGGTGGGAGCCCTGGGGAGCCAGCAGGTGAGGGGCTAGTGCTCAGACCCAAGAACCTGGGGTTGATCTGCTTCTTCACCGGCTGTTGGACTTGGGGAAGTTACTTCCCCTCTGAACCCTCCTCTGTGTGACAGAAGGTCCTTTCAGCCCTGTGTGCCATAGTGCAAAGAATTCCCAGGGCTGCTTTGATGGCGGCCCCATGCTCAGGCCTGAGTGGGTGTGGGTATGGGACCAGCTGAGGCCTCACACCAGGCAGGCAGAGTCCATACACGGTTCAGGCACCCACAGACCCCCCCGGCTCTCAGGGCTGTGTGGCCAGGCCAGGGAGGTCAGCACAGCCGCTGAACATATGGGAAAGGAGCCCCTGGGGCAGCACCCCACACCTGCCTGTCCCAGCCATGATCCCCTGAAATCTGTCAGCTCCCCCTCACCCAGTCCCACCCTGCAAGTTGCGCAGGAGGGTGCTGAGAGCATCTGGAATTGCCCTGCTCACCTGAAAGCCCCCCACTCTCCACCACACCCCACTGACTCAAGTGCCAGATAGAATCTGGTTTCCCCTCTGTGGTTTATTCCGGGGCCAGCCCTTCTCCAAGCCTTCCCTGGTCCTCCCTGACGTAATTAAATCGTCTGTGCTACTTCTGTTCTTGGCTCAAACCTCTCTCCTTGCACTGACCATACTTCACCCTACCCATCCTCTGCTTACACCTCTGTTACCAGAAGACCCTCGAGGGAGGGGTCTGGGTCGGAGTCTACAGAGGCAGCAAAGCATCGTAGTCAGGAGAATGGGCTACCGAGTCAAAGGACCTGGCTCAAGCCTTGCTTTGCCACTTACTGGCCCTGTGACCAAGCCTCAACTTACTCATGATACAATGGGGAAATAAGAGCAGTGACTTCATCAAGTTGTTGTAAATATTAAGTGAGATGACACATGTAAACAAGGGGCTTAGCACAGAGCCTATGCCTAGGGTAGGAGCTCAGTAAGAGCTACAGGTGCTTTTTTCATCTCCGTGGTTCTAGCACCTAACACAAGCCCTGGTCCACAGAGCCAGGCACGTAGTAAGTATGTTGAACTGAGCTGAACCCAGCCTGTTGGCAGCCTTCACAGGCTGCTCAGCCTTTCCAGAAGCTAGATACCCTTACCCACTCCCACAACCAGGGCTGGTCTCTGCAGCCACCATGCAGAACGTCCTCCTTCCCCAGAACAAGAAGTGTTAGTATGTTAGTACTTTCTGGAGAAGCCCTCTGCCCGGCCCCTCCCACCGCCCCACCTCTGCAGCTGATACCCACACCCCTTCTGTCTGAGCCCCCCAGCTGCCCAGGCTTCCAGGCAGCACCCACAGCAGCCAGACCTCAAGTACCCTCAGTCCCAACCTCAGCCTTCATCAAAGCCGAAGTCAAAGATTAGCAAGGGCTCAGGGAGGGCAGGAGGGAAAAGCAGAAGATGGAGCCCAGCCCAACCAGAGGCCCAAACCCTTCAAAGCAATGATCAGAAACCAGGGAGGTCAGGTGAGTTCTCTCCTCCAGGTGCCTTCTCACCCTCACTTCCCAGAGAGCCGGAGCAAAAGGCTCACTTGGCAACGGTTACAGCTCCAGATGGCAGTCCACAACCTCTGAGAGACAGGACAGTTTGGAGAAATAATGACCCGGGGGACTTCCCGGGGAAAGTTGTCTGTACACGGAGGGGCTGCTGTGAGATTTAATGAAGCCAGTTCCACATGAGAGGGGAGCACAGGGCAGTGTGCCCCTGCCTCGGTGACACCCCTGTGAGGGGGAGGGATGGCCATGCGGCCAGGCGGCAGAAGGACAGACACAGCGCCAGCTGGGAAAGGCTGACAGTCCCCCCTCAGGACCAGGAGCAGTTGGGGAAGGAGAAGAGAATGGGTGTCCCCCGTTACACACAGATCTGGGCGGGCGCTCTCACTCCCACTCTTTCCCCTCCTCAGCCCTCCTCCAGTCCCTCCATTATGCAAATCAAGTGACTACACAGATTTGCATAATTCATGCTTTATTAGTACGCGCTCTTGTCAGGCTTTCAGACTTTAAAAAGCAATTTTGCTATCTTTAATGGAGTGTAAGAGTCAAGGGGAGAGGTTTTCTGTCCTTTTCTCACTAAACATAAAAACAGTCTCTAAATCTTAAGTTGGGGAGAAGGTCAGTGAGAGAAATGAAGTGACTTCCAATTGGACACATGACCAAACACTTTGTTGACACCTTGGCCAAGAATGTATAAAGGGCGTGGGTGCCAGGCACTGTGCAGATGACCCGTCCTGTCAGTCATGGCTCTTGCACAGACCACGGAGTGGTCTAGTCCAGTGCGCCAGAGAAAGTAGTGACTGTAGACACTACTATTATTAGGTCATCTGGGGTCCTGGGTGACTCGGTAACAACAAAACCCCCACCCTTCACCTGTATCACTTTTTTATATTTTACGCAGTACTTTCACTCCACTCTCTTACTCAATTTCCACAATAAGTCTATCCGGTTGGAAGGGAGACATTTTTACTCCCATTTTAGAGATGAGGAAGCTGGGGCCCAGAGAGGTAAAATTTACTCACCAAAAAGCAAACACAGGCAGTCTTTCCTCCATACCAGGGATGGCAAATACCTTGCCACTCCTCCATCCTTCCTTGCCCAGGACAGACATCACAAATCAATCACAGCCCTCTTCCCACCACGCGCAGATTGCACTTCAGGATCCTTCTCAACACAGCCCTTCTGGCGGCTAGTACCAGTTGCCCAGATAAAACCTGTTTGCTGTTCCTACACTACATCTTGCCAACTCCTCAATACCCAGCCAATACTGTGATGGTGCCATGAGTTTCTGGGAAGTGCGTACGGGCTAAGCTTAGCCTGGCTGCTCAGCCCCAGAAGCCGCAGACAGCCATACATAAGCCCACTCACTGGTTCCAAACGGGCTCCAAATGGAACCAGACGCACCTGCTTTGGGGAGCAGATCCAGAAGAGGGACCCTCATGCCCCCGAGTCTCAAAGGTCTGGGCTCTCCTCACTGCAGGGGCCCCATGACACAGGACCACAGAGGCCCATCTGGACTAATGCACACCTGCTTCAGATACAGCAGGGACCAAACGTATCTGGTTCCAAAACACACCCAGGCCTTGCTGATCCCTGGCAAGAGGTTCATACAGAAAAGGGGCCAAGCACTGCCAGATCCCAAGCACACACTGCCCTGGGCCCTGGGCCTCATCCAACCCCAGGGACACTCTTTCCTCCCTTGTACATCGACTGAGGCTCTCCAGACTGGAGAGATGCTCCCACAATCCTTCCGCAGTGGGCCCCTCCCACAGCCCTGCAAGGAAACCTGTTAAATCATCATCATTAAACCCTAAAAGTGCTCATTTTGACCCTCATGCACTTCCTGTTCTGCCAGGTGGAGAAATGTGAATCCCAGCATGTCTCCCATCTTCCCCAAAACCTCCCAGCTCCCTGAGCCCCAGGGCAGCCCTGGCCCCTCCCCGCCCCAGATGAAGGACCAGTCCCTCCTTGGAGGATGGGAAGCAGCCTGCCAGTCTCACAGAGCAGGGTGGCACAGTACCCACACCTGCTGGCACCAGCTGCCCTGTCTGGGGGGCTTTCCTTCTGGAACCCACAGGGCTCAGTGCTGGCCTCCTGCCAGGCCCGAGGGAGATGGAACACACCCTCTCCATGCCCACGTCCAAAGGGCCTAGACAATGCCTCCCCAGCCTGAGCTCACAGCCGGCACCTCCACTGCCCGCATCTCCCCACGCCCTTCTCTCCCTTCACTTCCCGGCGAGGTCTCCTGGGCCCCAGATCCGAGCTGCCACTGCAGTCATAAATGCCTCACTCTCCAAGTCATCTCTTGCTTCCTCAGCCACCGCTCCACGAGTTCCCCGCCTGGAATTGACAGTTCCAAGGTTTTTTTCTGGAGGACCTCTAGGCAGGGAATACCAAGGGCAGGGGTGGGAGCATCTGGCCCTAGAGGGGGAAGAGTTTATCACTGACCTTATTGAGCAGTGATGGTGGTAACCAAAGGACCTTTAGTTGGTTTTCTTTACTTTCACTTTTTTTTTTTTTTTTTTTTTGCGGTACAGGGGCCTCTCACTGTTGTGGCCTCTCCCGTTGCGGAGCACAGGCTCTGGATGCGCAGGCTCAGCGGCCATGGCTCACGGGCCCAGCCTCTCCGCGGCATGTGGGATCTTCCCCGACCGGGGCACGAACCCGTGTCCCCTGCATCGGCAGGCGGACTCTCAACCACTGCACCACCAGGGAAGCCCTCACTTATTTTTTTACATTCTCTGCAGACAACATACCCCCGCACTGTGCACTTGGGAGTAGGCTGCTCCTCCACGGCCCCTCCCCAGCCGTGGTGCACTGCTGCCATTAGGTGGCTGCAGCCAGTGTCTACAGGGCTGGCTCACATTTCTGGAGAGGACAGAGCAAAGGAATACATGATCCGCAGCCAGGGCAGCGAGAAAGCCCAGCCTTCAGAAGCTCCCCCACCCACTTCTCTTTACAGCTGGGGAAATAAGTGTGGTAAGGTAGGCATGAGGGCGGCCCCTAAGCCCAAGCTCCTGTCTCCACCACCCACACACGTCGGCAATGAGGATGACACCTGGAAGCAAGTGGCAGAGCCAGGAGTTGACCCAAGGTCTACCTGACCCCCTCGCCGCCCACCCTGTCCCCTGGCCTCTCCTCGGGGCTGCCTCCCACCACCCCTCTCTGCCCCCCGCCTGGCTTTCTCTTCATTCATTCACCAAACGCTTGCCAAGAGCCCCTATGAGCCAGGCACCTGTGGGAGGCTTTCCCAGCCCTCACCTCACGGATCCTCCCAACAACCACGCCCACTTATGGATGAGGACGCTGCCACCCCAGAGAGCCCACACTGCCCAGGTCACCCTGAAAGGGAAGGGGCAGAGCCAGGGCGGGTATCAGGTCACTGATCCCAAATCCAGGGTTCTCTCTCTTCTCTGGAGCCTGCACTGGGCCAAGACCCAGTGGGGCCCTGGGCAGAGGTGAGGCCAGCCTCTGGGCAGGAGGCGCTGAGGACCAAGGCCAGGCCCTACTAACCCCGCTCCCAAGCACCACACTGGGACCACCTGCAATGACGCTGGGGTTCTGAAAAGCTGATTCCAAGCTAGCTAGGAAGGGTGGTTCCTGTGAAGCCCACTGCTGGAAGACGCCCAGCATCGCCCAATTCCTGCGGGGTATCCCCCTGGGAACCCCGCCGAAACCCTCAGAGCCGACACACTCAAGACAGAACTCATCATCTCGACCACCTCCCGGGGCTGCATCTCCTTTACAGGCAACACAGCCCTGCTCTCCCCACCCCATCACGCCAGTCTGTCACCGTGTCTTGTAAATGGAAAGAGTGGCCAAGTACTGAGCTAAGAACTTTACACCTGTGTCCTTATTAATCCTCTCTCACAACACCCCGTGGGCTGAGCACCATGACCCCCATTTCACACATGCACAGGCTGAGGTTCAGGGAGACTGGGCAACTTGCCCAAACACACAGCCTGTCAGCACCCGAGCTGTGATGTGAGCCCAAGTGGAGCTGGCTCCGGCATGCTGCCGCTATTCCACCCCTGTCTTTGAAAACGAGCAGGAAGAGGGTGTGTTCCATCTCCCTCGGGCCTGGCAGGAGGCCAGCGCTGAGCCCTGTGGGTTCCAGAAGGAAAGCCCCCCAGCCAGGGCGGCTGGTGCCGGCTGGTGTGGGCACCGTGCCACCCCGCCCTCTGGGACTGGCAGGCTGTTTCAGTGCTCACAGCCTCCCATCCTCCAAGAAGGCGTTGGTTTTGAGCAGAGCAGTGAGGGGATCAGGGCACAGTACTCACTTTGACCCTCACATACCACATCCAGGGTGGAGAAGTGTGAACCCCCCCACATACTACCTACCTCCCTAAAGCCCCCGCCTCCTCCTCCATCTTCCCTCCCTTTGCCTCCAGCCTGGTTCAAGCCTTCACCTCTCCTTCTGTAGAACTATTGCAATAACCTTCTAACCAGCCTCCCTGCTTCAAGCTTCCTTCTTTTAGAAACAATCCATCCTCTCCCGGGGCTTGATCACGCCACTAGTCTGCTCAAACACTTTCCATGGCTCCCTGTTCCTTTAGACAAAAGTGCAGACTCGGGCCTCCCTGGTGGTGCAGTGCTTGAGAATCTGCCTGCCAATGCAGGGGACACAGGTTCGAGCCCTGGTCTGGGAAGATCCCACATGCTGCGGAGCAACTAGGCCCGTGAGGCACAACTACTGAGCCTGCGCATCTGGAGCCTGTGCTCCGCAACAAGAGAGGCCGCGATTGTGAGGGGCCCGCGCACCGCGATGAAGAGTGGCCCCCACTCGCCACAACTAGAGAAAGCCCTCGCACAGAAACAAAGACCCAACACAGCCAAAAATAAAAATAAATTAATTAAAAAAAAAGTGCAGACTCCTCCGCCTGGTGTGCAAGCCCCATGGGCAGCTTCCACGTCCCTTTCCAGTCTTCTGTTCCCAGCACTTCCAGGAAAACCTGCCTCCTTTGTCCCCCCCAGAGAACACCAGGCACTCTCCAACTTTGAGCCTCTGCCCAAACTGTGCCATCAGCTTGGAATACTCTTTCCCTTTTGCCTCATGAAGCCCTCCCTACCTACGAAGCCCGCACGACCCCCACTTCCTCTAGGAAGCCCCCGGGCGTGAGGAGTCACCGGCATGCCCTCGTGTGACACCGCACCTCATTAGGGCACTTGTCACAGCCTGCCCCTCCTCAGAGCTGTGGCAGCCTGGCCACCCAACCCCCAACCACGGACTGTCCATCTCTTTGTCCCCCAGCATTTCCAGAGCCAGTGCCTGGCATAGAATGGGCTTCAGGGAAAGTCTACCCAGAAGAACTTCCTCAGACCTTCAACATATCAATGCAGATCCTTCCCTGACAGTGGGGCCTGTCTTTCCCTGTGGCCAGTCTTAAGCTCAGAGCAAATACTCGTTTCCTGAGGTGGTTACTGGGGAATCCTGGCCCACTCACCCCAAAAGGATTCTAGCGGTGCCCGGGCTGGCACACTTAGCTGTCTCTCCCCTGCCTGGAAACCTGCCACTCAGCCGGCTCTGTCCCCCACTCACACAGCCCACAAATAATAGCTCTGAGCTTTCCTGCAAATTCCATCTTCCCAAATGGAGACTTTAGCTCCACCTGTTCAAGAAAACACAAAACAAGAAGTGAAACAGAGTAGGCCTGGGGGAACAGTCACGTGGCCCTGCAGGGGCAGAGGGGCATCCCTGGGCTCCCCTCTCCTAAAGTATCATTCATGCACATGTACAAAGGCTCTAATCCCGCCACCTCCCCTTGGCCAGCACATCCCAGGTGATGGAGCGTCTTCCCCACGCAGACTCTCACTGTGTCCACACCACAGCCCACCACTGTGGACACCGCTGTCCCGTTTACACACGAGACCTTCAAGGATGAAGGACACGGAGACCAGACACAAGGACACACTCCCCCGAGTCGGGCTTCGAACTCATGTCTTCCGACTCCTGGTCCAGATCCCTTTATGACACAGGGCTGACCCTGAGAAAAGGGTAGGGGGAGAGAGGGATTAGAATGGCATGTTGAAGCTGATAAAGCAATCTCATCTGTTTTCTCATTTCTCCTCACAAGAAGCCTGTGAGAATGAGTCATCTAAAGCAGGGATTCCCAGCCCCAGAGCTACTCACACTGGGGCCGGGCAATTCTTTGCTGTGGGGACTGTCCTTTGTGTTGTAGGATGTTTACCAGCATCCCTGGCCTCTACCCACGAGATGTCTGTAACAGCCTTCCCCTAGTCTTGATGACCAAAAATGTCTGCGGACATTGCCAGACATCCCACTGGGGAGCAAAATCACCCCAGTTGAGAACCGCGATCTAAAGGCACAGGGCGATGGGGCTTCCCTGGTGGCTCAGTGGTTAAAAATCCACCTGCCAATGCAGGGGACACGGGTTCGAGCCCTGGTCCGGGAAGATCCCACATGCCACGGAGCAACTAAACCCATGTGCCACAACTACTGAGCCTGCGTTCTAGAGCCCGTGCACCACAACTACTGAAGCCCATGCACCTAGAGCCCATGCTCTGCAACAAGAGAGGCCAGCTCAGTGAGAGGCCCGCGCACCGCAACGAAGAGTAGCCCCCGCTCGCCGCAACTAGAGAAAGCCCACACGCAGCAATGAAGACCCAAAGCAGTCATAAATAAATAAATAAATAAATTTTTTAAAATTATAAAAATAAATAAATAAAAATAAAGGCACAGGGCGAGATCCCAGCCTCGCGGAAGGCAGGAGACTCCCCACGGTCTCACTCTCCCCCATTCAGGCAGGTGCTTCCTTCTCCTCTACCCATACTCTCTGCTCATCGGGCATCCTCAATCCAACACTACGACAGATGTTCCCTTCTGCACCATCTCCCGCTCGGGGGGCAGAATTGGCCTGCCCACAGGCAATTCTCACATCCGTGGAAGGAAGAAGGGAATCAATATTTACTGAGAGTCAACATTCACTAAGTGTCACATCTCAGAGCTAAGGTCACTCATTAACATCACTTCACAAAACCGCCCCGGCAGGCATCATCACCCCCATTCAAGAGACGCACTAACAGACTCAAAAATTAAATCACTGAAGTTTCACAGCCAAGGGTCAGTCTCTGGATCTGAACCCAGGTCAGAAGACCCGTGCCCAGCAGGCCTGGGTTACCAGAATGGAGTGGCCTTGGTCCACAGGTCCCAAGACCCTCACCCTCCAGGCCCAGGTCCCAGCAACGGACACTGGTAGGGGTGGGAGAAGACCTTCAAGGCCACGCCTGCCCCCTTTCCCAACTCTCCTCCCAGCTGGAAAGGGAGCAGGTGTGATGGCACTCGACATGGTCCCTGAGAGCCCCAGGCACTCAGTGACACGGCTGGTGAACGTGAGGCTGGGGGGTTCCCAGGGGCCGGGCCTCTCCGCCTCCCTGGCTCTGAGACCTGGCGGAGGTCGCCCGCCTCTCCACTCCCCCTCCACCTGCAGCAAGTTAATCCCTTCCTCCACATCCCTGCAGAGTTAAAGTGCTAGGAAATCAGGAATGCGTGTCTTCAGAGTTTTGTACTGTTTCAGTAACTTCCCCTAAAATCGGCTTTCCCAGCGTGCTGGGGGAGCTTTTGACCATGTATGACTCTTTTTATTCATCATACTGCTCTGGGGTCCGCTAGGAGCAGGAAGATGTGACCTTGAAATATGGCTCTGAGCCAGAGGACCCTAGCAACTCCCAGTGACCTTCAGGGAGTAAGCACCAATGGTGCTGGAGGCACAGAGAATTTATCTGAAAGTTTTTAAAATTCAGCTGTGCCAAGAACTGCCCTCTGGAATGGGAGGGGAGCCATCCATCCGTATGGTGCAGGGGTTCGGGCAGAAGCCTGCCATGCCCCAGGCCTCTGACCTCCCACAGCCTCAGGGTACAGGCCACCCACATTATATCAAAATGGACACATCTCAAACCTAGCAAATCCAACCCCAAACTCTCACCTTCTCCCCAAAACTGCTTCTCCCACAGTCTTCTCCAACCCCATTAATGGAAATTCCATCCTTATGTTTGCTTGGGCCGAACTCTTGGCCTCATCCTTGACCTTCCCCTTTCTCTCCCACCTCCCCCACTGCCACATCCCTGCATCCAGCTCATCAGGAATGCCTTCCTTTCCAAAATTCCAAGGCTCCAACCACTTCTCACCAACTCACTGCTACCACCTGGCTCCAAAACACCAGGACCCCTCACCCGGATTGTGACCACGGCTTCTTAACCGGGCGCCTTCGCCCCCACCTCTTCGTCTATTCCCAGCACTGCAGCCAGAGCCATCCTACTAAAACGTAAGTCAGATCTTGTTACTTCTCCACTCAAAGCCCTCCGTCTGCTCCCATTTCACCCGGGGTGGTAGCCAAACTCCTCACAATGGCCTACAGAACCCCGCAGTGGGTCCCACCTCCTCTCTGACCTCATACCCCCCAGCTCCCTCGATGCCCCCATCACATACCAAGTCAACCTCACTGCCAAAGACCTGCACTGTCCAACACAGTAGAAACTTGCCACATGTCCACTGAGGCCCGGCAATGTGGCTAGTGTAACGGAATTTTTAAATATATATCATTTTCAATAACTTACATGTTAAAAATGATACTCCATTCATTTATCAGAAAACTTTTAAATATGTTTGCAACAACCTGGGTGTGTGAGTCTACCTTTTTAACTGTAAATTTTATGAGCTCTAAACACAGATCAGGTATTTCCAGTGAAGATTTAGTATCCAGTTGAGATGTGCTGTAAGATACACAACACACCAGATTTCAAAGACTTGTAGGAAAAACAGAATCTAAACTACCTCAATAATTTTTTACATTGATTATATGTTGAAATGGTAATGTTTTTACTGTATTGGGTTAAATAGAAAATATCACTAACATTAGTTTCACATTTCTCTTTTTCTTTTCTCTAATATGGCTACTGGACAACCTAAACTTCCAGATGTGGCTTCTATTATATTTTTACTGGACAAGGCTGCCCAGACCATGTCAGGCATAATGCCGATCCAGTGCCTTCACACTGCTCTTTCCTCTTCTGCCGTGGCTCGCTCACTCCCTTGCCTCCTAAACATCTTTCATCAGTTGTCGCCTTCTTAGTGAGATCTTCCCCACCTATTTAAAATCATAACTCTTCCCTCAGAACTCCCTGCCCTCCCATCCCACCTTTCTTTCTCTTCGTATCATTTATTGCTATCTAACAAAAAGGATAATTAACATATAGTTTATTGTCAGTTTTACCTACTAAAATGTAAGTTCCAGACTGACATGTACACACTGCTCTATTTTAAATGGATAACCAACAAGGGTCTACTGTATAGCACAGGGAAGTCTGCTCAATATTATGTAACAACCTAAATGGGAAAAGATTTTGAAAAAGAATAGATACATGTATATGTATAACTGAATCACTTTGCTGTACACCTGAAACTAACACAACATTGTTAATCAGCTACACTCCAATATAAAATAAAAAGGTTTTTAAAAAATCTCCAAAACAAATGTATGTTCCTACATATCGATAATTACCTTAATGTGAATGGAATAAATGCTCCAACCAAAAGACACAGGCTCGCTGAATGGATACAAAAACAAGACCTATATATATGCTGTCTACAAGAGACCCACTTCAGACCTAGGGGCACAAACAGACTGAAAGTGAGGGAATGGAAAAAGATATGCCATGCAAATGGAAATCAAAGAAAGCTGGAGTAGCAATACTCATAGCAGATAAAATAGACTTTAAAATAAAGAATGTTACAAGAGACAAGGAAGGACACTACATAATGATCAAGGGATCAATCCAAGAAGAAGATATAACAATTATAAATATACATGCATCCAACATAGGAGCACCTCAATACATAAGGCAACTGCTAACAGCTATAAAAGAGGAAATTGACAGTAACACAATAACAGTGGGGCACTTTAACACCTCACTTACACCAATGGACAGATCATCCAAAGAGAAAATTAATAAGGAAACGCAACCTTTAAATGACACAATAGACCAGGTAGATTTAATTGATATTCATAGGACTTCCATCCAGAAACAGCAGATTGCACTTTCTTCTCAAGCACACATGGAACA
Source organism: Leucopleurus acutus (assembly GCF_964270905.1). NCBI lineage: Eukaryota > Metazoa > Chordata > Mammalia > Artiodactyla > Delphinidae > Leucopleurus > Leucopleurus acutus. The sequence continues at coordinate 81,208,997 of NC_139143.1, read as the reverse complement.
TTCTCCAGGATAGATCACATCTTGGGTCACAAATCAAGCCTCAGTAAACTTAAGAAAATTGAAATCATGTCAAGCATCTTTTCTGACCACAATGCTATGAGATTAGAAATCAATTACAGGCAAGAAAACCTAAAAAGCACAAACACATGGAGGCTAAGAAATACGTTGCTAAAAAACCAAGAGGGCTTCCCTGGTGGCGCAGTGGTTGAGAGTCCGCCTGCCTGCCGGTACAGGGGACGTGGGTTCGTGCCCCGGTCCTGGAGGATCCCACGTGCCGCAGAGCGGCTGGGCCCGTGAGCCATGGCCACGTCCGGAGCCTGTGCTCCGCAACAGGAGAGGCCGCGGCAGTGGGAGGCCCGCATACCGGAAAAAAAAAAAAAAAAAAAAAACCAAGAGATCACTGAAGAAATCAAAGAGGAAATCAAAAAATACCTAGAAACAAATGACAATGAAAACACGACGATCCAAAACCTATGGGATGCAGCAAAAGCAGTTCTAAGAGGGAAGTTTATAGCAATACAAGCCTACTGCAAGAAACAAGAAAAATCTCAAATAAACAATCTAACCTTACACCTAAAGGAAATAGAGAAAGAAGAACAAACAAAACCCAAAGTTAGTAGAAGGAAAGAAATCATAAAGATCAGAGCAGAAATAAATGAAGCAGAAACAAAGAAAACAATAGCAAAGATCAATAAAACTAAAAGCTGGTTCTTTGAGAAGATAAACAAAATTGATAAACCTTTAGCCAGACTCATCAAAAAAAAGAGGGAGAGGACTCAAATCAATAAAATTGAAATGAAAAAGGAGAAGTTACAACAGACACCACAGAAATCAAAGCACCCTAAGAGACTATTACAAGCAACTCTATGCCAATAAAATGGACAACCTGGAAGAAATGGACAAATTCTTAGAAAGGTAGAAACTTCCAAGACTGAACCAGGAAGAAACAGAAAATATGAACAGACCAATCACAAGTAATGAAATTGAAACTGTGATTAAAAATCTTGTAACAAACAGAAGTCCAGGTCCAGATGGCTTCAAAGGTGAATTCTATCAAACATTGAGACGAGCTAACACCCACCCTTCTCAAACTCTTCCAAAAAACTGCAGAGGAAGGAACACTCCCAAACTCATTCTATGAGGCTACCATCACCCTGATACCAAAATCAGACAGAGATACTACAAAAAAGAAAATTACAGACCAATATCATTGATGAATATAGATGCAAAAATCCTCAACAAAATACTAGCAAACAGAATCCAACAACATATTAAAAGGATCATACACCATGATCAAGTGGGATTTATCCCAGGGATGCAAGGATTCTTCAATATATGCAAATTAATCAATGTGATACACCATATTAACAAATTGAAGAAGAAAAACCATATGATAATGTCAATACAGGCAGAAAAAGCTTTTTACACAATTCAACACCAATTTATGATAAAAAGTCTCCAGAAAGTGGGCATAGAGGGAACCTACCTCAACATAATGAAGGCCATATATGACAAACCCACAGCAAACATCATTCTCAATAGTGAAAAACAGAAAGCATTTCCTCTAAGATCAGGAACAAGACAAGGATGCTCATTCTCACCACTATTATTCAACATAGTTTTGGAAGTCCTAGCCATGGCAATCAGAGAAGAAAAAGAAATAAAAGGAATACAAATTGGAAAGTCACTGTTTGCAGAGGACATGATACTATACATAGATAATACTAAAGATGCCACCAGAAAACTACTAGAGTTAATCAATGAATTTGGTAAAGTTACAGGATACAAAATTAATGCACAGAAATCTCTTGCATTCCTATACACTAACAATGAAAGATCAGAAAGAGAAATTAAGGAAACAGTCTCATTCACCACTGCAACAAAAAGAATAAAATACCTAGGAATAAACCTACCTAGGGAGACAAAAGACCTGTACTCAGAAAACTATAAGACACTGATGAAAGAAATCAAAGATGACACAAACAGATGGAGAGATATACCATGTTCTTGGATTGGAAAAATCAATATTGTGAAAACGACTATGCTACCCAAAGCAATCTACAGATTCAATGCAATCCCTGTCAAATTATCAATGGCATTTTCCACACAATCAGAACAAAAAAAATCTTAAAATTTGTATGGAGACACAAAAGACCCAGAATAGCCAAAGCAGTCTTGAGGGAAAAAAATGGAGCTGGAGGAATCAGACTCCCTGACTTCAGACTATACTACAAAGCTACAGTAATCAAGACAATATGGTACTGGCACAAAAGCAGAAATATAGATCAATGGAACAGGATAGAAAGCTCAGAGTTAAAGCCACATACATATGGTCAACTAATCTATGACAAAGGAGGCAAGGATATACAATGGAGAAAAGACAGTCTCTTCAATAAGTGGTGCTGGGAAAACTGGACAGCTACATGTAAAAGAATGAAATTAGAACACTGTCTAACACCATATACAAAAATAAACTCAAAATGGATTAAAGACCTACATGTAAGGCCAGACACTATCAAACTCTTAGAGGAAAATATAGGAAGAACACTCTTTGACATAAATCACAGCAAGATTTTTTTTGACCCACCTCCTAGAGTAATGGAAATAAAAACAAAAATAAACAAATGGGACCTAATGAAACTTAAAAGCTTTGCACAGCAAAGGAAACTAGAAACAGTACGAAAAGACAACTCTCAGAATGGGAGAAAATATTTGCAAATGAATCAACGGACAAAGGATTAATCTCCAAAATATATAAACAGCTCATGCAGCTCAATATTAATAAAACAACCCAATCAAAAAATGGGCAGAAAACCTAAGTAGACATTTCTCCAAAGAAAACATACAGATGGTCAAGAGGCACATGAAAGCTGTTCAACATCACTAATCATTAGATAAATGTAAATCAAAACTACAATGGGGGCTTCCCTCGTGGCAGAGTGGTTAAGAATCCGCCTGCCAATGCAGGGGACACGAGTTCAAGCCCTGGTCCAGGAAAATCCCACATGCCGCAGAGCAACTAAGCCCGTGCACACCATAACTACTGAGCCTGCGCTCTAGAGCCCACGAGCCACAACTACTGAGCCCACATGCCACAACTACTGAAGCCTGCACGCCTAGAGCCCGTGTTCCGCAACAAGAGAAGCCACCGCAATGAGAAGCCCACACACCACAATGAAGAGTAGCCCCTGCTCACCACAACTAGAGAAAGCCTGCATGCAGCAATGAAGATCCAATGCAGCCAAAAATAAATAAAGAAAGAAAACTACAATGAGGTATCACCTCACACTGGTTAGAATGAGTATCATGACAAAATCTACAAACTACAAATGCTGGCAAGAGTGTGGAGAAAAGGGAACTCTCTTGCACTGTTGGTGGGAATGTAAATTGATACAGCCCCTATGGAGAACAGCATGGAGTTTCCTTAAAAAGCTAAAAATAGAATTACCATATGACCCAGCAATCCCACTACTGGGCCTATACCCCAAGAAAACCATAATTCAAAAAGACACATGCCCCCTAATGTTCACTGCAGCACTATTTACAATAGCCAGGTCATGGAAGCAACCTAAATGCCCATCGACAGACGAATGGATAAAGAAGATGTGGTACATATATACAATGGAATATTACTTAGTCATAAAAAGGAACAAAATTGGGTCATTTGTAGAGATGTGGATGGACCTAGAGGCTGTCATACAGAGTGAAGTAAGTCAGAATGAGAAAAACAAATATCACATATTAACGCATATATGTGGAATCTAGAAAAATGGTACAGATGAACCGGTTTGCAAGGCAGAAATAGAGACACAGATGTAGGAAACAAACATATGGACACCAAGCGGGGAAAGCAAGGGTGGTGATGGTGGTGGTGGTGGGATGAATTGGGAGACTAAGATTGACATATATACACTAATATGTATAAAACAGATAACATAAGAACCTGCAGTATAAAAAATAAAATAAAATAAAATTCAAAAAATATATATATATGTTCCAGAGGCCAGGGTTTTTTATCTTTTATGGTTTCTTTGTACTATATCTGTGGTGTCTAGAACAATGCTGGCACAAAATAGATGTTCAATAACTACTTATTGAATGAATAAAGTTACGTATTTTTCCGCCTGGCCTCCCTACTCTGCTAGAAATTTCTAAAGAGCAGTGCCAGGCATACAGTTGTTGCTTGATATATGACTAGTAGGCTGATCTGGGGAAACAAAGGCAGCTCAGCTGAGTCATGGCACAGAAGACAAAAGCAAGAACCAAGGGTCCTTGAAGTGGACCCTGTGTCTCCTCCCCTCTGCTGTCCAGGCTCCTCTCACCCCATCTCCAGCAAAGCTACCCATCAGCCCAACAGCAGTGGGTACTTCAGAGGAAGGTACATTTCCTTTCCTTCCTATCGATTTTTATTCTCCCAGTGAGAAGACAAATCTGTTTCCCCTCCACCAGAAAGCCTCGAGCCATGGCTACTGACATTATAGTAATTAAATCCCTGCTGCTAGGAGGGTTCAGAAGCCGAACAGGCCTCATGCCAAGGGCTAGCCTGCAGGGAGGGAGGCTGGCCGGGAGGGTCTGTCTCAGCCATCTCCTGATAGTGAGAAAATCCACTTAGCCACAATGCCTTCACGGGTTTTCACCCCTGGGTAGGAAGAGAAAACCTCTCCAGCTGGACTTCCCTGGTGGTGCAGTGGTTGAGAATCTGCCTGCCAATGCAGGGTACACGGGTTTGAGCCCTGGTCTGGGAGGATCCCACATGCTGCAGAGCAACTAAGCCACAGCTACTGAGCCTGCGCTCTAGAGCCCGCAAGCCACAACTACTGAGCCCGTGTGCCACAACTACTGAAGCCCACATGCCTAGAGCCCGTGCTCCACAACAAGAGGAGCCACCTCAATGAGAAGCCCACGCACTGCAACGACGAGTAGCCTCTGCTCGCCATAACTAGAGAAAGCCTGCACCCAGCAACGAAAACCCAATGCAGCCAAAAAATAAACAAAGAAATTTATTTTAAGGAAAAAAAAAACACCTCTCCAGCCCACCTCTACCTCCACAACGCACCCACCAAACAGCCAAGCGCTCCTTCACTCCGGGCATCACAGCTTTCTTCTCCTTCACTCCTTAATTCCATCTGGTCCTCATGACCCTCATCCCTTAAAATGGCCAGTGGAGAAATTATCATCATCCTCAACCTCACTTCTCCCATTTTCCAGATGACAAAACAGAGGCCCAGAAACCAAGTTTCCTCAATCCTAGTCCAGGGCTTTTTTCTTCACCCACAATCTTTACTGGTGCTCAGCATGGGCCACAATCCATGTCACATGCTTTCCATACAGTGGTGCCTCATTTAATCCTCAGAACTGCCCCAGAAGTAGAGTTAGGATTAACCCCCAAGGAAGTAGAATCAAAGCATTGAAGCAACTTACCTAAAGCCACACGTGACAGTCAGGATTCAAACCCAGCTCTGTCATGTGGAAGCCTGTTCTCCCAACGCCAGGCTATGCTGCCATAACGCCAAGCTATGCTGCCATATATAAGAGGCGGGGGGGCAGCTGGGAGATAGATACAAGGGAAGATGAAAGAAGTGAAGGCAAGGTGAATCCGCAGGGAATAGAGGGCGGGGGAACAGGCAGAAGGAATGGATGACTCAGCCAGGTTGGCGGGTCAAATCCAGGACACGTGTGTGGTTTTGTCTCCTATAAAACTCTCATCATACCTGTCATAACTTGGTCAACGCCTGCCTCCCTGACCAGCCTGTGAACTCCGTGTCTTGTTAAGTATTGAACCCCAAGAGCCAACCTGGCACCTGTTGACCCTCATGAATAGTTATCCACAAAAGACCAAGGGCTTGAGAAGCAAGGGGTGGCGTGGTTCTGGGATAGACATGGAGTGGGACCAACAGAGGAGAGCGGGGCAGGAGGCACTGGAATGCACATGAAACGGGATGGGCCCAGGAAGATGCCTGCTGGCCAGGCCGGCAACAGATGATCTGGCCAGGAAGGAGCACAAGGTCAGCGACTCTATCTAGTCCTCTGGGCTTTGGTGACTAAGTCTGTGTTTGGAGTTTTCAGATTATACAATGAGAAAATTAACGATAAGAACAGCTGGCACTTCCCCAGCCCTTTACCATGAGCCCAGCGCTGGGTCTTGTCTCATGGGCTCCTCATGACACACATCCTCATCCCTATTCACAGATCTGGAGATTGAAGCTCACGGAAGTCAACTTTGTCATCTAGGTTGTACAGCCAAGAAGCTGCAGAGCTGGAACAAGAACACCAAAGCATGTCTGTTGACTGATCAGCTGACCCCTCCAGAGCCTGCGGGGGACCATCCTCGGCCCCAGAGCCCAGCCTTCCCTGTCAACGTACCCAGGGCTCATGGAGGTTCAACAGGCTTCTGCATCTAAGCTGAGAGCCTCCCCCTCCCTCTCCTCCCTCTCCTCCCTGCAGAGCTCAAAGCATCCACTGAGGCTCTGGTAAGGCTAGTGGGACCGTGAGGGTGGCATAAAACTAAAAGGGGTGGGGTGGGCAAGGGGGGAGAGAACAAGAACAGCTCTTTTGGCTTGAAAGAGCCCCAAGCCAGGAGGTGATCTGCAAAATCATGTGTTCAAGCCCCAAGTCCACTACTTCCTGGCTGTGAGACCCTGGGCAAGTCACCTAACCTCTTTGATCCTTGGGTCAGTCATCTGTAAAACAAGGATTGTTGTGAGGATTAGACGAGAAGAGGTGTGTGAAAGCACTAGTTGTAGGCCCTTCATAAATGTTCATTCTCTTCTCCTCCTCCATTTACCCCTTTTTACACTCCTAAGAGTTGCTTTGGAGTCATTTTTATGGAAGGGGAAAGAAGTATCCACTTTGTGAGAGAGGCACGTTCTGCCAAGCAGCTGAGGACAGAAGCATGAGAGATGGTCCCCTCCACCCAAGAGGAAACCCTCATGACTCAACCTCCATCCTGGACTTGCTCTTCACTCACATCAATTTCATTTCACTCTTGAGGGATCTTTCCATCACTGGCACACAGCGTGGACCAGTCTGGTGTCTTGTGCCAAAATGTCCTCCCACCCGGCTCCGCATCATTACTACCCCAGGAGCAGCGGAGAGCATCTTGGCAGAGCTGAACGCCCGGTCCAGCCCAGAGCAAGAGAGCCAGGGAGTCATGGGCCCAGCTCTAAGGGTTTCTACAAACCCATAGCCACCGAACTCTCAAAAGAAATAGCATGGCAAAGGCTGCCACGGACCAGCGTGGACCAAAGAGCCCCCGGGGGCCAGGTCTGTGCCTAATTGAATCCTCCACCTCCACCCTCAGCAATGGGAATTATAATCCCACTTTCCAAAAAAGGGGCCACTGCTCAAGGCCATACAGCTCAATAGCACATGTCCAGGATTTGAATCCAGGTCTGTGTTGAAAGTCTGAGCTCTTCTAGGAAGAGGCAGAGAAAAACACATTTCATTGAGGAGAGACCCCTATAGCTGACTCACATCCTTAAGGGCACAGACCTTTGCACTCCTGGAACCTAGACTGGGGCCTGCCACATAGCAGGTGCTCAGTGGGACTAAAACCCAGCATTCCTGGATTCTAGCTGTACCCTTACCACTCACAATGCTGAGTGGCCTTGGACAAGTCACATAACTTCTCTGGGTCTTGGGATCCTGTAAAGAGGAAGATGGTCTCTGCCCTGCCTTCCTCACTGAGGTGGGAGGCCTGTACAGGGGCCATGTCACCCAGGCTGGCACACCTGGTGGGCCCATGGAGCTTGGCCATTGAGGGAGGTATGGTACCACACCAGGCCAGATATGCCAGCAGCTGCCCCTGGAGGAGGCCTCCCCTGAGTCAACCCACCGATGCCATCCAGCTCTGAGCCCCTCCAAAGGCAGTAGCCCGACCCACAGCAACACGCCCTGCCCAAGCCCTCATCCTAGAGGAAGGTGACGTCACCCATGTCTGTGGCTCCGGGCATTCCCACATGTGGGAGCTATTCGGGGACTGACTGAGCAAGCCAACATCCTACCCGATGGAAGCCAGAAGAGAGAGAAAATGGCTAAGCCCCAATTTGTTAAAATCAGAAATCTTCTTAAAAGGGAGAAAAGGCTGTGCAAAAATCCCTGCTGGTGGAACCTTGCGAGGATGCAGGCAGGTGCCAACTCAGGCAAAGGCGCTAAGAAGAACTGCCATTTGTTGGCAGCCTGGGATGTGCCAGCCACTGGGCTGGCCACTTACCCAACCATTATCACGTTTAGTTCTCACCAGGCTGGTGAATGCCACCCTCTCCATTTACAGATGGGGAAACTGAGGCTCAGAGACTTTGAGTCACTGGCCTTATGGTCACCCAGCAGCACAGGGCTGGGTCAGAATTAGCCCCCAGCGCAGTCTCTTCCCCACTCCCCAAGGTTAGCCAGCACATCACCTGTCTCCTCCCCCTCCCTGTCTGTGGGATGGTCCTGGCCAAGACCCCCAGCTTGCTGGGCTTCTCCATTTATCAGCTCAAGCTAAACATCAATGATTCTGAAGATGCTGGCTGGCAGGCCTGGTGCCCATGAGCTCTGAGGGGCAGGTACCAGCCCATTCAGCCCCCGTGGGAGCGTCCTGTAAGACAGCTTTTCTGTTCATTTGACACTGAGCACAATGCCTGTCCTTTAAGAAAAATGCCCAACAAGCTGACTCAAAAATAACAGATGCCAATTTGCATATTATTTCACACATCATTTGCATGTTGTTCATTTAGTGTTATCACGGCTCTGCTCAGAATACAACTCTGGTTACCTTACAACCAGGCCTTGGGGAAAAAAAATGGCCTCCACGCAGGGCGAGCCCTGATCCCCTGGTACATCCCTCCCCAACCCAGCTGCTCTTTATGCTCCTTGGCGCCTGGTCGGGAGAGTTAACACCTGCCAGCGCAGAAAGGATAGGGAGAACCTTGATTCACGAGCCCTCACAACCTTTTGAATTCAAGACGGTACCCCATCGCAAGTCTTGAAGGAAAAATTATGTTCTCTTGAAGACATGTCAGGAAAGCCTTAGCAGTCTTTGCTTGCCCAGTTCTGTCCCAGGAAGGCCTCCCGGCTGGCCCTCCCGCTGTCATCCGTGCTCTCAGCCTCATTCTGCCTGGTCATCGTGTGTCCCCCTGACCTTCCTCCGGGCCTCCTGGCCTGGCTCCCTGGGCTTATTTTTGTCCTCTCTCCACCTGTCCGATTTGCAGGTCCACACCCAACGAGCTGTGCCCAGGCCACAGATTGCTGACGCTGAGTGTAGAATAACTGGGTCCCATGAGGTAAGAAGGCTCCAGAAGCCCAGGCCAGGCCATCACTGCAGCCCCACCTTCCAGGGAGCAGTCTGCTTCCCTCTTACTTGTGCAGACACACCCACAGGGACCCAGGCAGAAACAGGACCGAAGGTAAAGCCATTTGATTTTAGGAGAAAGGGGGCATGTGCCACACGTGTTCACCTCTTCCAGAGCCCTTTTCTACAGCCACCTGTGTGGAGGGTGACACATGCACCCGCGCCCTCCACGGCTCTCTGGGGGACTCAGGGCTAACAGCATCATCTTCTAAGCACTGCTCTCACAAAAGCAACAGCTGATGGGCTCAGTGTGTGCCCAGCTCTGCCCTGGGTGCTATGCTGTAGGCAGGGGCTGTGATTCGCTCTGAACATCTGAGAAACAGGCTCCAGGTTCAGGAAACTCCCTGAGGACCCCCCCTTAGGATGCTGCCGAGTCTGGATGCGAACCCAGAGCCCACGGCTGCAACTGCCATGCCAGGCCACCTCTGCCAATCAGTATTGCCTCTGAGAAAAGAAGAGCAGCACCCGCTCTTCAGGGTCTGAGGGTGCAGAACTCTAGGAAGAACTCTGAGCCCCTGGCAATTACAGTTATCAACTAAATATTAAATCCCAGGCTTCCCTTTCCTCCCTACCTGTCCCTGTGGATACCACATGGCGGGAACTCCAAGCTGCCCCTGCTCCATTCCCTACTCACTCTGCACCCTGTACCCTGGCTGCCAACGTTCTCACGCTCAGAAAGGCCCCCTGCACATGACCCTGCCATCTTGGTCTGTCTAACCCTTCAGGGGCCACCCCACCTCCCACAGGGAGCCTCCCAAACATCCCGAATGACTGCCTGCTTCCTCAGAGCTCCCAACACCCCTGCAGCCCAGCCTGGATGGACGGTGCCTGGGTGCAGGCCCGACGCCCCTTGAAAACAGGAGTTGGAGGGCCGTGGCTTGCTGTCTTGGTGATGGAACAGCAACAAATACATGTTTGATGGAATCAGAAAGCTTTGGAGCAGGAAGGGAGTTCAGCATCAGAGTCCAGCCCTCATTTTTAAGCTAGAGAAACAGAGACCCAGAGAAGTGAAGGGACTTGACAAAGGCCATACAACACGTCAGAAGCAAGAGGTGGAGGCGCCTCCTGAGGGCTCCTTCAAAGCAGAGATAGGCCTTTCTTTAACATTAACTGCCGCTGACAGAGCTAAACAAAGCCTCACGCCGGGGAAGTAGGAAACTGGGACTCAAGGATGCGGAAGAAAGTTCTAGAAGCAGGGATGGAGCAGCCCTTGAAGGTTCCCTCACTCAAATCCCCAGCAGAGGTTTCTGGTGGGATTTGGAACAGAGAGACGAGCAAGGCACTGGGGACCTGAGCTCGCGTTCTAGAACCATCTCTCCTCACACGGGCACCAGGAGTAGCCACTCAACCCCTCTGCAGCTCAGTTTTCTCATCTGTGAGATACTCTGACTGTAATGACTCCCAGGCCAAGGTGGGGACCCTGAGGAGAAACAAACATGGAAATACCTTGGATGTGAGATGCTGAGCCCGCGCGGGTCACCCCAATAAGTAGCCCTGCAGCCAGTGCTGGAAAGGGGAGAGGAGGGCGACGGGAAGCTCACAGGAGGACCAAGAGGCCAGGGAGCCGTGCGCGGAAGTGTCCCGGCCTGCTGGCTCTCGAGGGTGGAGGGGAGCCCTTCGGGGCTGCGTGAGGAGTCCTCCCGGTCCAGGCCTTCGCAGGGAGGGGTCTAATTCCACACCTTCCACCCTCTCAGCTTTGCCAGCATCACTCTGGGGCGGTATTACCAGGCCTCCAGGTGAGGAGGCATCCCGATGACGGACAGTGGGCCTGTCCACATCTCACCCTGGACCCAGGCTGCACCCAGGGCCCCACCCCCTTGCCCTGGCCACCCCCCAGGACACTGTCTCCTCTGGGTACCTGCACTGGCATCTCCCACCCTCCATCAAGCCGCTTCCTGCCTATCTCTCGGTAAAGTTCAGCCCGTCCCAACATTTTGCATCAAGGCTCTCATGCCCATAAACCTTGATTTGTCTCTTACGAATGATAAGCAATTTCTCCAGCAGCAGCAGGCAAGGAAAAAGGCCTAAACTTGGGAGTCCAATGGGCCTGGGTTCTTATTCCAGCGCTGCCACCCACTAGCAGTGTCAGCTTGGCCTCATGACTTCATCTACAAAGGGTGCCGTGACCACCCCCTACCTCCAGGACTCTCGAGGATAAAGCCGGCCCAGTGAGGCACAAATGGTCCCCTCCTCCCCCGCCCCATCACCCAGCAGCATTCGTGGCCCATGCAGTGCCAGGCCCAGAGATGAAGCAGGGTGGTCCCTGCCCCCAGCTCCCCCTCCCTCCTTGCTCTCGGAGCCCAGCTGAGCTCCTGGGGGTGGAATGACAGGGTCGGGGGAGGGGGCACCCAAAAACCCATCAGCCTCCTCCAGACTTTCCTTACCAGAAGAAAAGGCACTAGAATTTTCCTCCCCAAAGCTCCCGAGAACAGTGCAGTCTTAGAATCATTATTTAAAGAGGAATAGGAGGCTTTCTTCTTTCTCTCTGTGCCTTTGGGGTTTTGAAAGAAAGAGAAGAAAAACAGCTACGAATGAATGAACGTGCTGGTCTGCCTGCCACTGAGCTGAGGAAGGCGGTGTTTCATCAATATACAGCCGCCCTCCACAACCCCTTCCTCTCTCCCTCCCTCTCTCTCCCTCTCTCTCTAGTACACACTCATTTTCTCCCCCAAATGTGCTTTACAAATAACTGCAACAAAACCAAACCTTTCAGTTCTGATTTTACATCTCTCTCCCAGCCTCACCTTCACCACAGAGGTTACTCCAATTGCTTTTCATTTTGTTTTTCTTTACCCTTATATTTTTTAGAGCAGATCTTTGGACGCTGGCCTCACAAATCCCCCTTCCTGCAAGCTCAATAAGGGAAATACAAGGCCATCCACCAGCTCTCTAATTAGCCTGTGTAGCCGATAAATGCCCTAGCAATGATGCCAGGGCCGGAGCAGCAGGGAGCACTGCCCATGGGGAAGGGAAGTCCGGATGTATTATGAAGTCTTTCCCCCGGGACAGTTATAAATAGTGTCATGACATGCAAAGGAGAAGCATATATAAAAGTTATCTGTCCCTTCTGTGGGTTACAAACGTTTGGCTCATTTGCAGACTGTCCACAAAGGTTATAAATAGAGTCGCCACTACCCTGGGTGGGAGAAGGGGCTCGTTTTCATGCTCCCAGAGTCTCTCTTGCCCTCCTTGGGCCAAGACGCTGGGTGTGATGATAAAATGTATGCCTGGGACCTTGGTGGCTGGCTCCCAGGCTCCTACCTCTAGCCAATCGCTTATAAAGAGTCTCCTGCCTTCTGCAACCCGGTCCTGCATGTCATCCCACAGGGAGGCTCCACGCAGAGGAGTCTGACCTATTCCTACTTTCCCAGCATGCTTGAAACCACAGACACGAGTGCCTTGAGGCATCTGCTCCCAATCATCAGGACATCCCCCCACAGTCACCCCCCTACCCCAAAGCGGCTCCTGGGTCTGGCAGGAAGTGTGGACAATTCACCCAGCAGAGCCCCGGCTGCTGCTCTGCCCTTCTGCAGAGAAGACCTCCATGACAGCGAGGGCAGGGGAACAGAAGAGCTGGGACCGGTGAGCCCACTCAATCATTCAGGCTGGAAGCTGGGGGTGGACCTCTGTGAGGTCAGCAAAGAGATACAAGTTGGCCCTAAGGGGCCCCACTCTCTTGGAAGAGCGAACGGCCGATACAGAGAAGGCCGCCCTTTTCAGGGTGGCCTCCCACGAGGGGGCCTGAAGAAAGGAAGCCACGCATGGAGTAGATAGGGAAGCCCCAGCATATCCACTCCTCCACCCACGGCCCGGGTGACCCCAGCAACAAGGCCCCCAGGGGGAGCTGGAAGAGCGGAGGGGCAGGAAGTTGGTGGGGAGGGCAGGAGTGGGGCACAAGAGGGGCAGAGGATGGGCTCTACCTGGGCAGCGAAACTCAGACAGATTGTGAGTCCAGAGGTGGTTAAGTGGTTTGAGGTTGTGCAAAATTGGTGGATCCAGAGAACCACCCTGCTGCTGTCCCAGCATTTCCCAGCCTCCCCTGGGCTGACCCCACAGCCCGACGCCCGAGGTCCCTGAGCCACCGATGACTTGCCAGCTGGATGGGGGCACCAGCTCAGACACCAGCAGGATGGCAAGGTGAGGAGGGGGCATCCACAGAGTCCCCAGCTCTCTCTGGACTCAAGTGGAAAGAGCACAGCAGGCAGTGTAAGACCACAAAGTGGGTGTGTATCAAACCAGCTCTGGGAGAAAATAAAGCATGCCAAGAACGACTCCCCAAATCCTCATTCCTTAATCCTGACCAGCACTAATGCAGTAGAGACAATGCCACTAAGATTCCTCAACAGGACCTCTAGACCTGGCCTATGATGGGGGCTAAGGCCTCAAGGGTAAATCCACCCATAAGGAAAACACCTGGACGCTCATTCGGTTCGGGGATAACCCAGTAGCATCAGAAGCCACAGCCTTGGCGTGATCACAAACAGCTCTCCTCTTACCGCAGCCCATCTTCCTTCCCCATCATCACCTGAGGCATGGGAGAGCAGAGCCAAGGACCATTCCGTCCTGATTTCTTATCTCCTCAGGCCGCCTCCCTTTTGCATTAACTGACTACGCTCAGGGGTCATGCCATTTTCCTTCTCAAGAGAGCCAGGCCTGCATGATGAATTCCTCCCCCAGTAACAGATATCAGCCAAAGACAGGCAAACAGGAAGGCCACAGCCCCGTGGAAAAGAGCAGAGAACTTCCGAAAGCAGCAGCTCAAGCACAAGGTTAGTTAGTAATCTTCATCATTTGGGGAAAAGAAAGTGTGTCCCTCTCCCCAGGGCCTTTGAGTGGGAACTGCCACCATCAGTGCAGAATAACCCAGTCTGGGTGGGGTGCCTGAGGCCACCCTGTCCACCCTCCTGCTTCCAGACCAGTTAGCAAAGCCAACCAGACACAGAGAGTTCTCCAGCAAGAGGCTGTTACCCATCCCTCCCCAGGGTCCACTGAACATCTGAGTTCCCCCAGCTGTTGATTCTTCATTCTGAGCTAAACCCTCTTGTCACAACAGAGTCCGTTTTCTCTGCAAGGCTGGAGAACAAATGTTCACCTCCCCTACAACAGACCCATGCTATAGGTGGTTTCCAGTCAGAAGACCCAGCCCCATCTCAGAACTTCTCCCCTCCGAGATACAGAACTTCTCGCTCCACTGACAAGTCTTAGTTCCCAAGCTATCAAGGCCCCAACTAATTCTGGAGCCAGAGTTAGATAACAGAGGAAAAAGACATCTCTTTTCCTCTCATCTTCATCATTAATAACAATAACAGTAGGTCCTGTATGGAGCGCCTTACACTAATTCACTCTCCCCACTTGACAGCTGTGGAGACAGGCTCAGAGAAGCTACATGGCTTGTCCAAGATCACACACTGGAGGTGGCAAAGCTAGGATTCAAACTTTGGTCTGCTTCTTTAAAACAATCCTATTTGCCTCCAGGAGGAGAGGGAATAGCTACCTTATCCCCTCCTGGGTCCACAGGGCCTGCCGCAGACACCCAGAAAATACTTGTTCCAATAATGACTCAGTGCCTGGATGCATAGAGGATGGAAGGGCTGGTGAGCGGGTGAGCCCTGCTCATCACAACCGATACCGACCCCAAGGTGCACAGGAGGTGGCCGCCTCACGAGCTGAGGCAGGCAGGACTTCCCGGGTTGCTGCCCCCTCCATTCTTCCATCAGCCAGAGGGTCATCGATTTAAAATTAGGCAAAGCCCACCCCTTGGATCACCTCACCCTTCCTTTGCGCCAGAGTCTGCTGTCTCCGGCTCTGGGAAAGCCCCTTTCCCTGAATACTCCATCAGGGAGGCACCTGCTCTAGCAGCAACCCTCTCGCCCCATTAAAACAAATGTGCACAGACCAATCCCACGCTGGGAGCTGTCTCTATGAAGGGCCATTCCCCTAAGAGCTCTGACCACAGGGTTCACTAAAAGAGAGGGTGCTTGTCTTGCCCCTTCTCCCCACCCCCCCAGCACTTGGGCCTTCATCAGCTTCCCCCAGCAAGGGCTCCTGGTCCCCAGGGGGTGCCTGGAGGGAGCCGGGATTGTGCCCAGGGCAGCTGCCAGGCCTGCCGAGGCTAGCAGCCCCCTCTCCCGGAGCGCCCAGTGGGAGAAGGCAGCGAGCAGAAGGACCCGCAGATTCAGAGGCTCATTACAGGGAATGACTAAGTGAGCTGCGATTCCCGGGGAAACCCCACTCGCTTCGGCTCACTGAGGGGCTCAAATCCTTGAGCCGTTTAGACGAAGGCAGCTTCCAGGAGCTGCCCGGGGCTGGGGCAGTCCTCTCTGAGCAGCCAGGTCCCTGGGGGACCCTCCACCTGGAAGTCTTGATTCTGGTTATTCAGGTCATCTGACAAGTCTGCCCCACCCCTTTCCAGAGCGGGCAAATCTGCCCATCCTCTGCTCCAGCTAGCGAGAGGCTGGGAATGGGGGAAATCCGATCAGCACCTCCTAGGTTTTTGTGGCTGGATTTCAACAAGGAATGTGACAGTCTCGCAGCAGCTGTGCCCAGCCTGAAACAAGCTCTATTTGAAACCTCCAACAGCTGAACCCCTCCCAGCTACCCGCTGCCCAAAATGACAAATAAGTAGAGAAATCCAAACAACAAGCAAGCCTGCACACACACACACACACACACTCACACCAACAAATTGGGGGTGAAGGGTAGAGTGAGGAAAAAATCCACTTGCCCAGTGACTCCCCAGGTCTCCAAGCCTTCAAGCTCGCAGCAGGAGGGCTCCCAGCAAGCAGAGCTTTGACAGAAACCCACCTTCCTCAAGCCCCACTCCCTTGGAGGACGCGATTTCCAAGCCCACTCGGGGAGGGAAACCCCCTCCTCCGTCTTGGGACTGGACAGAGGCTGGGGCAGTGGGGCCAGCTCCCCCGCTAAAGCCGTGCCGCCGTTCTTCATCGGGGCGCGCACTCACACACTCATCCGTATTTATCCCAAGAAGAAGGAGTTGGGGTGGGAGGGGAGAACTGGGGCTGAGCCGGGGGCATGAGCTCTCGGGGACTCCCAGGAAGCCCTGTCATCCCATCCGAAGAAGAGGCACTCCCCCCGACCCCAGCTGATGCCAAGGCGGCGCCCATCTGCTCTGCCCGGGTAACACCTGTAGCCATTTTTATCAGGGGATGTTTACAAGGCAGCAGCAGGTCTATTCTGAGTCCTCTTTCCTGAGAGAAAAGACCGCTGATTTCCTCCGCCTACATTTTTACCCCATGCCGCAGGAGACTCAAGTCACGGGTGCTTTTCTATTTTGCCCTAAGTCTCTCAGGGATGAGGAGGGAAAGAGAAACTTGGGAAGAGAGAGAGAAGACAGAGAGAGAAGGGGCTGGCATGGAATCCCCACCCCCCCACACACCCGGACATTTATTTCTTTTTTATCCTCGGGAAAATGGAGTGGAGCAGGGAGGGGAGGAGAGGAGGGGAAGTCACAGGAACTGGCAAGCACATCAAGGCAGAGTGTAATTAATTGGTGCGTTAAGCTGCTAGGTTATGCTTTAGTACGAGTGAGCCAGGAGGAAAGATGATTTCTCAGAAGGGATTCTTTAATCCTCCCTAACACAGAGTCTACAAATTAGACACAGTGTGTGGGGATGTCCCCCCTCCCAAGGAAGCAAGGAATGAATTCTCCCGGGATTAAGCAGGAAAACCATGGGAAGTTAGAGTGTTCCATATAACTGAGCAAACGCCTCTCCCCAGCACCACCATCTCTCTCTCTCCCCCAATCTCTCTCTCTCTCTCCGCCCCCCCCCCCAACTCGGCGCGCTCTCTCTCTCTTGCTACCTACATATTCCTTTTGTTCAAGGTATAAAGAGAAACTGCAGCCCCTACCTTTGAGTACAAACCCCAAGAGAGCTCGGTCTCTATCACCATAACAACAATTCCAAACATCCCAAAAATCAGAGCATAGTCACTCAGTCGCTTCCTCTTTTCAAACAGGGCCCTCCTGTGTCCCAGCTTATAGCCAATGTTTTGGTTTTTCCGCTTGTTGGCTTTGGGGAAGGTGGTGCTGCTGGCGGTGGTGCCGGCGTGCTGGTGGTTGTGGGCAGCATTGGGGTGATGGAGCTGGGTCTGGTGGGCATGATTGTCCTCCCGGGAGGAGATGACGATCTCCGGGGGGTTGCTGGGGCTGAAGAGCTGGAGGGGCTGGCCCTCGGGCTCAGCCTCGATGAGGTTCCTCCGGGAGGCGCTGAGCCGGCTGAGGGGCTTCATGACCCCACCGCTGTACTTGCAGGAGCTCATGGCTATCTCTGTGAAGGGGTTGCTGTCCCGCCGGTGCACCAGGGGGCTGGCCTGCCGGTGCCGGCCTCCTCCACCAGGCCCACTTGTGGCTGTGGAAGTTGGAGAGTGGCCAAGCAAGTGGTCATTGAGATTGAGCTGGCTGCCTTGCCTGGAGGAAGGGTGGAGGATGGCGGTGGAGTTGGATGAAGGGGGGCCCCTGAAAGCAGTGGGAGAGGAGTGTAGCAGGCCGGGGTGGATGGGCTGGCTCTGGAGTTGGGCGAGCTGAGACAGGGGATGCGGCTGCTGCTGCTGCTGCTGCTGCTGCTGAAGCTGCGGAGGCTGAGGCTGCAACGGGGGTCCTGGGGGCTGCTGGGGGGCTGCTGGTGGTGCTGGTGCTGGTGGCGGCGGCGGTGGCGGCTGCTGCTGCTGCTGCTCATCCCCGGAGGATGGACAGGGGCACTTGGGGTCTTCATCCAGGTCCCCCACCCCGGAGTCATGGAAGTGCCCAGAAGTGTCCATCTTGGGGCCTGGCTGGATTCCCTGCAGCACAACTCCCCACCCCAAAGCCACCCTCGTTCCAAAGATGTCCTCAAAGGAAGCCAGGCATCCAAGCTCCCCCACCAGAGTGTCTTGGCTCCAGTCCTCTCTCTTTGGCTTGCTCCGGTTCTCTGGGGCTGCCTGGAGTCCAGACGCTGCCACTCAAGAATGCATTGTACTGGGCAGGGAGGGAGGGCAGGAGGGGAGCTTGGAGAAAGAAGAAGAAGGGGGAAAAAGAACTCTGTCTCAGGAGGTGGTCCTCTAGGAGCGTGTGAGGCCAGGTTCAGCTTCACTCCTCGCTGGCTCAATAGCTTTGCTCTCCTCCTCCTGCCACTGTTATAGGGTAAGCCAAGCCCACTTATTAGCAGCCGGTCTCATTGGCTTGTCTTAACTCTCCAACCACCTCCTAACTCCGCCCCCCGCATAGGCTCCTCCCCGAAGGAGGGGCCTGCCGCGCTCCGCTCCCAGCCCCAGTGGCAGCGCAGCGAAGGCTGGGAAATGTAGTTTCCGCTCCCCACCCGGGAGCTGAGCAGCTGCCCTCTTTCCTCTGACAGGTATGGCAGAAAGCCGTCAGCGCACGGCGATACGGGATGTACGCGCACGCGGGGCGGTGGCGAGGAGGAGCAGAGGTCCTCCTAAGGAGGAGAGCTGTGCATCCTGATGCGGGGGCAAGAAGCAGGAAGACAGTTATTAATGGTCAGGGTTTGCGATAGGTTGTTCCACACATATTATCCAGCTACATCCTCCAAACACGCAAGGAGGTGGGCATCGTGTTCCCATTTCACAAACTGATGCTCAGAGATTACTAACAACTTCAAGGTCACAGAAGCAGAGGGAAGCCACATCCTCCTGACCCCAGGTAAATACTGAACTGCCTGCAATATGTGTGCAGGAGCATCTGTTATTTCTAATCCTCACATCAATCCTATGAAAATGATGTCATCCTTCTGCTTTTACAGATGAAACCCGTTTTTTAAAAAATCACTCAAGCACAGATAAGTAGCTTGCCAGATGTTACCCCGTTTGTAATTAAGGATGCTAGAATTCGAACTCAGCTCAGTCTGACCCCACAGCTCCTATACCATCTCCCAGGATGCCTTTCCACTGTGATGCTCAGTGCACAGTGGTTGCTCCATAAATATTGCTCAAATGAGGGGTGGAAAGAGCCAGAGAGAAGCTGTGGAGGAAGAACTGGCCTCTCCAAAGCAGGATGTGTGAAATGGACTATGGCTCCAGCTGGACTTGGAGTCATGGGAAGGTCTGGAAGGAAGACTGAAAACCTCCCCACCTGATCTGTCCCATGGAGCTCTGAGAGTCAGAGCTGGGAACAGCTTCTGGCTTCCCAGGTTCAGAACCATCATCAAGTATTTATTAAGCTCCCACTGTGTGCAAAGGGAGTTCCAAAAAGATGGGACCCAGCTGAATTCATTTCCACTTCTAACGGCAGCTGACTTAGGGATCAGTGAAGAAGGGGCCATTATGGGATTCCCCAAGCACACCTGGGGTTTTAGGAGGGAGGCATCTTCCTGCCTGGCTCTTGCTTCCCCCATCACCCCTTGGCCTCTGTCCAGCTGCTTCTCTGGTAGGAAGGGGGAAGAGGAGGAGAGCCATGCATGCACACACACACACACAGATACACGTATGCAGGTGCACCTATACACATAGGTGTGCACTCTCTGGCCCACAAACACGTACACACACACACACACAAACACACACGCCCACACACAGTGAGGTTCTAAAGCAGTTCTGAATGGTGAGCAGCAAGTGGCCAGGTCAGGAAGGAGCAGGGCTCCCATCAAAAGAGCCCAGAGTATCCGCCGTATGCCAGTTCTCACCTCTCCAATCCCCCTCTCAGCCCGAATGATCGAGAGCTAAATAGCACTTGTAAGTCACAACCCCAGAAACCTGAATAATTGCAACTACACCTGATAATCTTGATTACTTTTATTATTATCAGTGACATGGTCACACCCCCTGCCACTGCAAGTCATAGCGCCGGGGCTCAGACACAAGCTGGGGTCTCATGTGTTTTCTCACGACCATGCCGGCCCTCCGGTACCCTCCACCTCACCCCTTCCAGCATGCCCTGACTGCTCTCCCCTTCCCTTCTGTCTTCTTGGTTTCCCTCCATCCATCCCCAAACAGAGCCACCTGTTTGGTTCAAGGCTCCAGATCATATACTTAGGCTTAATGATTTCCTAATAAATTATCATTACTATGTCATTAGTAGCAGAAATATGCTGTTAGTATTGCTTCTCAGGGCTGGATACAGCATCTGGGCTGTGAAATATCAATTTTTAGGGGCAGACTCCAGGTCTGGGCATTTCTGTGCTCACTCCACCGCTATGACCTGTCTTCTGCCTCAGTTGACCTTTCTGGGTCATCCCGGCTGTACCAGCTGGATCCCATAGGGACTGTTAGAATATGTCCTGCTATCATGGAGGGGGATAAGAAACACCTGGCGGGGGTGGGGACTAAACTATACCAGAGCCAAAGCTAGAGATTCATCTGGAAATGGGCTGGAGCTTGACAGCTAATGCCACCAATGCAGCTCACGCCCTTCAATACAGCCACCCTATGGGAATGCGAAGTGAATGATATCATGGTTAGAGCTCGGGCTCTAGAGTCAGACTGCCCAGGCTGGAGCCCCTCTCTGCCAAGCAATGGCTGTGTAACCACAGGCAGGATAACTACCTTCTGATCCTCAGCTTCCTACTCTATAAAATGGGAGTGATAAGGGCCCCTACATCATGCAAGTCAGTAGTAGTGGGCTATCTCACCAGGCCACACACGCTGCCCAGAAGCTGGTGTGCTGGAGCTGGCTGGTACTGGCTCCTAAAAGCCAAAGGTGCATATCTCTTCCCAACTCCACAACCAGTGATGTCACACTGATAGCTTGAAATCAGTGATGATGGGAGTGTTTACACCTGCAAATCAGGGTTGACTTTTTCCTGCATGTCCAAATCCACACCTTGAAGGATAGGCTCTTCCTTCAAATAAATTATGCCTCTTAAGTCTGTAAAGATGAAGGTCAAGGGGATGTGGTGGAGTTTCTTAGCCCAGAGAAGACAAGGAAAGTGAACAAGGACATGCTCATGAAACCCAATAAGGTAATGGTGGCCTTTGGCCATACCAGCTCCACATCAGGTGTGCTGTCGCTCTGCCCCTGCCCTCCTTTCCACATTCATTCCTCACCACTTCCTTCTTTAAGCCCCAATACCACCAGCTTCTTATGGTTCCTCCAACAAGCCATGCTATTTCATACCTCCATGCCTTTGCTCACGCTTTTCCTTCTGCCTGGCAAGCCCTTCCAGTCCATCTTCATCCAGCACATTGCTTTCGCCCTTCAAGACATGGCTCACAGGACTTCTTGCTGGGAAGCCTCTCCCAAGCTCCCCCATATCCAAATCAGGGGCCCTTCTCCTGTAGTTTTCAGTATCAAGCACTATAGCTGTTATCTCTTTGTGTGTTCTTTTCCTCCTAGACTGTGACCTCTGTGAGGGCTGGAATTATGTCTTCTCCATCATCGGACCTGCAGCTCTTACACAGAGCCTGGCATATAACAGATGCTTAACAAAGATTCACTGAACTGAACTGAACTTGAAACCTTGGAGAGGTCACTTTGAGGCAAATAAGAGGAAGTCATAGTGCTTTCCACACAAATAATAATTTCCCCCATCAGTAAAATGAATGTGATAGAAGAGATGATTTCTAAGATCCCTCAGCTTTAAAATCCCATAATCTGTGGTCCGTGGAACTTGTTACCCCCAAAACATAGAACTGACTGAAAATGGGTTTAAGAAAAGGAATGATATATGGTTTATATAGCTGTCTTTCCCACTAAGCTGTAGACTTCTTGAGCACAGAGAAGGGGTCTAACTTTTTCTGTATCCCCAGCACTGATCAGGGTTATCTGGCTGTGGATATACTCATTATAGGTTTATTGGATAGACGGATGGATGGATGGATGGATAGATAGGTGGATGGATGGAGTTTAGATACAATGACAGACAATAGCGGGATTTTTAGAAAAGCTAGTGGTGGTTAAGGGCTATCCTTAACCTTCTAAGAATAGAAGTATCTTAAAGATCAACGACACCTCCCTCAGACCCTGGAAGGTTGGGTCAGAGACAGCTCTGCGCTGAACGGTTCATTAGCCCATTCAGATTCAGTCATTATTGTGTTCTTAACTAGGAGCTCTGTTACAGGATCAGTTAATGTTTTTAAAATAAAAACAACCCCTGTATTTGCTAGCACTTTACAGTTTTCCAACTGCTTTCACATAAAGTACTCCATTTGCACTTCCTGGCAGCCCTGGAAGGCAGGCCAGGAAGGTTCTATTGCTCCATCCATTACACTCTCGCCCCCATAAACTATAGAAAGGTTGAAGTGACTCACTCAAGGCCACCAGTTAGTCGTGGATTTCAACCTGTATCCTTCTGAACCCTAGACCCATGCTCTTTCCCATTCCCCATTTGTGCTGCCCGGAATGCCACTTCACCCCTCACTTGGTGTCCAGTCCCACTAGAATTTAAGGAGAGCACAGTGATGCCTCCACCCAAAGCCTTCCCACACCTCCCCTCCTCTGCTCCTTCCCCCTAATTTGACATCATCTTCCTCTTCTGAATTCCCTTAGCACTTTATTTGTATCTCTCTGGGGATACGTTTCACCTCTTGCCTTGTATTGGAGTTCTCTGTATACATGACTTTTCTCCCCTGTTTTTAATTTACACCATAAGCTCCTTGGGGACAGGAGCCGGTGGTGTGGATTGTAAAACACACACACAATACTACACCTCACCCCACACCCAGATTGTGTGTTAAATCTGGACGTGAGTGAGTGAATTGATGCATGAATGAGAGTTCAGGGCATTCTGACCCTGGACACAATGCTTACCCCTTACCTGCACCACTGGCCACAATGAACGCCGATCTGTAAGTGTAGGTCTCTCATCCATGCTTCTTTTCTCTGAGTCCCTGAACATCCAGACCCGGGGTGAGGGCTCTCCTAAGTAAAGCCCACCCACCCTCCCCCAAGTCACGGCAGAAAGAGTGAGACAGGACCACAGCACATCCCACCTGCCTCCAGGGCGCCCACCAACCGCTCTTAGCCACCAATGGCAGCTTCACACCATCTCCTCTTTGCTGAAGAAAAACTGAAACTTTTGTGCTTTGTATGGGTCTCACTATAAAAGAGACGCACAGCTCAACACCTCACAGCCCGGTGTATTCACTGAAAGCCTGCTCTGTGCAAATGTGGTCCCAACAAGCTAGTGGAGTTAGATTAGTATCCCCATTCTACAGATGGGGAAACTGAGTTAAGTTCCAGAGAAGGCAACTGGTTTGCTCTTGTTCTCAAAGGAGGGAAGAGGCCACGCCATGAGCCAAACTGGACTGTCCACTTGCAGGTCACCTCTCCACTCAGCCACCACCACTGGGCTTCTTCCCCTTCCAGAGGAAAGATTCCTCCTGCCCTCCACTCCTACCCAGGTTCTCCAGGAAACCCCCTTTGACAAAAGGAGTGGGGGAGGTTTCAACAGAGCAGCTCCACTGAGACCTGTCTGAAAGAAGGGTGATGATTTTGCTCCAAAAACTTTGTGGCAGGCAAGGCTGGTCCTGGACATGGAGAGAAGATGGAGTGGAGCAGGCAAGCAGGGGTGCCGGGAGCAGCCTTGGGCTGGAACTCCAATACATGAGCTTTAGAGCTGCCATCTTCCTGCCGGTGACCACACGGCACCACTCTGAGCCCGTAAAACTGGACCCATTCATGCCTCCCTCCATGGTTGTTTTGTGAAAAACGAGATACATTTTTAAATGCTTCTCCTCACCACTTCTCCATGGCTTTGGTGAGAGAACTTGCTGTTCTGGCCAGATGGATCAGTCCAGACGGGAACATTTATTTGAGGGGGTCCAAGGTTAAATAAAAGGTGCTGATACAGTATCTGGAAAGAACGCATGAGAAATGGGTACAGGGCACCAACATCTTGTCACCATGAGGCCTTGCCAGGCTCACAGGGAGCTGGTATAGGGGCACACACTTTGCAAACTGTAAAGTGCTACGTGTGTGGACTGGGCAAGTGCAAGGAGCTTGGTGGACCTTGGTGGCTGGGGGAGAGCCCATGTAGACCCGTTTGGCCAGGGCTCAGCATCTGAGCCTCATCCCTAGAGCCAGCGCAGGTCCAAAGGCCTGTCTGCTCAAGGCTAAGTCAGTGGAGAGAGCCCGTCACTGGCCTGTCCTGGATGGGTGGGTGTCCACGCCCAGCCCCACACTGTGTAGATGATGACACCCTTCCCCGCAACCAGAGATTCAGCTTCCTGAGGGTGGAATCTCTGTCTGTTTTATTCACTGCTGAATCCCCAGTGCCTGGCACAGCACATGCTCTCAATTAAGATGTACCGATTAAGTCAGCTTCCTGGTCTCAGTTCCAAAAGGCTCAGAGAAAAAAAAAAATTACCTCTAATGATTTCCCAAACCCAGAGCTGGCACCTGAGCTGCCCAAGAGAAGGTCAAGAACCAGGGCAGCCGCAGGCCCCAGGCACCAAGGGACACAGCAGCACTCTGTAGCCTTGGATGAACCACCCTCCTACAGTTAGGGTCGAGAGTGAAGGACAGATCCCCGGAGCCTGGCTGGTGACTTGAGCCCGAGCCTTCTGAGCCAGCCGGTGCCATCAGCCTCTTCCCAGACTCCAGACTCCAAGGTCCTGGCGGCTCCCCGCCCAGCTCTGGCTCTGAGATTGAGGCCCCAGCTGATGCTTACCAGGGGCGCACCCACCTGGGGCACAGCAACCTGTGGCCGGTTTGTGAGGAGTGTGGCGACCTCTGCTGGTGGCACGTGCACATAGCTCTGCACTCCAGGCACCTTGGGAGGCGTGGAGGGAGATCCTCAAAGGGAACTGCGCCCTAACTTTCTCCTCCTTCCATGGAGACTCGGGGACTACATCTGGTGCCAGGATTTACCTTTGTGAACATTTTGCAAAGGTAGCCTCTATTTGGCAGGTTCTTCGAGCTTTTCCACCATAGGGAAAGAACATATTACCCCTATTACCTGTGCTAGGTAAGCTAGCATAAAACCGTTGAATGAGAGGGCTGGAAGGGACCACAGAGATGCCTCGGGCCCAGCCTTACTAGCAAGAGAAGACCACCCAGAGATGGGAGGTGACTTGCCTAAGCTCACATGTGAGTTAAGGACAAAGCTGGGACTCGAATCAGGATCCCCTTGATGTGATGTGTCCCTTTCAGGGGGCCTATCATCTCTCAGTAGCTGTTGGACACCCAACAGCACAGCTCACTACATCCCTCCTGCTGTCTCACTGCGTACATCCCAAACTCAAGCTCCCAGCTACATGTCCACTCCAAGTCACTGCTATTAAATGAGAAAAAGTCCCCTCTCCCCACACCGCTTTCACAGGGTAATGTCAGCAGCCAAGGCCTTCCGCGCACAGCACTCCGATATGAATAATGCAAAAGGGCAGGAATCTCGCTGCCTTCCTGCCTTCCTTCTCTCCTGGTGAAGGTGAAAGCTGGAGGGTTGCTATGGACACTGCACTCAGTCTCTCCCTCCTCAGTAATAATCCGTAGCCGCCCTCCCTGCTGGAGTCTGAGTCTCTAATTGCCTAGCCTCGGAGGCAGCAGGATGCTTCACAGGAGATACCAGGCAGCTGGAAGAGCCTGAGGATTAGATGCGCTAAGTGGGAAGGAGAGAGTGACAAGACGGAAATCACCTGAAATTGGAGGCAACAAGCTCAACCTGTGTAGGTAGATCAACAAAACCAATGCCAATTTAGCCAGAATTAGAAGAGCATTAGTGTCTTAACAGGATCCCCATCAAATCCGACACTTAATCACTATGGCCAGCATCTCTCAGGCAGGACTCTGAGAGGAGGGAAGGGAGAATCTACACCCCATGGCTGTGTGCATGAGCAGTGACTGAGGGAAAGACTTCGACAGCCCTTTTGCTCTTATATAAAAACAAACATGGGTCCAGGAGATTTTCTGAGCTGGACTCCTGGACCCCCTGCTGCCCTGTGTACAGAAGCACCTCATCTCCCCACTGCCACACAGCCCCCTTCATTTATCCTCCCCTGGAGATCAGATCATTATCACCACTACTAGTTTCCCCACCATGAGAACAGATCATGCACGCCCCCCCATTAGGATCCCACCAGATGACCAGAGAACTATCACCTCTAGTCCTGTCTCTGCCATGAGAACCACAGTGTATCCCCTCTATGAACAGCCCCTCTGAGAGATCAGGACGCCATTGCTGCTATTCTTGTCCCCACCCTGAGACGAGCATTTTTTCTCCACTATTGGGCTCTCCACCATGAAATCAGAACATTGTCATCTCTATCCATGTCTCACGGCTGCCCACCTACACATCAGACCAGGTCACCAAGACCACGAGATTCCATACAGCCATGGACTCAGGTCCAACACGGAGCATGCTTTGTTTTCAACCAAAAGCCACACACTTCTGGGAAGGATAGCTGGCTTCATCCTCCAGTGCCCACAGTGGCCACAAGGAACCTTTAAAGAGAGGGCCTACGGAAAAGCACATTGGGCCCTACAAGTCACTGAACACGTGCATTGGTGGCTAGAGTGGCCTTCTGGAGGCTGGGCTTGTCTCAGAGCTCAGCCATTAGGAGGATAAAGTTAGCTTTTCTGTGCCCTGACCACCACTACAAAAACCCCCCTCCCCACATTCATTAATCCTGGAGGAAGCGTGTGAATGAACCAGGGAAGCCCCAACTCTATCCCCAAAGACCCTTCAGATGGATAGATATAGATACAGATAGAGACCTAAACACATACACACACATACACATATATGTATACACATGGGTTTATACATATATACTTTTTTTTTTTTTTTGTGGTACGCGAGCCTCTCAGTGTTGTGGCCTCTCCCGCTGTGGAGCACAGGCTCTGGACGCGCAGGCCCAGCGGCCATGGCTTACGGGCCCAGCCGCTCCGTGGCATGAGGGATCCTCCCGGACCGGGGCACGAACCTGTGTTCCCTGCATCGGCAGGTGGACTCTCAACCACTGCACCACCAGGGAAGCCCCATATATACATATATTTTTAAAAGGTTGAAAAAGATTGATGAAGGGAGGGATCAAAAACTTTTCCAAACCCCCACATTTACCACTATTTCTCTCATTTTTTAATTTCTGCCATTAAATACAGTGAAGCAGAACAGAAAGCTGTTTCTCCCCCAGACTTATAAGGGAAATTCCAAGACTTACCCTGAAAAGAGGGCCATGAGGTCACCCCAGGAAGTGGGTTCAAGGCACTCAGCTGGGCTCACACACTAGCAGTGACTCACTCCCAACACTGACTTTATAACAAGTGGAACTCCAACCCACACCTCAGGAGAACCATAAATCACCCCCCATCCTGGTCCACGGGGCACTCAAAGATAATCCTTGTCACAGACGTTGGGGCCAGAATGCTGGGGGTCTGCAGTGCTAGACAGGAGGAGGCCCAGCCACTGCCGGCTGGATACTTAGTGCAGTGACAAATTCCCCACTGATGGGAGCCACAGCCCAGCCTGGGACTCCCTTTTCCAGTCTAGAGCCTCTGGTAAGTTTTTCTAACAAAAGGAAAGACATCAAAGAAGTGGGGAGACCTCAATTTTGGAAAGTGCCTACGAGCACAGGACCCCTACACACATGAGATCAGGTGGGCCGCCAGCCTAGTCCTTCCAGACCTGGCCTCTGCCCTCTACCTTGGGAATCTTCCCTGCCTGCTAATGAGCTCAGTGGACTCTCTGGAGGGTCAAGAGAAGAGAGAACATTTTCATTCTGGGTTTCCAGGCTGCCTGTCATTGGATGGGGAGAAGGGGGCATGTGGGCTGCTCAAGGACACTTCTTCCCTTGCCCCAATAACAGGCCTGGATCATAGTTCAGAAACCGATTCAAACAACAGTTTGGGGGCAACTCCCAAGCCCCAGACATCATGCAGCCACTTCTCACTGACCCTGTGACCCTCTGCCAGGCAGTTCCTGTCGTCCCCATTCTACAAAGAGAGACGAGAGGCCTAGGGGACTTGCCCAACATTAAATAACTGACATTCAGACTCCGAAGGCCCAGCACCCTCATCTTGGCCATTTTCCCATCTGGTGTTTGGAAGTCCTGCTCAGAAAGGAAATGGGATGAGGCTGTACATCTCAGAAAGAGTATGTGCCAAAGATAAGCCATTATTCTAACTGAGGAGTTTTCCTACAATTTAGGAAAACTTGCCTCCTCTGATTGTCTCCGAAACTATGATCCCAGAACTGATTTTATGACAAGTTGCAGCTCTCGCAATCCCTGTGGCCCGTTGTGGGACCTCCTGGGGGCCTGGTGAGCACTAATCCTCTTTCTTAGTATTGAATACAACACCTTTTTCCTCCTGCAAACCTAGTAATCAATAAGCCTCCTGGTGGCTCCAGGATCTGGCAAATGTCAGCCCCAGACGGTGAGAAAGGCCAGTGGCTTCCTGCTTACTTATCACTTCCATTAGAGAAGCTTCTGAACCAGCCAGAAGGGCCAGAGAAGGGAAAGAAGGGAAAAGGGGATGAGAGCCTGCCTTGGCAGCCCCCCAGATCTTATCCTAGCTGCTTCCGGCGCTGTGAGCCTTGACTCTGATCAATGGGGCACTTCTGCATCTCCTGATTAAGGTCAAGGAGGCCAGCAACTCCCCCTCACTCAACCAAGAAGTTTCAGGTTGTCCAGTTCTCCCAGACCCACAAATCTCATCCGATCGAACCTCTAGTGTAGAGAGAAAGGACAAGATAGCAAGAGATCCTGAAGGACCTGAACCCGGGTCTAGGACTGGAGGAAATTGATTTGTGTGTTATTGGTACCAAGGCGGGAATTTTCCAGAATAGATTGCCAGAGACAAGCAAGCAGCCAGTATCTCCTACTTCAGGCTAGACGAGTTCTCACTGGAAAGATCTGGTCTCCCCACAAAGTAATAGATGTGAAGTGCTTAGCACACGGCCAGCACGTGATAGGTACTCAATAAATGTTTTCTTTCTTGCCTCACTTTTCATCCTTCTTGTAAAGTGTTTCACTGACTGAAAGGGGACTTTGGTAAATAAGAGGGTCACTGCTACCTGGATCAAGAATCCAAAAGCTCTAAATTCAATGCATACAATTCATTTTAGTTCATGCCATTGCTTGGGAGAAGGAAAAGTCACCCTTCTCTCCAAGAAATGAGTGACATAAGGGGAGGAGCTCTGAGTACAAGTGAAGTTAGTTGTTCACTGACTGGCCTGAGTGGGGCTCACTGGAGGCGAGGAACCTGCATCTCTAGTGCTCATCTCCACCTGAAGGAGCTTGGAGAAACTGAAGTCAAACTAGCCCAAGGGGTAGACAGAGTCCAACTCCAAGGCCAAGCTCAATCATGCAGCTTCCAGGCTGTTCTTGGCTGGGGAGGTGGCATCAGCCCCCTTGCCTCTCCTCCATCGCTCTGGCCTGTATTGAAGCAGCTTTGCCGAGTGATGCACCAGAAGAGAGAAGAGGAGAGAGACGTGCATCCATGTGGCAGTTTGTCAGCTGATGTTGGGGGAGGTGGTGGAAGTCAGTGACTCAAAGCAGGTTCGGGGATTATCTGCTGTTCTCAATTATCCACATCTCTCATCACCATGGAGAATGGAGAATTGGGTGTATTTGCCTCCCCCTCAGCACTGTTGCTGGCATTAGAGATGTGATTTGTACTTGGAGCAACTGTGGGTAAAGGACTCAGAATGGTCTCTGTATAAAACTCTCCCCAGCACTGAAATGTCATTAAATAACTCTCTGCTCCTGGCACCTCTTGCCCCTTTAAAAATAGCTGGAAGAGAAACATATCTAGGAAGAAAAGAACTGACAATTACTGAGCGTCTGTGTGGTACTCAATACTCATTTTGAGCCAAGGAAACTACAGCTCAGAGAGGTTAAGTGATTTGCCCGTGACTTGTCATAAGCAGGAGCAACAAAGCTGGTGCTCCTGTGTGGAGCCGTCTGATCCCAAAGCTCATTTCCCCACCCCACCCCTCTCTCAGTGAACTCACACTTCCCTTATAAAACATGGTGGGCCCATCTTGGACCTCCCTGTCTGTGTTTGCTCAGATACTTTCAGTTGCCAATAAAGAAACCCCAACTCAAGAAAGTTTAAAAACAAGGACGTTTAGGGAGTTCCCTGACGGTCCAGTGGTTGGGACTCAGTGCTCTCACTGCCAAGGGCCCTGGTTCAATCCCTGGTTGGGGAACTAAGATCCCACAAGCAGTGCAGCCAAAGGGAAAAAAAAGGACACACACTAACTCCAGAGGTAAGACAGTTTCAGGGGCCATTAATTTGATGGCACGTGTCACCGTGAACGTAAGTTCTTTCTGACTTTCTGCTCCACCATCTTCATTCAGCATGTTGGCCACTCCCTCATGGTCATGAGATGGCTGCAGCACCTCCAGGCATCCCACCATCACACTTCAAAGTCCAGAGACAATAAAAGGAAGTACCCCATCTTGGATCTCTTTTTTTTTTTTTTTTTGTGGTACGCGGCCCTCTCACTGTCGTGGCCTCTCCCGTTGCGGAGCACAGGCTCCAGACGCCCAGGCTCAGTGGCCATGGCTCATGGGGCCAGCCACTCTGCGGCATGTGGGATCTTCCTGGACCGGGGCACGAATCTGTGTCCCCTGCATTGGCAGGCGGACTCTCAACCACTGCGCCACCAGGGAAGCCCGGATCTCTTTTTAATAATGGGGAAAACTTCTCAGAAGTCCCTAGACTTTCCTCCGCATCTCACTGGTTAAAAACGGGTTGTATGCTCCAACCTAAGTCAATCCCTGGCAAGTCCCATGGTAGTGGGATTACCATGTTGTCTAGATTGGGGCCTGTCTTCCTCTAAAGATGCTGACCAGAGTGTGTGGACAAAGTGGGGATTCAAGAAAGAAGTGAGGCAAGTGCTGCATGTGCAAAGCCAGCCAGAGGTCTAACTGTACTTCATTATAAGGATTCTTGCCCCCAGTGTGGACCCTGAGGACACGTGCCAGCTCAGTGTCCTTGTAATCTAGATAAGAAAGGTGAGGCACCCTTTCCTGCACCAAAATGAGAACCTCTGGCCCTACTGTGAGCTTGCTTATGTAGAAGACACACACCACTGCCTTCATTAGAGAGATTTGGGAAATAAATCTTATCAAAGATGTGTTCTATCACATGCCAGGGAAGCAAAGCCTTTTGTGAAACTTAATGGGCCCCGCAGGTGAGATGAGCAGCTACACAGCGCCAAGGTCTTTAATTTCCTGTAGGAAGCCTGATGATTATCTGTCTGGAAATCTCTCTGCTCAAGTAGGGATATATGAGAGCCAGAATGAAAGAGCTCTTTATATTGTCACGCTATAAATTCAGACTCCTTAAAAAGAGATGCTTGTCGAGGGAGGCCAAACAAGCTCAGAGTATCCCACCAACTCTGCCCTCCCCAAATCCCCTCAAAGGCAGGCTGGGGTTCCTTTCAATGGAGAAAACCAAGGAGGTGACCTGAAGACAGGTAAGAGATTCGGGAAAAAGAAAGAGAAAATATGCAAAGCAAGAGAGACAGAAACACTCAGAGAAACAGAAGGAGGCAGAGAGTGAGACCAAGAGACTAAAGAGAGAAGAAAAAGAAAAAGGAGGAAGATGGATGTGACAAAGGAGAAAGAAAGGAGAAAGAGGAAATAAGAAACTGAGAAAAGGAGGGAAGAAAGACAAGCAACAGAACCAGACAGACAGGAGATGCCTGACAATCACTTTTTCAAGGATTCTTGTTTACCAGTTAGAATTTCCAGCCCCAGGTCATCTTCTTATAGCCATCCTTCTTTCTGCACGAGGACAGAAATCCAGGGGTCACACAATGTTTTTCCAGCCCAGCAGGATCCAGATGTTTCCAGTTCCTGGACCAGGCTGTACTGATGGGTCGACAGGGTCATTATTCAAAGAGGCCTTGAACGTGCATGACTCTTAGTTAAAGGTGGAAGAAGAAACAGCCACGACTCAAAAGAATTATTCTAACTTCATGAGTTCAGACATTTGAACTCACTTCTTATCCTGATTTCTGTGGCTGGGATGAGGACAAGAGTCTATAAACAATCTGTTTATTCCATCTTCCCTCATAGCACACATAGGCCTCTCCAGAAATAATTCTCAACTTAGCATAAGCTCTGTTTCCCTCTATTTGCTGCCTAGAGAACTCTTATTCATCCCTCAAGACCCTATTCAAATGAGCCTCCTTTATGAGGCCTTTCATGACCTCCCACAGCCCCCAAAAGGGTCAGCCGCTTCCCCTGCTGTGTGCCCCTAACACTTTTTAAGGGAATTCTCCTGCAGCACTTCGTACGTGGCATTGTAATTATGTGTTTATGTTCCCCAGCAACTGGAACAATGCCAGGAACATAGCAGGACCTCCATAAATATTTGTTGAGTTGAATGAATAAATAAATAAGTCTGCTCCCCTGACTAGATGGTGAGCTTCTCAACTTGCGTGGAATTAAATTGAATCCCAGAACTTCAGAGCCAAAGAGCACTTAGCACTCACTTAGTCTAGCTCTCACATATCAGTGTATGTTTTATTACAAGTGTGGACAACAGAATCTAGTGATCACCAAGCTCTTCTTACATCCCTGGAAGTAGATCCCTGATCTCTGCCAATGTGTAGACATAGGAGGGTTCCAGTGTTTAAAGTTATTTATTTTTCTGAATTTTCATAGTAATAGCTTGCTCATCATAAAAAGTCTGGAAAGAAAACAATAAAGAAGCAGAATAATCATGTATAAACCCTGCCTAAATCAGGTGTTGTTAATATTTGGCATATTCCAGTCTTTTGCAATACATTGTGTTTTCCTTACAAAACTGAGATTATGGTATGTGTGCATAGGTTTTAGAGCAGCTGTAATTAGTGTGTACCTGACTTTTTATGTTCTGTTTATTTCATTAAAGGAAACCTCACAGACACATTAAAGCCCATCTCATTACACATCAGTATAATCCCACCTACTTGGCGTTTTTATTAGATAACACCTTGCTCTCCCATCTTATGCCTATAGTTTGCACAGTCATTCACTATTTGTGGGCACTTGTCAGTTTCCGGCCCTTATAAGCATCGCTGCTCTGAACCCCCAGCAAGTACGTATGTGTGGTTGGAGATAAAACTTCCAATAACAGCATCATCTATGGACTCCAGAAGTGCTGTATCTCAGCCAGCTTAGATGGAAGCAAGGATAATGTGCTCTGGAAGCCGCTAGCTGACCCTAAAGGTGGCTGTAATGGTGGTGGCACCACTGGTGTATGGATGCATGTGAAGTGTGTGAGCTTAGAAGGCCGAGAACAGACCTGTCTGGTTGCCATGATACACCCAGAGCCCAGCACAGGGCCTGGCACACAGAGGGTGAATGAGTGAACGAATGAATGGTGCATGGCTGGGGGTTGGATGAGCTGTGCTCAGACACCTTGGTAGCATCTCACCCTTCTGTATGTTATACTCCTTGACTGCAAAACAGAACCCCAAGCCTCTGGGGAAATCTGGGAATGGTATGTGTTAGTGGCAAGGAAGTGTTCCAAGTCCTCGGACTGCAGCAGTGCCCTGCAGCAGCCAGACCCTGCCCCCAGCTGAGCAGTAAAGGGAATGGATGGTGATGAGATGCTGAGTACAAAGTTCCCCCAACTCCCAGTGTCCCTCGCATGCTCTCTCACGCCCACACACCCATCCGCTCCTACCCACGTGGGCCTCTCCGCTCGCATCTGGGGTAACCGCCAGAGCGGTCTATTTGGGCAGATAACCCGCTGGGTGAGAAAGAACATAACAGGGCTTTCCCTGTCATCCAAAGAGCAGCTCTGGTGTTCTGGCCGTTCAACCGACAAAAGCAGGTCAGCAGGCCTGAGAGCGTCTGTCCCATCGTTCACTCCACCAACAGTCCTCGGGCCCCTGCTGGGCCTAATACCCGGGAATTCGAGGTGAATAATAGATGTGTCTGTCCTTGAGGAGCTCACCCTTATGTCCCAAACTGACTCTTGATTTGCTCCCCCCAAAACCATCCCCTTGTCCCGCGTCCCCCATCTCAGACAGAGAAGGCCCCATCACCCCCCAGATGCCGGGAGCCGTCCTTGACACCCAGCCTCATAAACGCCTTGCTACATCCTCCTTTCCTCTCCACCTCTCTAGTCCAAGTAGTGACCCCAACGCCTCCTAACGGGTCTGACTGCCACCCTCCCCCACAACCCTCAAATCCATCCTCCACACGGCAGCAGAGTAATCTTTTGAAAATGCAAATCTGACCATATTGCTCCTCTGCTTAAAACCCCATAATGGCGTCGAAGGGCCCTCAGGGTAAAAGCCAAAGTCCTCCTTAGTGCGGCCCCATGGCCCGAGGGGGCCGACCTTACTCTCCTCCCTGGCATCACCCTTCACCTCTCCCCACCTGCTCCTGCACACCCACCACACTGGCCCCCTCCAGCTCCTCAAAGAGCAGGTGACCTCACCACTCAGGGTGCTCCTGCATGATGTTCCTCTGCCTGGAATGCCACCAACACCCCCTCCCACCATCTTCTTTCCCTGGCCACCAACTCCTCCTCCTCCTAGAGTTCCCACGTAGCCATCACCTCCTCAGGGAAGCCACCCCTGATCCTCAGGCTCAGGCAGGTCCTCTGTTATTTACTCCATTAATACCCTGCACTGTCTTCCCTGGCACTGTCTCAACTGTAATCAAAGAGTATGTGCTTAGTTTTGGGGCCCCCCACCCCAACTCCCGCTAAAACAGAAACACCAAAGAGTGGGTACAGGGTAACCTAGGGCCTGGAGTGCAGAGGTTCTACAAAAATTGTTAAGTGCCAATTCTAGTATAGAGCTAGGAGCTGCGACAGTGGATGGCAGAAGAGGCACCTGGATGAACCCTGGAAAATGGGTGGGGTTGGGAGCATTTCTTAGGAATGGTAAAACTTAAGCTGAGTCCTGAAGGATGAGGATTTGTGAGCCAACAAGGGCAGAAGTGAAGAGATTCTCACTTGAGGCAGAGATAAAGCTTTGCGGAACTGCTTTGGAGAAAACGGAAATAATCCCAGATAGCTTGGGTTCACATGAGTAGAAGAGTACTTTGAGAGGTGGCTGAAGAATTAAATAGGAGAGAGATTTGAAGGGTTTTACAACCAAGAAAGGTAGTTTGATAAGGGAGTGGAGAGCATCAAAGGATTTAAGCAAGAGAGTGACTTTTTTTTGCGGGGGGTGGGGGGGTGGGGGCGGGGGGGTGGTCTTTGTTGCTGCGCAAGAGCTTTCTCTGGTTGCAGCGAGCGGGGGCTGCTTTTCGTTGTGGTACTCGGGCCTCTCATTGCGGTGGCTTCTCTTGTTGCGGAGCATGGGCTCCAGGCGTGCAGGCTTCAGTAGTTGTGGCTCACGGGCTCTAGAGCACAGGCTCGGTAGTTGTGTCGCACGGGCTTAGTTGCTCCGCTGCATGTGGGATCTTCCTGGACCAGGGCTTGAACCCGTGTCCCCTGCATTGGCAGGCAGATTCTTAACTGCTGCACCAACAGGGAAGTCCCGAGACTGACCTTATTAAAAAGTACACTCTGGCTACAGTATGGAGAAAGGATAGCATAGGATCAAGATTGGAGGCAAGAAGATCAATTTGGGGGCTGCTGCAGTTATCCAGGGAGCTGATAAGGGCCTGGACTAAAGCACTGAGAAGAGAAAGGAGGGAAAGAGGGAAATTAGAAAGGCATTTGAAGATAGGATTGACAGGTTTTGGTGACAAAATAGATTAAGAGAGAAAAAGGGTCATTCCCAAATTCCTGTCTTGAGCAGCTCAATGAAGGTAAATTCTCTAAGATAAGGAATGCAGGAGGAAGAAGAGATCTGGGCAAGATGATGAAACACCACTTATTTGATATGCTGAAATTCAGGTGTCTGTGGGCCAAACCAAATGCACATGTTAAACGGGCCTGGAGCTCAGGAGAGAGGCCAGCAGGTGTGTAGTTCAGTTCAGAAAAGATTTGTCAAGCACTTAGAATGAAAGGTTGATGCTCAGAAATGTCAATATCAGAGAGGACTAAGGGAGGAATGTGCAGGTGCTATGGGGACCCACAGCAAGGTGCCTGGATCACCTGCAAGTGCCAGGAAGCTTCCTGGGGGCTGTGATGCCTGATCTGAACATTGAAGGATAATGGTGTGCTGTTGATGCAAGGTTGGGGTATTGGGAGATAAGGCTGGAGAAGCAGATAAAGGCCAGGCCATGGAAACCTGGAGTGTCATGTTAGGTACTTGAAATTTAGTCAGAAGTTATTATGTAGCCATTGGCATGTTTAATCAGAGCACTGCAACAGTCAAATGTCTGACCACGTTGGGAGGCAGAGTCAGACAGAGGGACATAGACATGGCTACCTCCCCAACAACCACCGTCCCCCTTCCTCCTTATAACAGAACCCAAGACTTGTCCAAGTAAATCATCTGGACCATGTGGCCATATGTCTCAGAGAAGGAGTGCCTCATCTCCAGTTCTGAGAATTGAATCATAATTGGCCTAATGCTGATCCCATGGTGATCCCATTCCCCTTAATAGTGACTGGTTTAGGCATAGGCAAGTGGTGGTCAAGAGAATGAGAAGGGGAGTCTGTAAGAGGCTTCTGAGAAGGTTTACCTTGATGCCGGACATTGCTGAATCTGTATGTGATACCTAAACCTATGGAAGCTACCTTGGGACCATGAATGGAGTTAGCTTGAAGAAAGCTCACAAGGATGGCAGAGCAGAAAGATAAAAGGAGGCTAAGTGCTTGACAACATCACTGAGTTGTTAGATCAACCAACCCTAGAGCTGCTTCCTTCTAGTCTTGTCATATGACCTTGTTAAAATGGGACCCCATATGTTGAAGACAACTTGGGTTGGATTTTCTGTTATCTTGAGCCAAAATCATCATCACCAACACAGAAGCAAAGAATAGAAGCCATGACACTGGTCAGGAGAGCCATAGACAAGACTGTGGTAGCACAGAAGTTGTGGTTGAAGCTAAATGTGTGGATGAGATGCCCTTGGGAGAAGGTGTATGAAATATGTCGACTAAGAATTTGGAGAGGGCAGGACAAGATTCTGGGAAACAATAAACATTGGACAGGTCAGGGAGGAGAAACCTACATAAGAGACCCAGAAGATATGGTTGAAAATAAGGAATATGAGAGAGCAGAGCATCAAGAGCCAGAGAAAGAAAAGGATTGATCAACAGCATCCCAGACAGCAGAGAGGTCTAGATAGATGGCTATAAAATGTCCCTGGCCACAAGGAGTTCACTGATGACACCAGGGAGAGCTGAGTCAGTGGGGTTGGTGGAAGGGAGAGTAATAGTAACTTGACTGAGTGGGATAGGGACAAATGGAAGTTAAGAAAGTAGAGCTGATAGTGTGTTAATGACTCTCTTCTTAGAACTTGGTCATAAAAAGGAGAGACTTACACATGGAGAAGCTAGAGGAAAATGCAAAGAGGATGGATTAGTTATCTATTGATGCAGCATGGCAAATTACCCCCAAAACGTGGTGGTTTAAACAACAAACATTTATAATCTCAAAGCTTCTGTGGGTTAGGAATTAGAGTCCAGCATAGCTGGGTGGTTCTGTCTTATAGTCTTTCATGAGGTTGCAGTCAAAATGTCAGTTGGCTTCATTTTTTTTCAGTCTTTTTTCTCTCTGTGTTTCACGTTGGGTATTTCTATTTCTCTGTCTTCAAGTTCACTAATACATTCTTCAACAATATCTAATCTGCTGTTAAACCCATCCAATATACTTTTCTCAGAGCATCAGTGAGCTGTGGGACAACTTCAAGTGGCCTAATATATGCTAATTTGAGTCTTAGAAAAAAGGGAAATGGAGAACAGAAAAAATATTTGAAGAAATAATGACCAAAATTATTCACAATATTTTATGAAAACTACAAGCTTAACAGAACCAAAAATCTCAATGAACCCCAAGTACAAGAAACATGAAGAAAACTACAGTAGGGGCACATAATAATCAAATGGCTTAAAACAAGTGCTAAAGAGAGAATCTTAAAAGCAACCAGAGGGCTTCCCTGGTGGCGCAGTGGTTGGGAGTCCGCCTGCCGATGCAGGGGACACGGGTTCGTGCCCCGGTCCGGGAAGATCCCAGGTGCCGCGGAGCGGCTGGGCCCGTGAGCCATGGCCGCTGAGCCTGCGCGTCCGGAGCCTGTGCTCCGCAGCGGGAGAGGCCACAACAGTGAGAGGCCCGCGTACCGCAAAAAAAAAAAAAAAAAAGCAACCAGAGACATTACATACAGAAGAAAAAAGATAAGCATGATAGCCGACTTCCTGTCATAAACTCAAGCCAGAGAACTATGGAACAACTTTAAAGTACTGAAAGAAAAGCACTATAGACTATAACTTCTTTACCCAGTGAAAATATCTTCAAAATGAAGATAAAACAAAGACTTTTTCAGACATACAAAACCTAAAAATTTTCATCACCAGGAGACCTGAACTATAGTTATATATGTTAACGGAAGTCCTTCAGGCAGAAGGAAAATATGGATCTACACAAAGGAATGAAGAGCATCAAAATCGGTAACTATGTGGATAAGCAAAAAAAAAAGAAAAAAGAAAAGAAAACAATGGAACTATTTAAAATATTTATTAATCCAAAAGTAGGCAGAAAACAAGGAAAAAAGGGACAATGAATAAAGGGGACAAACAAAATATCAGTTAGGATGTAAATACCTTAAACAACACAATCAACCAAGTTGACCTAACGGACATTTATAGAATCCTCCACACAAGAACAGTAGAACACACATTATTTTCAAGTGCATGTGGAACATTTACCAAGACAAACTATATCCAGAGCCATAAAACAAGTCTCAAAGAATTGAAAAGAATTTAAGTCACATAAAAATATTCTCTGACTGTAATGGAACTAAATTAGAAATCAATACTCAGCAATATCCACAAACATTTGGAAACAAAATAACATACCTCCAAATAATTCATGGGTCAAAGGAGAAATAAAAAGGGACAATAGAAAGTGTTTTGGATGAAAAGAAAACACACAAATTCTAATTTGCCACAAAAGCAATACTTAGGGAGAATTTAGAGCACCAAACACCTGTCTTAGAAAAGAATAAGGATCTCAAACAAATGACTTCAGCTTTTATATTAAGAAATTAGGGATTTCCCTTGTGGTGCAGTGGTTAAGAATCCGCCTGCCAATGCAGGGGACATGGGTTCGAGCCCTGTTCCGGGAAGATCCCACATGCTGCAGAGCAACTACGCCCACATGCCACAACTACTGAAGCCCACGCCTAGGGCCCATGCTCTGCAACAAGAGAAGCCACCAAGATGAGAAGCCTGCACACCACAACGAAAAGTAGCCCCTGCTCTCCGCAACTAGGGAAAGCCCGCACGCAGCAGCAAAGACGCAAGGCAGCCAAAATATTAATTAATTAATTTCTTAAAAAATACTTAAAAAAAAGAAATTAGTAAAAGAAGAGAAAACTAAACCTAAGTAAACAAAAGAAAGGAATACCAGAGTAGAAATCAATGAAATAGAAAACATAAAAACATTAGGAAAAAATCTATCAAGCCAAAAGCTGGACCTTTGAGAAGATTAATAAAATTGATGAATCTCTGGCTCCAGGATTAAGGCTGGTCACCAGAAAGACCAAGCTGTGATTAGAAGTTTGAAATTTTCAGCCCTACTCCCCGTCCTCCAGAGAGGGGAGAGGGGCTGGAAATGGAGTTAATGAAAATTGATTATGCATACATGAGAAAGCCTCCATAAAATCCCAATAGTACGGGGTTTGGGGAGCTTCCAGGTTGGTGAACACATCCACATGGTGGTAGAATAATGGTCCCCAACTCCACAGGGACAGAAACTGCTGTGCTCAGGACCCTTCCAGACCTTGCCCTATGTATCTCTCTGTATCTGGCTGTTTATATCCTTTAATAAACTGGTAAACATTAAAAAATAATTGGAACTTCCCTGGTGGTCCAGTGGTAAACAATCCGCTGTCCAATGCAGGGGACACAGCTTAGATCCCTGATCGAGCCCACATGCCACGAGGCAACTAAGCCCACATGCCTCAACTAGAGAGAAGCCTGTGCACCACAACTAGAGAGGAGCGCACCCAACGAAGATCCTGCAGGCCACAAGAAGACCCAGTGCAGCCCAAAATTTTAAAAATTAAAAAATTTTAAAAAACTGATGCATCTCTAGCCACAGAATCAGGAAAAAAGATGAAAGACAAAAGTTTATCAATATGAGAGGGCAGACAGCAGAAGCAAGAAGAACTACAATCCTACAGCCTGTGGAAGGAAAACCACATTCACAGAAAAATAAACAAGATGAAAAGGCAGAGGGCTATGTACTACATGAAGGAACAAGATAAAACCCAAGAAAAAGAACTAAATGAAATGGAGATAGGCAATCTTCCAGAAAAAGAATTCAGAATAATGATAGTGAAGATGATCCAGGACCTCGGAAAAAGAATGGAGGCAAAGATCAAGACGATGCAAGAAATGTTTTAAAAAGATCTAGAAGAATTAAAGAACAAACAAACAGAGATGAACAATACAATAACTGAAATGAAAAATACACTAGAAGGAAGCAATAGCAGAATAACTGAGGCAGGAGAACGGATAAGTGACCTGGAAGACAGAATGGTAGAATTCACTGCTGCGGAAAAGAATAAAGAAAATAGAATGAAAAGAAATGAAGACAGCCTAAGCGACCTCTGGGACAACATTAAACGCAACAACATTCGCATTATAGGGGTCCCAGAAGGAGAAGAGAGAGAGAAAGGACCCAAGAAAATATTTGAAAAGATTATAGTTGAAAACTTTCTTAACATGGGAAAGGAAACAGCCACCCAAGTCCAAGAAGCACAGAGAGTCCCAGGCAGGATAAACCCAAGGAAAAACACGCCGAGACACACAGTAATCAAACTGGCAAAAATTAAAGACAAAGAAAAATTATTGAAAGCCACAAGGGAAAAATGACAAATAACATACAAGGGAACTCCCATAAGGTTAACAGCTGATTTCTCAGCAGAAACTCTACAAGCCAGAAGGGAGTGGCATGATATATTTAAAGTGATGAAAGGGAAAAACCTACAACCAAGATTACTCTACCCGGCAAGGATCTCATTCAGATTCAACAGAGAAGTCAAAAGCTTTACAGACGAGCAAAAGCTAAGAGAATTCAGCATCACCAAACCAGCTCTACAACAAATGCTAAAGGAACTTCTCTAAGTGGGAAACACAAGAGAAGAAAAGGACCTACAAAAACAAGCCCAAAACAATTAATAAAATGGTAATAGGAACATACGTATCGATAATTACCGTAAACGTGAATAGATTAAATGCTCCAACCAAAAGACAAAGGCTCGCTGAATGGAT
Organism: Leucopleurus acutus; assembly: GCF_964270905.1. Classification (NCBI taxonomy): domain Eukaryota; kingdom Metazoa; phylum Chordata; class Mammalia; order Artiodactyla; family Delphinidae; genus Leucopleurus; species Leucopleurus acutus. The sequence continues at coordinate 81,167,490 of NC_139143.1, read as the reverse complement.
ACAAAAACAAGACCCATATATATGCTGTCTACAAGAGACCCACTTCAGACCGAGGGACACAAACAGACTGAAAGTGAGGGGATGGAAAAAGATATGCCATGCAAATGGAAAAGAAAGCTGGAGTAGCAATACTCATAGCAGATAAAATAGACTTTAAAATAAAGAATGTTACAAGAGACAAGGAAGGACACTACGTAATGATCAAGGGACCAATCCAAGAAGAAGATATAACAATTATAAATATATATGCACCCAATATAGGAGCACCTCAATACATAAGGCAACTGCTAACAGCTATAAAAGAGGAAATCGACAGTAACACAGTAATACTGGGGGACTTTAACACCTCACTTACACCAATGGACAGATCATCCAAACAGAAAATTTATAAGGAAACACAAGCTTTAAATGACACAATAGACCAGATAGATTTAATTGATATTTATAGGACATTCCATCCAAAAACAGCAGATTACACTTTCTTCTCAAGTGCGCACAGAACATTCTCCAGGATAGATCACATCTTGGGTCACAAATCAAGCCTCAGTAAATTTAAGAATATTGAAATCATATCAACCATCTTTTCTGACCACAACACTATGAGATTAGAAATTAATTACAGGGAAAAAAACGTAAAAAACACAAACACATGGGGGCTAAAAAATACGTTACGAAATAACCAGGAGATCACTGAATAAATCAAAGAGGAAATCAAAATATACCTAGAGACAAATGACAATGAAAACACAATTATCCAAAACCTATGGGACGCAGCAAAAGCAGTTCTAAGAGGGAAGTTTATAGCTATACAAGCCTACCTCAAGAAACAAGAAAAATCCCAAATAAACAATCTAACCTTACACCTAAAGGAAACAGAGAAAGAACAAACAAAACCTGAAGTTGGCAGAAGGAAAGAAATCATAAAGATCAGAGCAGAAATAAATGAAATACAAACAAAGAAAACAATAGCAAAGATGAATAAAACTAAAAGCTGGTTCTTTGAGAAGATAAACAAAATTGATAAACCATTAGCCAGACTCATCAAGAAAAAGAGGGAGAGGACTCAAATCAATAAAATTAGAAATGAAAAAGCAGAAGTTACAACACACATGGCAGAAATACAAAGCATCCTAAGAGACTACTACAAGCAACTTTATGCCACTAAAATGGACAACCTGGAAGAAATGGACAAATTCTTAGAAAGGTATAACCTTCCAAGACTGAACCAGGAAGAAATAGAAAATATGAACAGACCGTTCACAAGTAATGAAATTGAAACTGTGATTAAAAATCTTCCAACAGGGGGCTTCTCTGGTGGCGCAGTGGTTGGGAGTCCGCCTGCCGATGCAGGGGACGCGGGTTCGTGACCCGGTCTGGGAGGATCCCACATGCCACGGAGCGACTGGGCCCGTGAGCCATGGCCGCTGAGCCTGCGCGTCCGGAGCCCGTGCTCCGCGGCGGGAGAGGCCACAACAGTGAGAGGCCCGCGTACCGCAAAAAAAAAAAAAAAGAACTTTTTGAATGTTTCTTTTTATTGGAAGAGATGTTATTCCAAAGAAACATTAATAAGAAAAAAAATTCATCAACATCAGAAATGTAACTAACTTCCATATTCTTAGATATTAAGAAGCTATCTAAGGAAATATTGTAAGCAACTCTATGCCAATAAATTTGACAACTTAGATGAAATGGACAAATTCCTTGAAAGACAGAAACTACCAAAGTTCACACAAAAAGAAATATATAATGTGAATAATCAATTCTATATCTATTAAGGAAATAATTTATAGTTTAAAACCTTCCCACAAAGAAACCCCAGTCCCATATGGCTTGACTGATGAATTCTACCAAGTATTTAAGGAAGAAATAATACCAGTTTTATACAAACTCTTCCAGATAATTGAAGAGGAAGAAATATTCCCAACTCATTCTATGAGGCTAGAATTACCATGATACCAAAACAAGACAAAGACGTTATAAGAAAACACAGGCCAAAATTCCTCATAAACATAGATACAAAAATTCTAAACTAAAATTTAGCAAATTGAATCCAACAGTATATAAAAAGGATAATACACCATGATCAAGTGAGATTGAGACAAGGAAAGCAAAATTTAACATTTGAAAATCAATCAATATAATTCACCATATTAACGAACTAAAAAAGAGAAAAAAGATGGTATTTATAGATGCAGCAAAGATATTTGATAAAATCCAACAAACATTCCTGATTAAAAACCTTCAGCAAACTATGAATAGAACAAACCTCTTCAACCTGGTAAAGGGCATCTACAAAAAAAACTACAGTTAACAGCATACATAACGGTTAAAGTCTAAGGGCTTTTCCCTAAGACTGAGTCACACCCAAACTCATCACCTATTCAACATCGTACTGAAGGTTCTAGCCAGTGCAACAAGATAAGAAATAAAAGGCATCTAGATTAGAAAGAAAGAATTAAAACTGTCTTTATTCAGAGATGACACAATCAATCATCTATGGAGAAAATTTGATGAAACTCTCTAAAAAAGCTACTAGAACTGCTAAGTGAGTTCAACAAGGTTGCAGGATACCAGATCAATATACAAAACTCAATTGTATTTCTACTTATTAGCAATAAACCATCAAAGATGGAAATAAACAGTGACAATTACAATAGTATTAAAACTATGAAATAGGGATAGATCTGATTAAAGACATGCAACATCTGTACACTGAAAATTACAAAACACTGCTGAGAAAAATTAAATATCTAAATAAATGAAGAGATATATACCACGGTCATGGGTCAGAGACTCAAGATTGTTCAGATGCCAATTCTCCCCAAATTATCTATAGATTCAATGTAATCCCAATCAAAATCCCAGCAGGCTTTTTTATAGATATTTATGAGCTTATTCCAAAGTTTATGTGGAAATGCAAAGGACCCAGAGGAGCCAGAACAACCTTGAAAAACAAAGTTGGAGGATTTACACTACCTGATTTCAAGACTAATTATCAAGCTAAAATAATTAAGACAGTGTGGAGTTGGCATAAAAATAGACAAATAGATCAATGGAACAGAATAGAGACTCCAGAAATAGGTCCACACATATGTGCACTACTGATTTTCAACAAGTGTGCAAAGGCAATTCAGTAGAGAAAGGATAGTATTTTCAATAAATGATGCCAGAATAATTGGATAACTAGACGCAAAAAAAGAAAAAATTTAACAATCCATAACTCACACCACATACAGAAATCAACTTAAAATGGATTGCAAACTTAAATGTAAAACCTAAATCTATGAAACTTCTAGAAGAGAACGTAGGAGAAAATCTTTGTGACCTTGGGTTAGACTGGGGTTTTGACTGGGATTTCATTGACTCTACAGATCAATAGATAAAATACTAAAAGCACAGTCCATAAAAGAAAAAATGATAAATTGAACTTCATCAGAATTAAGAGGGATTGGAGAGCCTAACAAAATGCACATGACTTTAGTACATTATACCCAGTGCCACGGGAGTATAGTGGGCATTAGTTGGTTACATTCCCAGCAATAATTGCCCTCTTCTCTGTCCTAAAAACTCTCCCCCGGGGCTTCCCTGGTGGCACAGTGGTTGGGAGTCCACCTGCCAATGCAGGGGACACGGGTTCGTGCTCCGGTCCAGGAAGATCCCACATGGCGCGGAGTGGCTGGGCCCATGAGCCGTGGCCACTGAGCCTGCGCGTCCGGAGCCTGTGCTCCGCAACGGGAGAGGCCGCAACAGTGAGAGGCCCGCGTACCGCAAAAAAAAAAAAAAAAAACTCTCCCTCTGGGAACCATCCCACTCGTACTTTGTAGGAACCACATGCTTGGGTGAGATCGATCTCACCCCAGTTCCATGGTGGTCCCTGCCTGGCATAATTTCATCATTTGTACCACACACTGATTCAGGAAGAGAAGCTAATGTTAATCGGTGCATAGATTCTCTTGTCCACTTCAGGTCAGTCTAACCACAGTGAGGCTTAAGGTTTTTTGCTCTATGGCTGGGGGAGAAGACATTCTCTCTTTCTGCCCATAAGTCAAGAAGGATGAATGTAGTCTCCATCGCTGGTGGCAGCCATCTTGCCTCCTTGGGAGAAGTCAATCCGAAAACAAAGTCAACACATCTGAGGAGGATAGCGTCTAGAAAACTAATGATAAACAGAGCCAGAGTCCTGGGACTTCCCTGGCGGTCCAGTGGTTAAGACTTTGCCTTCCAATGCAGGGGGTGCGGGTTCAATCCCTGGTCGGGGAGCTAAGATCCCACATGCCTCACGGCCAAAAAACCAAAACATAAAACAGAAGCAGTATTGTAAATAATTCAATAAAGACTTTAAAAATGGTCCACATCAAAAAAAAAAAAAAAACAGAGCCAGAGTCCTGATCAAACCATGCCTGAAGCTATTACTTCTGAAATTCTCAGTCATCTGAAATAATGAATTCTCTTTATTGTTTAAGTCCATTTGAATGGAATTTCCTCTTACTTGCAACCAAAAGCATCCTTACTGATATAGGAGCATGGAGGAGAGCTCATTAATTTTGTCTGATAATACTGGAGAAGTCTTCCCAAAGGGGACATCATTTGACCTTTCATTTATAGGTTGAGTAGGAGTTCACCAGCAAACAAGAGAGGTAAGAATGATCAGGGCTGAATCTGTCAGGCAGCAGGGCAGGCCCTCCATGACCTCCAGGTCACCTTGAGGATAGCCTGACTTCCCTCCAGCCCTGCAGCTGAGATCCTTTCATTCAGTCCTCTCTCCCCCTCGAATCTGCACATTCTCATCTCCGTTCACCAGGCAGCAGCTTACTGCCAGCGAGGGGAGATATTAAAGCTGACTCCTGCCCAGGAAATGGAAAGAACCCAGGAGAATTAGCTGGAGAAAACCTATTAAGCAACAAAGAACATACCCAGCTGTCAAGTCATCTCTAGAATTTTAAATCATGCAAGTTGCCTTCTGAGTGGCTTTCCCAGCCCGTAAGAGCTCTCCACTTCAAGAGGGCCTTGGAGACCAGCAGGGTGTGGAATTTTCCCAGCCTGGGCACACCTCATCCATCTCCCCTGTGTGCCCTTCAGTCACAAGACTTTAACAACAAAATCCACATAGTCATGAAGCCCCCAAATAAGTACAATGAATCCTCTTTCCTTTTGAGAAGCAATCCTTTCCCTCTTGGGCTGAGATAAAAATACAGCCTTTGATGTGGCCTTATAGCTTCACATTGATAAGAGTTCCTTCTTGCGCAGTGCTTTCCAGCACATTATCTCATCTGAGCTGAGAACCAGTTGGGGATTACCGGGCCCCAGTAGCAGATGAGGACCCGGAGGCTCCCAGAGATTAAATGGCTTGCTCAAGGTCACGAGGCTAACACCTGGTGGGGCCCGTTCCTGGACCCCTGCGCTGCCTCACTTCTTACACGAATTCTCAGAAAAGCATCTCCACTGTGCCTACATTGTCTGCCATACAAACAGCAGCAAACCTCACGAGGACAACAAAGTATTCTGTGCTTCCCGAAATCTAGGAATCCCCCAGTGGACCATGACAGGGCTGAGCTACCAAAGTGAGGTCTTGGGCAGTCACTGGATGCGGCCAAGCCTCAAATCCCTCCATGTGAACTGGACATCAGCTGCCTCACTGGCAGTGGGGACAATCACACAGGGTCACTGCATTCCTCTGACGGGCTGGCATTTACCCTCCACCAGCCTGAAAGCCCGCTGCGGGGCAACGATGCTGGAGCGGGTGTGGGAGCTGAGGGTTCTAGCTGACCCCATGCTCAGCGGGATGATGGAAAAGCTACTAACAGCAGAAAGGAGTCAGGGGAGGGGCGACTTCCTACCTGCCCCATGGGAACCGAGGCAGAATGTCCCCAGGGCCGAAACTTGCACACCACCCTCAGAGTTTCCGTCCTTCTAACACGAAGCCACGCTTCCTTTCCCACACTGGTATCACCGCGCAAAGCCGCCTCCTCTACTGCCCAGCCTTACCCGGAACAATAGAACCTGGAGGCCTTCTAAAATTAGCTAGCTCGGCCTCCAGCCCTGCCTGGGAGGGCCCTGCCAGACCTCCTGCTGCTGTCCAGGGTCACTGACTTCCTGAGCTGGGGACAGGGACTAGCTTGGTTTTCTTCCACTGCGCGCCCTCCCTCCTCGCCTACCTCCTCCTTCCAGCTCTCTGGTTGGGACTCCACCTTGGTTTCTACCTAGTGCTCCCAACTAAGGAGGTGAATGAGCAAAGCTAGGAGTGGGACAGCTGGGCCTGGAAGGACAGAAGGCTTCCCTCTGAGTGAACAGCTGGGGACAGTTGTAAGTCAATTTAGATGGGCACCCACATGCCCATGCTTCCCCAGAATGACATTTCCCCAGTCTCCAAGATGATACGCGCTCTCCTCCTCTCCCTCCTCACACCTCCTACATTCTCTCCCCACCGCTGCCACCCCACACCACTACCACTATCACCACGCCAAAGGTCTTGCTTCATATTTCCTGGGGAAAAACCTGGTGCAATCTGACAGAAGCCCCCTCCTCTCCTTACCACAAACCACTGGCCTACTCACATCAAGACCACCCTGTCTGCTTCCCTCCTGTGAGGAGGGATAACGTCCCTGGGCTCGTGGGTGCCCAGATCCCACCCTTCCCCGCTCCTTAAGGACATGGGTCCTGCCCAGGACCTCACTCTTGCATCACGATCTTCTCTTCTACCGAATCCACCCATCAGCATGTAAACACGCTTTAGCATCTCCTATCTTTAAAAATCCTCCCTTGACCTCATGTCCCCTGCCAGGTGCTTGACCCTTGCTTTCCTCCCCATCCACAGCGAAACTGTAGGACAGTGGCTACAGCCCAGACTCTACCCACTCGTCCCTCATTCTCTCTCAACGCCCCCCACCCCCACTAAGACTGCTCAGGTCAAGGACACTCATGACCCTCACGTTGCCAAATCCTATGGTCACCTTCCATCAGTGTTTACACAGTTGACCATTCCCTCCTTGAATCATATTATTCTCTTGGTTTCTCTACTTCCTGTTTTCCTGATGGATTTCCTTCAACCTCCAAGGCTGCTCCTTCTCGGCCTCCTCCTAAGTTCTTCCTCCTTTGTTTGATTTTTCAGCACTGGAGGATCTCAGGGCTCGGTCCTAGGATCTCTTCTCCTGTCTATACACTCTCCCTAGGTGACCGCATCCTGTCCCAAGGTTTTAACTTCCATCTGTATGCTTATGGCTCCCAAATCTACATTTATAGCAGAGAACTCTGGATGTCTCTGGAATTCTAGACTCAAATACCCAACTACCTACATGACACCTCCGTGTGAATGTTTAATAAGCATCTCAAAATTTGCCTTGAGCAAAATGGATCTCTGGATTTCCTACCCCTAAATCCATTCCTCCTTCAGTCTTCCCCATCTTATAAATACCACCACCCTCTACCTAGTTACTCCATCCAAAATCTGTTGTCTTCTCTCCATCTACATTGCTTCCACCCTTGCCCATGATGGGTCTCTTGCCCAGTTATAATCCATGTTCCACACCCAGTAAGAGTGATTTCTAAAAACATAACTTAGATCAGGTCACTTCCATGATTAAAATCCTCCAGTGGCTTCTCATCACACTTAAAATTCAAACTCCTCACCCTGGTTCATAACACTGTACCTGTCCAACCCCTAACCAAGCCTCAACTCTCATCACATCCTATCCTGCCCAGTACCCTCTCCACTCTACTCTGCCACTCTGGCTTCTTTTAGCTCCTTACCATTGCCATGCTCCTTCCTACTTTCTGGCCTTTGCACATTCTGTTCTCTCTGCCTAGCAGGCTCTTCCCCAATCTTTCCTCTTATCATTCATTCATTTATGTGTTTTCTCCTCACAAATTCTTTTCTCAACCACCCAATCTCAACCAGCCTCCCCGTAACCATCATGTCTCCCTATATTAATTCTCAGGATAACACAACTATCTAGTACTAGACTGACTGATCATTTTTTGCTTCTTTATTTGTTGTGATCTGTCTCCCACTACAAGAATTAAACTCCACAACAGCAGAGATCTTATCATTCTTGTTCAATGTTGTACTTAGACAGTGCCTGGTACATGGTTAATAGTCAATGACTATTTGTTGATTGACTGCATAAAGGTGTCCTGGACAAGCCTATTTCAATTTTTCAAAAGGGCTTTTAGAGTTGGCAAGGTCACAATCAGAACTAGGTATTAGAAGATTAATATGCAAAAGGAGAGAAGCTGGGAGTAGAGGGCCCTTTAGGAGGCTGATGCCACAAGGGAGGCAAGAGGACATGCTGCCAAGATTGGTAAAAGACAACAAAAGTCAATAGTATCCAGTGCTGGCAGGGGCAGGGAAACCAGCATTCTCATGAGCTGATGATGATACTAGAAACTGTGGTGTGCTTTTGAAGGCAAATTTGGTAGTATCTATTTAAAATAGTCAATGTTTACGTCCTCTGACCCAACATTTTCATTCCTGGGGGTTTATCCTGCAGAAAAACTCCCACAAATGCATAAAGAGAAATGTATACAAAAACACTGCAGCATTGTTTATCATGGCAGAAATTTGGCAACAACTCAAATGTCCATAAATAGGTGACTGGTTACATAAACTACTGTACAGCCACACAGTAGACTTAAAAGAATGAGGTAGATCTATATGTGTTTTCAAGGTTACATAAACTACTGTACAGCCACACAGTAGACTTAAAAGAATGAGGTAGATCTATATGTGTTTTCAAGGAAAGATGTCTAATATATTCCAATAGGGGAGAAAAACAATTTGCAGGATGAACCATATACACAATACTATCCTGTTTTTGTTTTTAAAAAGAAATAATAATTTGTTAATATGTGTATAAAAATTTTGGAAGAGAATACACTAAACCGTTTGTGATAGTTATTTCTGGGGGTATTGGTGGGGGGGGCTCTACTTTCTAAATTTTGCATTTCTGCAATGTTTTGGGTTTGTATATCTGTGCATTACTTCTGTGGCCGGAATTTTTTAAAGGGAAGCAAGAGGTAATAAATGACAGGCAGCTGAACTAGACAGTGGCAGAAGGAGTGCAGAGAAGAGGACAGATATGAGGGCTATTGATATGACAGGATTCACAGAACCTGTGCCGCAAAATTCAAGCCTGGATCATGGGGAGAGCCATGGCCTTAAACCAGGAGGATAACACCTCACCAGACTAGGACCACAAAATAAGGTCCCATTTCATGTAAATTACCCAAATTACAATTGGCCGTCTTCCACAGATGACTGCTACCACTCTGGTCCTATACTCCTTTCTGGCCACCCAGCATCAGTGTGACAAAAGCCTTTGCCTCCATTCCTCACACTGCATTGCAGGAACCAGGCTGCCAGCACCATCCTTAGACCCAGGCAAAGGGGCCCTGCCCTGGGACCTGCGCACTCACGCACGCATGCGCACACACACACACACACGCATCTACACAAATATTGTTAAAGAACACGGGTGACTCAGCAATTCCCTTCCCTCTTAAGTACATCTCCAAGAGAACAGAAACATATGACCACACAAAAACTTGTACATGGATGTTCATAGTAGCATTATTCACAATAGCTACAAAAAGTGGAAACAATCCAAATGTCCGTCAACAGGTGAATGGATAAACAAAATGTGGTCTATCCATCCAAACACGGGAATCTTATTCAGCCACGGAAAGGAATGATGTCCTGATACATGCGTCAATGTGGACAAACCTTGGGAACATTATGCTAAGTAAAGAAGTCAGTCACAAAAGGCCACATGTTATGATTCTGTCTATATTAAATGTCCAAAATAGGCAAATCCATAGAGACGGAAAGTAGATTAGTAGTTGCCAGGGACTTGGGAGAAGGGAGGATGGGAGGTGACAGTTCCTGGGTATAGAATTTCTTTAGAGGCTGATAAACACTCTGAAATTAGTGGTGATGTTGCAGAACTCTGTGAACATACTAAAAACCATTGACCTATTCACTTGAAATGGGCAAGTGGTATGATATGTAAATATTGTTAGAATAAAGCTGTTAATGATAAAACAAACAAACATACACATACACACACACACACACACACACACACACACACACACACAAACACACACACCCCACAGGGATACCCTCCTCTCTCAGAAGCGTAGCTCAGGGCACGCTGGCCCAAGTTCAATTCCTGGTTGGGGGACTGAGATCCCACAAGCCGTGCAGCATGGCCAAAAAAAAAAAAAAAGACTTACTTGAATCTTCATAAAATAAAATTTAAATCATCAGCTTTATTCAAAAATTTTGCTTTAAATTTTTTATATTAATTCATTTAAACTAGTAGTTTGCCTTTTATTTTAATGGCAATTTTGCAAGAAATGGAATTTCTCTGAAAATATATGGAAATTCATTTTAATTTGTTTAATGTTTTACATTTATTTCAATTTACTCTACTTTTTGGAAAGTGTTTTTTGTACGTTCATCTTTTAGATCCTTGCTGTCAACAGCACACAAATTAGGGAAAATCTTGACCAAATTAATTAGTGATATTGTTAAAATAAAGACAAGGAACATAAATTTTGTGAAACATTATATAATAACTTATGAATGATATTTATCTTTATTACTTATCCAATCGTTTCTGGACCATTAACAGACATGCATGAAAATAATTAAATTCAATCAATTTTGGTATTTTGTCAACTGTGAGTTACATATTTTCCAGTTTTGTCATTATAAAGTTATATTTGTCAAAGTAGGAGGTTAGAAGGTATTTTATTTAAGTTCGTTTTCTTTGTAACTTTTAAATATTTAGACATGTATTATGTAGGCCTCTCACCCCAGCCCCACAAACCTGATGGGCAGGCCCACTGGCTGTGCCTTCAGACTCTTACTGAGGGTGATGGAAGACAAGCACACAGAGGGGCTATGGGCCCCTCCATGATGCACTCCCAGCCCACCTGCAGAGGGAAGGAAGATGGTTTCCCCGTAGCCTGGCAGATACCTGCCTTCCTTAGCCAGGAGCGTCCTCTTCCCGGGATGATGGACCCATGGGAGAAACCTCAGCCTACCAAGAGAGGATGCTCCTGCTCTATGGCCCCAGGTACAGCAGAACACAATATTTATCCATCCATTAATTCACCTGGCAGATGCACAGTCCCCACCCTCATGCTGCCTTCAGTCTAGTAGGGAGGTGAAACCAGATCACACAGAGAGAGCACCTGCAGCCCATCCAGTCCAGGTGGGGTACACCAGGTCCAGACTGTTCTGGCTTCAGTCTCTCCTCCAAGCAAGGTGTGGGCACGCTGTGGGTCCTGCCAGCAGGCCTCTTCACTCGGCTCTGGATGCCCCACAGACTACTGGCCCAACAAGAACACTCAACATCCAAGAACAGGGACTTCCCCAGCGGTCCAGTGGTTAAGGCTCTGTGTTCCCAATGCAGGGGGCACAGGTTCGATCCCTGGTTGGGGAACTAAGGTCCCTCAGGCTGCACAGCACAGCCAAATAAAATTTTAAAAAATTAAAATGCCCAAGAACAAACAGCAGTCTGCAGCTCAGTGTCCTCTATATTCACACAGATTCAAGAAATACTTCCCCCTGCAAACACCCCTCCATCACCCCCAAAAATGACAACGTCTCAGAGGCAGAGCTCTCACTCAACTACATGCAAGAGCTGCTGTTACCAAACAGAATGACTGCACAGCTGTGAGTGCACTCAGGGAACCCGTGACTTCACCTCTCCCTGAGAACAATGGGTAAATGCTTACTTCACATGTGCGTAATGAAAGGGCTGCTTTGGGCAATTTTCCTGAAACAAAGGAATTGCCTGATCCAACAGTGAAATGAAGTCACCACCTCCAAAGACAAAAACTTCTTGTGACCTTTCCATGAGAGTTTTTCATCAAGGTTTCAAAAGTCTGAGGGATTGGTTTCAGCCAGGGCACCCTGCTACAGTTTGAGCAATGGAACAGAGCATGTTCGGGAAGGAGCAGGCTTTGAGGGGTGATGACAAGGCTGGTCTGAGTATAACTAGTGGAACATCCATGTAGCAAAGCAAGAAAGTTTGGGAGTCATCCACATCAAGACAACCTCACCAACGGAGAGGGGAAGAGAGAGAACAGAAGGCGAGGGCCTGAGGAACACCTGTATTTCTAGGACAAGAAGAGAAGAGGGGTCAGAAATAGAAAAGGCAGGAGCAGAGAGGCAGGAGAGCCAAAAAGAAGTGAATTCAAGAAAAAGGGGGCTTCCCTGGTGGCTCAGTGGTTAAGAATCCGCCTGCCAATGCAGGGGACACGGGTTCAAGCCCTGGTTGGGGAAGATCCCACATGCCATGGAGCAACTAAGCCCGTGTGCCACAACTACTGAGCCTGCGCTCTAGAGCCTGTGAGCCACAACTGCTGAGCCCGCTTGCCACAACTGCTGAAGCCTGCACACCTAGAGCCCGTGCTCTGCAACGAGAAGCCACTGCAATGAGAAGCCTGCACACCACAACAAAGAGTAGCCCCCGCTCGCCACAATTAGAGAAAGCCCACACGCAGCAACGAAGACCCAACACAGCCATAAATAAATAAATAAACAAACAAACAAACAAATAAATAAATAAATAAATAGAAAGAAAGAGGGAGTGGGTGGTCATATCTGCTGATGCAGGCAGGTCATGAGCGAGAACTGAAAACACTGTGTGCATGGTGGGTCACCTGTAAGAAGCAGTTTCATAAGAGATGGGAGCAGAGGTCCAATTGTAGAGTGTTAAGGAGTGAAGGGAGGAGAGAACCGAGATGGTACTTGAGGGGTCAGCAGATGGAAGGGAAGCTGTTTCAGGATAGTGGAAGATGGAGAAACTGGGAAATCCAAGGGAGAGGAGCTAATTGATGCAGCCAAGCCCTAGATGGGGGCATGGGACACTAGTGGGGAGTGAAGCATTGAAGAGAACTGGGGCAGGCCCTCCACCACCAAGGCAGGAGGGGTGGGAGAAGAAGAACGGAGTTGAGGAGGGGAGGTGGGGGACACAGGTTGGGGCTCTGCCACGCTGGCTGCCATCACCTCCCCAGCCTGGAATAGAGACAACATCAGCATGGCCAAACCACCACTGTGTGTCTGGCATCTGAGCTAAGGGACCCGTATGCCCCAGAGCCTGGTCACTTTCATGGTCATAATCGTGGCCTCCTGACTGGCCATGGTTCACTCTCTCATTCACTCATTTGACAATATTTACTGCCTGCTACTATGTGATAGGTACTGCACTAAGTGCTGGGAGTTCCATAAGTAAGAGGGACCAGCCCCAACCTCACAGAGCTCAGAGGGTAGCAGGGAGTATGGTTAAGCAGACCTTCACAGGGGGTGGTAAGGCTAGACCAGGGGGCTATGGAATTCCAGAGCAAGGACACCTCACCTTGGGGAGGGAGCACAGGGCAAGAAAGTGACACATAAGCAGAGAACAAACGCCGGAGGAGGAGTGAGCCAAGAGAACAACAGGGCAACGGTGTTCCAGGCAGAGGGTACAGTACACTCAAAAGCACAGAAATGAGCAAGAGCCTGGTGATTCCAGGAACTGGGATCCATAAGTTCAGGATGGCTGGAGAGCAGAGCACAGAACATTTATTCAAGGGATGAGGCTGAAGCCGCAGGAACAGGGCCTGCCTGAGATATTTAGCAAAAAACATACAGAATAAAATAAAATAATTACCTAATTATGAGTACAGGCCTCCATAGGTCACCACGTCCTGGGACCAAAAAACTGTGTACATTGTGTACTGAATATAATCCATAACCCTTGCCAGGGGGCAGAGGTGATGGGGAGAGGGGAGAATTGCTGCAGTAGCTAAATCAGTGACCATCAAAATCATGGAAGGAAGGGAGGGAGGGAGGGAGGGAGGGAGGAGTGAGCCCGTACCAGCTTGGCTTAATGGAAGCTGAAAGTAACTGACAATTGGGATTTTTCTGAGTTGGTCAAGTTCAATCCCACCAGATGTCATGAAAGTGAGGCCTCTGAAGACTGATTGACAAGGACTTCCCTGGTGGTGCAGTGGTTAAGAATCCGCCTGCCAATGCAGGGGACACGGGTTCGAGCCCTGGTCTGGGAAGATCCCACATGCCACAGAGCAACTAAGCCCGTGTGCAACAGCTACAGAGGCTACGCTCTAGAGCCTGCGAGTCACAACTACTGAAGCCCACCTGCCTAGAGCCCATGCTCCGCAACAAGAGAAGCCACTGCAATGAAAAGCCCACGTACCGCAATGAAAAGTAGCCCCTACTCTGCAACTAGAGAAAGCCCACGTGCAGCAACGAAGACCCAACGCAGCCAAAAATAAATAAATAAAATAAATTTATTTTTTTTAAAAAAAGGAATGATTGACAGAAGTAAACCAGGTCTGAACAAGCCCTGAATCGCACCTGACTTGTGCTTGCATGCCCAGTACCATCCTGAGTGTGGACCTCCCAGACATGTCATTTGAAAAATGACAATCAATTGAAAAACCTCTGTGGCCTTCGTGCCAGGGTGGGAAGGGGTGGGCATCCTGAGGTGTGCTGAGAAGCCGCTCTGGGCCCTGGGGCCGCCAAAGGGCACAGCTGAGCCTGCTCCAGGGCTGATTCTGGTTGAGCACCCCCTCCCAGTTCAAGGTGGGCTCAGACAATCCATCAGCGAGCCCGCCCTGAGGGCCCAATCCCAGAGCAGGTGGGAGAAACTTCTGGGAAGGCGTAAGGACCCTGGAGGACCTGCCAGGGGGCCCATGCAAGTCTAGGCCAGCCAGACACACTGAGAGGGGACAAAGGGCCAGAGGTAGGTGTGGGTGAGCCCCAGGCAAGCCAGCCCAGGCTCAGCACCACAGACTTGGCCTCAGCACTCTGCCCTTAGTTCACACACTCATTTCTGTGTTTGTGTTTCCCTTTATCTCTCAGTAAGAATTCCTTTTCAAAAATGTCAAGTTTATCTCACACATATCAGAGGGAAAGAAACCTAAATTCCAGGCCCAACTCCCCGGTTGCTGGCCATGTGGTTTGGGACAAGGGGGGAAAAGAAGAAGTCTCGTTAGGTGAGCTCCCGAAGGGCAAGCACAGTGCTACCTGCACAAGCTCTGCAGTAGTAGCAAGATTCCCGTTTTACAGGTGGGAATCAAGAAAGTGACCTAACCTGCTCAAGGTTCCACAGCTGGATAATGACAGGTAGGATTCAAACCTGATGACAAAGCATGCTGGGCAAAGTCACTCACCTTTCTCTGTCCCCATTTCTTCAGTCTAAAATGGGAACAGTAATAGGGCTACTGGGAGAATGGAATGAAATATTATGCATGAAAACACATGGTAAACTGTAAAGCCTGACGCCTGAGTTAATATCCTCCCTGTGCCCCTCCCCCCACTGGGGCAAGGTCTGAGCGTCTCCCCTTCCTGGTGCTCCCTCGAGAGGGCAGGTGCTGAAAATGACTTTGCCAAACGGATCCAAGGCCTCAGCTCCCCGCCCTTCCTGGCTTGCTTGGCCAATACTCAACAGGACTTATCATAGTTCCTGGAACATCCCAGATCTGCTAGGACAATGATCAGCCCAGGCCAGCTCTCCTGGGGCCTCCACACCACCTTGCAGGATCAGCCAGCCACAGCAGCAGGAGACATGAGTTGCCAAAAGTACCACTGGCTCAGGTCTGGGTGTGCCTGGAAATTCACCAGAGCTTTCACGATACAGACACATTGCTGGGAAGGTCTCCACTTAGCAGACACTGTCAACGCCCAGATGGAAAGCAGCCGTGGTGCAGGGCAGGGCCCTCCACCTCCAGCATCCCAGCCCTAGCCTCCAAGGAACGGCAGGTCCAGGTGTACACCCATCTCTCCCCTCCTCATCCCCCTCATGCCACAAGCGTTCCCTCCTGGCAAGCGGCCTCTGTGGCCTCTCCTGGTACAGCTTGACTCATCTAAACAGAACACACCAGGTGGCATAGGCAGGTGGCCCAGCCTCCTCAGGGAAGTCTGGAAAAACCCAGGAAGCAGGGAACCTGGCGGAGCTCCCCAGAGCTCAAGCTGGGCCTTCTCTGCCACCCTCTGATAAAGGGCACAAGGCTCATGCTCCCACAGGGAAACGAAGGGCAGGGGATGAGACCTGCATGGGGAGTCAGGAGCCCTGGGGCCTAGTCCTGGCATTGCCACTATTGCTGTATGACGTTGAGCAAAACACTTCCCCTCACTGGGCCTCAGTTTCCTCATCTGTAAGTGAAGGATCTGAAGCTAGATCACTGAGTTCCACTATAGTACTTGCTTTCTATGATGTCACATATCTGGGTGACTCCCCAGAAAACCTAACACAGTCCCTAACACAGACCTTCCACAGGCCCTGAAAGTGGATATCATTTAAGACAAAAACCAAGCAAGAGGGACTTCCTTGGCGGTCCAATGGTTAAGACGTCACCTTCCAGTGCAGGGGGTGCGGGTTCAATCCCTGGTCGGGGAGCTAAGATCCCACATGCCTCACGGCCAAAAAACCAAAACATAGAACAGAAGAAATACTGTAACAAAGTCAATAAAGACTTTAAAAATGGTGCACATCAAAAAAAAAAACCCACCACCAAAGCAGGAAGCAGGCAGCAGATCCATCTCTCACCTCCTGGGGGAGCCCTCACTGCCCTCATCTTGGGCTCCCTAGGAACTCAGCTTTGACTGAACACTCCCTGGATGAACCTGGAAGAAATAGATTAAAACCCTAAACTGTAAAGAGGAGCGCATCACTTCACTCAGCTGTCAGACAATGAGGCACCATCCAGATCCTGAATTAGGCCATGAAAGTGACAGCTGCTCATCCCCATATAATAAAAGTTGCGAACCTTCTTGTCACCTGTTTATCAGGTCACAAGTGAACATGACAAAGGCCAGCAAACGTCCCAGCTTGGTGGCCAGCAGGGACGTCCTGGGCCAAGAACAGGTCCTTGGGTCCTTCCAGGCAGCTTACCTCAACACCACCAAACAGAAGACTGGGCAAAACACATATCTCTCCAGCCCCTCATGGTGCTGGCAGTGAGCTCCAGACAGAGACCAAACCCAGGAAGACAGGAAAGCTTTGCCACCTTGGAGAAGTCCCTTAGTCTCTGCGGATAAGAGTAATAATTGGACTGATGCAAGGGATAAAATATACAACACATGTGCTGTATAAACAGCAAAAAAGCCACCCAGACAAAATGGGTAATGGTGGAAAAACAAAAGAGGTGTAGAATTTTCATGGTGATGTACTGGAGCAAGTTTGCAAGAGCTAATTTAAATGTTCAGGAATTTTGCTAGCCAGTTGACATGATGTTAGTAGCTTGAAATCAGCCATAGCAGGAGTATTTACATCACAGAAATGGTCAAATGGGGCCTTTCTTCCCCCCAGAGAGCCAATTTTTCAACATTTACCAGCACACCACTGTTTATAAATAAGAGTAATGCAAGAGGAGTCAGTGAGTTATTGCTTCAGACACACTCTCCATAACGAACATTGACGAATTCAAGATAGTAAGCTTGGGAGGTCATATTCTCTCCTAACACTTAAAAAGCTTTTCCATTTCCGCAAACATTTATTGAGACCTACTACATGCCAGGCACCAGACAAAGATTCAATAAACAAAACCAAAAACCTTTCCTGAATTGCTCACAGAGTGATGAAGCAGTGAGAAAGCACACACTACGAGACACTCAGGGAGTGCAGTGGTCCAACCCTTAGCTGTGAAGGTCCAAGTGAAAGCCACTGGAAAGGGCACTGCAGGCAGAGGGAATGGCATATCCAAAGGCACAGAGGCATGGACAATAAGAAAACTTTTAAAAATTCCTCTCTAGAACTGGCTTTGAGGAAGTTTTAGAGTTGTTCCACTATAGGCATTCTTTATTCTAGCCAAAAAGTGCATCTCTCACCTCACTCCCCTCAGCAGAATTTAGCACCAGATTTCCTTTGGCTGTTTCCAAAACCCAAATACGTTTTCAGAGAGTGAGAATTTGTCACTCCTGAGACCAACTCCTCAAACCAAAGGGGAGCTCCCCAAGACGCTGATAGAGGCAACATCTCTGTCAAGGGGACTACTTCATGTCACAGCAGGCACTTGGATATATGAAACCATTTAAATTTCCATCTCATTTCTCCATAACACTTTATAGGGAACAATGAGCGCCAACTTTTTTCTCTTGAAACATGCCCACATTCTGCCTTGGAGAATGCCAGAATTTGAATTTCAAAAATGAAGGCCGAAAAAAAAAAAAAAAATCCAAAGCATCCAGACAGAAAAAGGAGGTTATCTTCAAAGGAACAAAACTCAAGGTGACCTCAGACTCTGCAATATTAAACACAAGCAGACAGTGGAACCAGGTCATGAATCCTAAGCCAGCCAAGTCATTGTCCACATGTAGAGGCAACAGAATGTCATTCTCTCTTTCACAGGGGTTCTGAAAATTATATCACCCACATGCCCTTGTTGAAAAAAGCATTTGAAGATACATCAACTGTCTCGAGAGAAATTAAAATACAAAATTCAAACTGGGGAAGTTGAGGTATCATTAAAGAATTGAAAGTGAGCAGTAAACCAGTTAAGTGTAAAAAATAAATTATCATTGGGGAATTCCCTGGTGGCCCAGTAGTTAGGACTCCGCACTTTCAGTGCCGTGGCCCAGGTTCAATCCCTGGTGGGGAACTAAGACTGGCAAGCTACATGGCATGGCCAATAAATAAATAAATAATTGTAAATGTGTTTTCAAATTAGATGTTAGCCATTTATATGAAATTCCAGAATAGGCAAAATTAATCTATGGTGAAAGAAATCAAAACAATAGTTGTTTCTGGGAGGACAGAGGTTGACTGGGAAGGGTTAAAAAGAAACATAGAGGGCTTCCCTGGTGGCGCAGTGGTTGACAGTCCGCCTGCCGATGCAGGGGACGCGGGTTCGTGCCCCGGTCCGGGAGGATCCCACATGCCGCGGAGCGGATAGGCCCGTAAGCCATGGCCGCTGGGCCTGTGCGTCCGGAGCCTGTGCTCCGCAGCGGGGGGTGGGGGTGGGGCCGCATCCGTGAGAGGCCCGCGTATTGCAAAAAAAAAAAAAAGAAACCTAGAGTGATATCAATGTCTCTATCTTATAAAGGCGTTTTGTTCCACAGGTGTGCACATTGTCAAACTTGCTGAATTGTACACTTAAGGTCAGTACATTTCACTGTATGTAATGATGTCAATAAAAATGAATATCTTAATATTGAGTTTTCTAATCTATGAATATGGTATAATCTCTGTTTTTTAGGTCTTCTTTAATTCCTCTCAGCAATGTTTTATAGATTTCAGTGTACAGGTTTGGCATGTCTTTTATCAGATTTATCTCTATTCCATGTTTTTATGCTATTTTTTTTAAAGGTTTACTTTTTTTTTTGTAAATTTTATTTATTTTTGGCTGTGTTGGCTCTTCGTTGCTGCACAAGGGCTTTCTCTAGCTGAGGTGAGCAGGGGCTACTCTTCATTGTGGTGCACGGGCTTCTCATTGCGGTGGCTTCTTTTGTTGTTGCAGAGCACGGGCTCTAGGCGCGTGGGCTTCAGCAGTTGTGGCACACGGGCTTCAGTGGTTGTAGCTCGTGGGCTCCAGAGCACAGGCTCAGCAGTTGTGGTGCATGAGCTTAGTTGCTCCAGAGCATGTGGGATCCTCCCAGACTAGGGCCCGAACCCGTGTCCCCTGCACTGGCAGGCGGATTCTTAACCACTGCGCCAACAGGGGAGCCCCAATTGATTTTTATGTATTGCACTTGTATCCTGAAATCTTGTTGAACTCACTTATCAGTTCTAGTAGTTTTTTTGGAGATTCCATCAAATTTTCTATATAAATGATCATGTCATATATGAATAAACACAGTTTTACTTCTTCGCTCCCAATCTGGATGCCTTCTATTTCTTTTTCTTGTCTTATTGCACTGACCAGAACCTCCAATATGATGTTGAATAGGTGATAAGAGTGGACAACCCTGCCTCATTCCCAGTCTTAGAGTGAAAGCATTTAGTATTTCACTATAAAGTGTGCTGTTAGCTATAGGATTTTTGTAGATGTTCTTTTTCAGGTAGAGGATCTTCCATTCTATTCCTAGTTTGTTGAGAGATTTTATCAAAACTGAACATAGGATTTGTAACAAATTAATCATTAGAGAAATGCAAATAAAATGCTAATGAGGTACCACTATATGCCTACTAGAATAGGTAAAATTAAAAAGACTGACCATACCAAGTATTGGTGAGGCTATGAGGCAACCATAACTCTCATTCAGTACTAGTGGGCATGTAGTACAACCACTTTGGAAAACAGTTTGGCGGTTCCTTAAAAAGTTAAGAAGGTATCTACCCAAGAGAAATGAAAATACATGTCCACACAAAAACTTGTACATAAATTTTCATAGCTGCTTTATTTGTCATATCCAAACACTGGAAACAACCCAAATGTCCAACAGGTGAATGGACAGACAATGGTGGTGTATTCATACCACACACCAGCAATAAAAAGAAATGAACTATTGACATGAACCTGCAATAATGTAGATGGATCTCAAATAATTATGCTAAGTGAAAGAAATCAGACCAAAAAAAATGTATACTGTATGACTCATTTATACAAAATTATTGAAAATGCAAACTAATCTATAGAGACAGAAGGCAAATCAGTGGCTGCCTGGGGACAGGGGTTGGGAGAGGCAAGGAGACATGGTGAAGCTTCTGAGGGTGATGGATATGTTAACTGTGATTGTGATACTGGTTTCATGGATATATATCAATACAAATGTCAAAACTTATCAAATTGTACACCTTAAATATGTGCAGTTATTACATGCCAACTATGCCTCAATTCAGCAGTTTAGAAGTGGAATAATAAAATTTTTAAGAGAATGTTAGCGATACAAATAATTATTAAAAGAACACGTAGGGACCTCCCTGGTGGCGCAGTGGTTAAGAATCCACCTGCCAATGCAGGGGACACGGGTTAGAGCCCTGGTCTGGGAAGATTCCACATGCCATGGAGCAACTAAGCCCGTGAGCCACAACTACTAAAACCCGTGGGCCTAGAGCCCGTACTCCACAACAAGAGAAGCCACCACAATGAGAAGACCACGCACCGCAACGAAGAGTAGCCCCTGCTCACAGCAACTAGAGAAAGCCCGTGCGCAGCGACGAAGACCCGATGCAGCCATAAATAAATAAATATATATATATTTTTTAACCTTATAAAAAATATAAGAACATATACATTATATTAAAAAATAAGAGCTATACTCCGAGATCATAACCACAGACAAAATGTCTTGAAAAAAAAGCAGCTAAAGTTCTCATCAAAACATAGGGTATCAAAAGTCAGGGTTATTACTGATTTTGATATTTAGAGAAATATCAGTTTGGGTTTTTTTTTTAAGTGTGGAAAAACTTCAAATCCAGCGGAAGTGACTGGTTAGCCACTGGGGCCTCCCATGTTAAGAGGCATCAGTGCCAACTTGTCAAAGGGTGGGGAGTGGACCCGCTGGCTTCCCAAGTCACATCCTGTGACTCTTCCAAATACCCAGAGCCAGGAACCAGCTCAGCACCACTACCAAGGGAATATGAGAGCCACCTCCCCTTCTCTGCTTCATTCCTGCCTCCTTGATATTTAAGGAAGGAGACAGATAGATAGATATATCTGATATATCTGAAGGAAAGGAAATAACTATCTCAAAGACATATCTGCACCCCCATGTTCATTGTAGCATTATTCACAATAGCCAAGATATGGAAACAACCTAATTGTTCATCAGTGGACAAATGGATCAAGAAAGTGTGATATATATACACAGAATGGAATATTATTCAACCAGAAAAAAAAGAGAGAGAAACACTGACTTTGGCAACAACATGGATGAACTTTGAGGGCATTATGCTAAGTGAAATAATTCAGACAAAGAAAGACAAATACTGCATGATCTCACTTATATATGGAATCTAAAAAAGCTGAACTCATAGAAACACAAGTAAAATGGTGGCTGCCAGGGGCTAGGAGCTGGAGAAATGCAGAGATGTTGGCTAGAGGTTACAAACTTCCAGTTATGAGACGAACAAGTTCTGGGGATCTAATGTACCACATAGTCACCGTACTTAGCAATACTGTATTATATACCTGGAGGTTGTTAAATGTTCTCACCACCACCCAAAAAAATGGCAGTTATGTGAAGTGGCAGAGGTGTTAACTAACCTTATTTTGTGGTAATCATTTCATAATATATACATGTATCAAAATATCATGTTGGGGCTTCCCTGGTGGCGCAGTGGTTGAGAGTACGCCTGCCGATGCAGGGAGCACGGGTTCGTGCCCCGGTCCAGGAAGATCCCACATGCCATGGAGCGGCTGGGCCCGTGAGCCATGGCTGCTGAGCCTGCGCCTCCGGAGCCTGTGCTCCGCAACGGGGGGAGAGGCCACAACAGTGAGAAGCCCGCGTACTGCAAAAAAAAAACACAAATACATCATGTTGTACACCTTAAGGAGGCAGGGCTACAACTACGAGACAGACACGGCCCAACTATCAGGGAGTTTACCTTCCAGTGAGAATCCCAGAGAGAAGACACGTAATAGGGGCGGGGCGGGGACGCAGCCCTTAGCTCGCGGCTGTTAGCGCGAGACCCTGAGCGCCGCGTGAGAGGCCCCGCCCCACCAACAGTCAGCCTCGCAGTGGTCTTCGTGGCAGAGAGTGCGGTAAGAGACGGGTCACAGCCGTCTCCCCGGGGCCCTCCAGGCCTTCTGGCCTCGGGGCCTGCGGGTGAGCTGGGCGCCCAGCGACAGGCTGAAGGCTGTGTCCTGCAGAGCTCACGCCCTCTCCATGGCCGCCCACTGGCTGGGCCCAGGCCTTGAGGCTGCAGTGAACCTCTCCCCCATCCCCGCCTCTGCGACCCTAATGGCAGTAGCTGTTCTACATGGCTCGCAGTCTGCGTGACCTGGCCCTGCTGTTTGGGCGGCCTGAGGAGCCTGAGGGCCGGCTGGGTCCCTGGGCGCCTGGCTCCCTCAGTGATGATGGCTGGGCAGGGGCTGGGGACCTAGCCCTGAGGGTGCTGCCAGCTGAGATCTGCCTCTTCAGCCGGGCCTGGGCACTGGCGGTAAGACCCATACTGGGTGCTGCACCAACGCTCCCGGCAGGGTAACTGACCTCCGCAGTGACCCCCTCCTCTAAGCCAGGACCTGGACCTCAGAGAGTAAAAGTTGAGCCTTTGGGACCTTGCCCTTTCTGGTTAGAACAGAGAATAACATTTGTTTTGGTGGAGGTTTACAGGAACATCGTGACCTGACTTCAGGAACAAAGGATCTGACACCAAAGAAGTTTGCAACAACTAACCACAGCCCTCCCTCACCTTTCCTATAAAAGGGCTTTGCTGAAAGCTTGAGGGGAGTTCAGGGTTTTTAAGGCACGAGCCACCTGTCTCCTTGCACGGCCCTGCAATAAACCTTTCTCTGCTCCAAACTCTGACGTTTTAGTATTGTTTGGCCTCACTATGCGTTGGGCACACAGACTTCCCTACAGTAACAGACACAGGGAGGGCAGGTTAACAGAACCTAGGGGCTGATTAGCCGCGGGTCAGGGGACATGGAGGAGTACACGATGACTGTCAAGCTTTCAGGCCTGGTTAACTGAAGAGCCAGGGAACTAGCATCAGGAAGAGGTGATGTAGGGAGGAGATGTGGGCAGGAATATGTAGAGTTCAGTTTGGGTCATGGTGAAACTGATGGAATTTCTTTGGTTGTCCCCTTATCAGTGAGGACCCACAGGATTTGTAGGAGGAGGACAAAGCCAGGGCCAGAGAGTTGGTGGGCTCAAGGTAGGCCTGAGGACAGCCAGGAGCCACAGGGCTTTGCACCGTACCCCAAAGGCACGTGGCCAAGGGGCCTGGTCAGGAGTCAGGCAGCCTGTGTCCTGGCCGGAGTACAAACACATACTAACCCTCCACCCTGGGCAAGTTGTTCACTTCTCTGAGTCCTTGGCATCTGCTAAATGCAGATGAAAATGCACTCCTCGAATATTTCACAGGGTGGCTGTGAAGAATCTGGAAGAAATTTAGAAATTGTATAAGGCTATATAAATAAAAGGGGTCAAGCCCAAGGCCTTCTATGGGAAAGCTGAGGTTTATGGTGACTTGCCCAGGGCCAAACAATGGTTACCAGGTGCCATCAAGCTCTGGCGCCTCTGCGCCTCTATGACACCCCAGCCCCTCTGGGCACTTGCTGGTGGCACTTTCTGTGGAACACTGAGCCTCTCTTGGGGCCATCCCAGAAGACAAGACCCTCAGACTCCAATCCCGCCTCAGACACACACAAGCATTTTACCCACTTGGCCCGGATCAAGGTCAGCCTCTGCAAGATATGTTCCCGCCCAGCTGGGAGGCAGAGCAGAAACCCACAGCCACCAGGACAACCCAGGCCCTACGGAGCCACACAGGCTGGGTTGTCACCTGGGAAATGAGAGATGTCCAGCTCTGAGCAGGTGCTCCAAGAAGGTTTATTAGTATCCACATTGGGGAGCCCCAGGCTCTTGCCGAGAACAAGGGGCCGATAGCATCCAGTCGGGGAAGCAAGGCCACCACAGGCTGACAGGTCTGGCACCCATGGAGATGGTGATGCTTCTGCTTCAAGCACAGCCAACTGACCCATCTCTGCCCTTTAAGTCTCCTTGTAAAGAGGTAGGGCTGTCCTTTCCACGAAGAAATGAGGTCCCTGGTGGTTTCTTAACTTGTCTGACATCTACCAGCCCCCAGAAACCTTGACACAGGCCCTCTGTCTGCTCCCCCAACCTCGGCCAGCATCAGCAACCACATGTTCGGCACAGGGAGCCCCCCCTCACCCTGGCAGCCCCCGCTCGCTCCTAGAACCTGCCAGCTAAAGTCTGGAGCGGACAAATTCTATCAGGTGCTCCAACTGCTCCTCCAGGTGCTGCTCATCTCCGTGGTTCTCAATGACCCAATCGAAGGCCCCGACGTTGTCCAGGCCACATTCTGACTCAGCATCATCCACCCCTGCAGAGGAGGTAGAGGTCAGGCCCCATCCCTCCTGACAAACACCAGGCATCGGGCATTGTGGCCTGCTGACCCCACATGGAGCCACCCTCCCTTGCACTCCCCTCGGTCCCTCCGGAACCAAGCTCCACTTACCCCAAAGGGCACTTCCCCACCCCATGAAACACCAGGATAGCAGGTTCAGCAGTCCACAGCCACCTGAGCCCCCCAGAGGGTCCCGCCGACTTAAGCCTTCACTTGTCACTGCCATCTCAAACCACAGACAACCCAAATGGCCATTTCGTTTTCATTTTATGTGAAGCTGGTCGTGTCCATTTCTATCCCTGTATCTCTGATTCAGTTCTCATGGAAGGCAGAGTGTGCCATTCTCACCTGACAATGAGAATGGTAATAAGAGCATCTACCTGGTGGGTTTGCTGCTACTATAAAGTGAGATCATGTTTAAAGGGCTTAGCGTGGGCCTGGCCAGAGTGAGTGCCCAGGAGGTGAGCAGCCATTAGGAAGGGTCGTACCCACTGATCTGAACTTCCCCAAGTCACAATGACCTAGGGCAGGGAAGACATATGAGCTATACCTCTGAATGGCCACAGAGTAGGTCCTGGGCTGGCACCACTAAGGCTGCCTAGTAGAGCTTCCTCTCCCCCCTCCCCCTACTCTGTTAATCCAACAGGAGTGAAGTTTGTCAGGCCCACCCTCTGACCCACTGTCAGTCCCCCCACCAGGCTGGAAAGCAAAGGTGAAGGACCAGGGGAATGGGTCCCAGCCAGACCTCCAGAAGCCCACTGGCCTGGAGAAGGCAGCCCAGGTAAGGATACCAGGCCAAGGTCACAGGGCAACCTTCATCCCCAAGGATACCATCTTCTACCCGACTCCACTTTTTAATCTGGAGGTGCTCCTGAGCCCCGGGCCTCAGACTCCTTTTTATAATCCCCTGCTCACTCCCCACAGCCTGCCAGGGAGACAGCGGAAGCAGACCGAGAGCCCAGGAGTGGGTGGCCTGGTCTACAGGTGGGGCGGCTGGCCTGCGTGCAGAGCCTTGGGGCAGAGGTTGTGAGCAGCTCACCTGGTGTGAACACCCAGCCCCGCTGCTGTCGGCTCTGCTCTGTGGCCACCACGCGGACCGTCTGCGTCACAGCCCCATAGGCCTCCCGAAACCACTGGATGTCAGACACCCTCCGTGTGTCACTCACCAGCTGCAGGGAAAGGACACAAACAAGTGCCCAACAGGACATGGTGCAGGGAGCAACAGGACAAGGCAAGCGGGTAAGGGAGAAAGAGGAGAAGACCCAGACCCAGTCCAAATGAACAGGAGCATGGACTACAAAACCCAGGAAAGTGTAGCCCCATTCCCTATTATTACCCAGACAGCCGGGACGGACATCCCCTCCTCCCTCCAGGCAGCCCTTCCTGACTGCTGCAGTCCGCAGCCCGATATGCCCACACTGTATTCTACGGTCATGTCGGTCAGCGCTGAGCTGAAGAAGAGACCTCAAGCTTTGAAGTCAGATCAGCCAATCCAATGCACTCATTTTACAGGTGAGCAAACTGGTGCCAGAAACAAAGATACCCTAATCGGTCCCTGCCCCCAGCACCTTTTAAAACGTAAATGTGATTCCCGTCAGCCCCTTGCCCTAAATCTCTCAAAGTTTTCCCATAATTCTAATACAATCCAAAGCTCTCACCCCAGTTTACAAGGACCTATAAGATCTGGCACCTATTTCCCATCATTTTCCCTTCATTCATTCTGCTGCAGCCAACTGACAACCTTTCTGTTTCTTAAACATACCAACCGGGTCTCCTCCTCAGGGCCTTTGCACATCCTACTCCTTCTGCCGAGATAATCATGAGGGAGGCCCCCTTGCTTCATGGAGGTTTCTGCTCAAATATCACCTCCTCGGAGAGGCTGTCCCTACCATCCTGGCTCCCTTCCTGTCCCTTTCAATTCTTATATGCTTTTTATTTTTCTCTGAGCACTAAGTATTCATGAAACCGTCACTATTTATCTGTTTGTGTGTTTACTGCCTGATCTGCACTCTGTAGAGTCAGCTCCATGAGGGGAAGGACTGTGTCTCCATTCACTGCTCTATTCCTGGCCCTTAGCACCGTCTGACACATAAGGAGCACTCAGGAGCACATGGTCAATGAACGAATGAATAAGCGAATAAAGAGGTCAGCTGTTTTTGTCCATGCTGCGGACATGTTCATTCACCCAGCTCTTAAACAAGTACTATGTCAAACAACTACTGTGTGCCGGGCACTGTGCTAGGCACTGGGGATAGAGTGGTGAGCACAACAGACCTGGTGCTTGCCCTCAGGAAGCTCACTGTCTGGTGGGAGAGACAGACTCTAAAGATGCAGCTTCACTAATTACCATGTAATCACAGCGCATATCAACAAGCATCTCTACCTTACCACTCTGAAACTGAACTCCTGATTTTGTCCCCAAACCTGTTCCTCCACACCATCCCTATCTCAGAAAATCACAACTCCATCTGTTTAGCTACTCAGAACAAAACCCTTGGATTTGTCTCCTGTCCTTCCACCCCAGAGCCATCATATCGGGAAATCCTATTGGTTCTATCCTCAAAATCTGTGCAGAATCCGCCCCTTCTCTCCACTCCACCACCACCCCGAGCTGAGCCACGGCCATTTTGCTGTCTTGTGGAAAGATCCTCTGCCTGGCCTCTCTGCTTCCATTCTTGCCCTCCCGCAGCAGCCAGGGAGAGCTTTCTATAAACCTTAGAGCAGACCATGCCTCTCCTCTGCTCCAAACCCTCCAGTGAGTCCCCATCTCACTCAGAGAAACCCCAGGCTCTTCCAGAGAATCTGCAATGATCTGACCTCACCTCCTGCCACTCACGCTTCACCCACAAAAACCCATCTGGGTCACTCCCTTACTTCCTTCAGGTCCCGCTCAAACGTCATCACAACAGTGAGACCTTCCTGATACCTTTAATAAAGCAGCAACCCAGCCCTCCTCAGAGTCCTGGCCTGCTTTATTTTGTCCCTTAGTATTTATCTCCACCTGACATATTCTATATTTTATTAGGGCCTAACTCCCTCTGCCCCCAGCTTAATGTAAGTACCCTGAGAGCAGGGACTTCATCAGATTTTCACATGATGTATCCCCAAATCACCTGGAACCAGTCCTGCTACAAGAAGATACTACTGGGGGCTTCCCTGGTGGCACAGTGGTTGAGAGTCCGCCTGGCGATGCAGGGGACACGGGTTCATGCCCCGGTCCGGGAAGATCCCACACTGGGCCCGTGAGCCATGGCCGCTGAGCCTGCGCGTCCAGAGCCTGTGCTCCACAACAGGAGAGGCCACAACAGTGAGAGGCCCACGTACCGCAAAAAAAAAAAAAAAGAAGATACTACTGGCTGCCAGAATGAATGAGGAGGGAAAAAGGTAAGGTGCTATGGGAGCACCTGACCAGGAGCGCCAGTTAAGACCTGGGCATCAGGGAAGTCTTCCCTGTAGAGGTGCCATGGGAGCTGAGCTGGAGCTAACCAGGTGAAGAGGGATAGAAAGGGCAGTCCGGGCAGGTAGAAGGACACGGGCAGAGGCCGTGATTCCAGAAGGGGTTTGATTTATTTGAGGAACAGAGAGAAGGCCAATGTTGCTGCGGCTTAAGGAGTAAGGAGGCTAAAAGGGCAGCAGGAGCCAATCATTCAAGGTCCAGAAGTTCACGTTACAGATTTTGATTTTGTCCTTCAAAACAGTGGGACAAAGCGTTCTAAACAGGACATGGTTGATGTTTTTAAAAGGTCACTCTGGCTGCTGTGTGATGAATGGCTCACAAGGAACAAGAGCCGAAGCAGGCACCCGTGTGAGGGCTGCTACGACCGTCTAGGTGAGAGACAGCGGGGGCTTGGACCAGGGGCTGGCCGTAGGGAGAGAGAAATGGACACATGTGAGATATGTCTGGGGAGAGGCAGAGGGCTGGGGAAAACAGATTTTCCTAATGCTGCCATAGAGCCCACTTACCCAGACGGGCTGGGAGACACCCTCCACGATCTTCCTGCAGAAGAAGCCTGGGTCGGCCTGGCGCTTCTCCTCCCCCCAGCGGATCATGTCCCTCCGAAAGGGCTCCTTGTAGGTGCTGGCATCCAGGAGTCTCTGGAAGTCTAAGCCGTGCTCCTGTCCAAAGCACATTCTGTTTATGCCACCACCCTCTCAACCTCACTTAGGTCTTCCCTAAAACAGAGGGAGGGCCACCCCTCCCCTCACGTGCCCTCCCTGAGGGCTGCCGCAAGGACTCGTGGGGTTGCCGCCAGGCCAGAGGCCTGCAGGGGAAAGGGCCCTAGAAACTAAGAACTCCCAACCACTGGCAGATGGAAGAAACGCCTTGGGATAATCCAGAGATTGTTTCAGTTTGTCTTTAAATGTGTGATGTGGTTTTCTCTTTTGCAGCAGTTTTATCTTCCCAATTATTTCTGGCTTAAACTAAACCTGAAATTAGTTTACCTCCCTTGGGCGCAGGCTTAGTCTTCAACTAAAGTGGGAAATCCGAAAACATCACATTCTGTGTCCTTCCACACCCCCTCTGGCATCGTTTGTCCCCATCCCAAAGTCCAGGAGACTTGGCTTCCCTGTCTCTCTCCCCTTCCCCTCACCCCTTTCCTCATCCCCAAATTCCTGCCACCTTTCCTGCATCAGCATCACTGCATTTGGCTCTGGGCACTCCTGGACCCCTGGAGCAGGAGGGGCTATTCTGACTACCCCAGGTAACCCCTTCCAGACCCAGCCTTCCCTTCTCCAGGGACACTGACGAGCAGGAGGGTCCATCCAGAGGGCCCCAGGATGGGAGGGGGGTCTGAAAAACATCACTCAGTTCAGGTTTCAGCTCCCCTGGCATTCACTGCAGCAAGACCCTCTCCCGAAAGACTCAGTTTCTTCACGTACAAACTGAAGGGGCCGTGACCCAGCAAGGTAAATCACCTACCTGAACCCTATTCCAAGGTGGGGCCAGCAGCCATCATCCCATTTATAAACTATAAACTAGTTTGCCATGTACTTTTTTTTTTTTTTTTTTTGGCTGCTTTCTCTAGTTGCGGCGAGCAGGGGCTTCTCTTCGTTGCGGTGCACGGGCTCTAGGCGCACAGGCTTCAGTAGTTGTGGCACGTGAGCTCAGCAGTTGTGGCTCATGGGCTCTAGAGCACAGGCTCAGTAGCAGTTGCACACGGGCTTAGTTGCTCCGCGGCATGTGGGATCTTCCCGGACCAGGACTCAAACCCGTGTCTCCTGCATTGGCAGGCGGATTCTTAACCACTGCGCCACCAGGGAAGCCCTACCATGTACTTTTTACCACAGGGGAAGATTAGCCACCAGGAGCATTATGGTCTGCTTGTCAATTATATTCCCCATTGCAACTTAAAAAATCAATGCATTAACATTTCATTTTGAATTTGTTTTCAAATGGGAGTAATGGATGAAGTGGTGCTGGACTTAAAAACAGCGGGCACAGGCTGGCCTATCCGTCTCCTACTGGGGTTTTAGAAATGCAAACTCCTGCCCACTCACCCTACCCACCCTCCAGCCTGGATCACTGGTCTGGAGTGGGGCCTAATTTGGGAAGTTTGGAAGCAGATCAGTGGTTTTCAAACTGCTCCTCTGAGCCCTGGGGTTTGGAGGTGCCCAAGCCCCACTGGGGAAGGCTGAGTGCCTCCGCTCCACTCAGAGTCGCTCTCAGTCTATCTACTGGATACAAGGAATTTCTGCATCCAATTTCATTTGGGAAAGGTTCCCACTGAAAAAAAAAAAATATTGAAAACCACTGAATCTGTTATTCCCAGGATCCCCCAGGCTGCCATCCTACAAATGGGTCTGTTTAGGTGGTGGGAGAAGACCCGATGGTACAGGAGAATGCTTCCCATGGAGATGGGGCCGTCATATGGAAGGAGGGGACAAATTCATTTTGTGTGGACCCAGAAGTTCAGTCTCAGGCCAAATGACCAAGGGGCCATGAGCACAGGTCCCTGGAAGGGTGCACCTAGAGGTCAAGGACAGAAATGTAAGCGAAGATCAGGCTCTTCATTGTGTGGGGAGCTAATCCCACCCTCCAGGCTCCCTTTCTGAAGTCTAAGATCCTGAGAGTTCCTATTTATTTTTTGCAGTCCTATTTTTTTTAATCTACATGGTTCAAAATTCAAAAGATAAACATCGGTTACAGTGAAAAATCTCTCTCCCTCCTCTGTTCCCCAGCCATGTAGGCCCCTTCCCTGGAGGCAGCCAATGGTCCAGTCTCTTATGTATCCTGCCCGGGCTTTTACACATCCCAAGCACCTAGAACAGTGCTGAATGCACCCCATAAATATTTGTTGAATGGTTAAGTATATGAGCAAATATATTTACAATTTTCCCCATTTTTATACAAATGCAGCATTCTCTATACAGTGTTCTACATCTTGCTTTTGTCATGTGATTAAATTTCTAAGGGGAGAATTCCAAGGGTTGTTTGTTGCAGGCCAGCTTTAATGGGGGGAGGGGGGGTAATGTGTGTCATACTTTTTGAATAAGGGGACAGACCCTTACCAATAACACGGCATCATAGCTGCCAACTCGCGTCTACAGCCTTTTCTGGACACACTTTCCTGAACACACTCTAGGGAGGTGGCCTCAAGTGAGTAAGGCCAGTGGGAAAGAAACTTAAACAGAAAATGCCCCCAAAAGGTCCACTTATAGAAAGCAGAGAGCCGTCTGCCACCCTGCCAAAAGGAGTTCGAGAGATGCTTTTAGTGACTCAAGCAATAGCACAGCAACCAAAGCTCAGGAGCTGGCTTCTTCCAGCCCACCAGATGCCACAGAACCACCACCTACCTGAGCATACTGCTTCTTGAGCGGACCGGAGAGCCGGAGGACAGCACACACGTCAGCTCCAAGTCTGTGAGACAGGGAGATCCGAACCCCGTTAACCTAAAGCTTCCAGGCCCCAGAAGAGTGAAGCCCCATTTCTGCTACTGGCATCTATATAACTTTGTCAGGTCTCAACTTCCCTGATTTCCTCATCTGTAAAATGGGGATAACAGTTTCTTTTCTGTCTCCCACAGGATTATTATGAAACTTGAATGTGAAAGAGCCCTGAAACTAACAGGGAAAACAAATAAAAGCATAATTATAGTGTGAACATCCTAGCAATATTCTGGCTGGATTCAGTTACTGCTGGGCCCCTGAACTAGTTCTCTCACAGCCAGGGGTATCTCAGTCTCAACTGACTTGGTCACCACACATAAATAACTCATTCATTCAGTTGTTCAATTTACTCAGCCAACCATTTGTTGGGTTCTATATTTGGATCCAGGTGATACGAATGTGAATAAGATACATGATTTCTGCCCTGACCTTGAGATGCTTACAGATTCACTTAAACACTGACATGGTGAGATAGATGTTCTTATTTCCATGTTTCAGATGAGGAAACTGAGGTTGAGTGAGGAAAACTGACTCACCCAAAGCACCGTTGCAAGTAACAAAGCCAATATGGGTAAAATAAATATAAAAGCCAACATTTAGTTCCTATGCCTTTACTAAATGCCAAGAATTGTTCCAAGCCCTTCATGTGCGTTATCTCATTTAATCCTTACAATCACCCATCTCCATCTCACAGATGACAAAACTTTCTCATGAGAAACTTGTACAGGCTTCCCTAGTGGCTCAGTGGTTAAGAATCCACCTGCCAATGCAGGGGACACGGGTTCGAGCCCTGGTCCGGGAAGATCCCACATGCCGTGGAGCAACTAAGCCCCGTGCGCCACAACTACTGAGCCTGCGCTCTAGAGCCCACATGCCACAACTACTGAGCCCGCGTGCCACAACTACTGAAGCCCACGCACCTAGAGCCCATGCTCTGCAACCAAAGAAGCCACCGCAATGAGAAGCCCGCGCACTGCAACGAAGAGTTAACCCCCGCTCGCCACAACTAGAGAAAGCCCGTGCGCAGCAACAAAGACCCAACACAGCCAAAAATAAATAAATAAATTTATTTATTTATTTATTTAAAAAAAAGAAAAGAAACTTGTACAAGATCATACTCGAATAAGTGGTTGAGTCAGGATTTGAATCCCAGCAGTCTAATTCCAGAGCCTGCGCTTCTGATCGCGAATTGATTTATGTGTTGGGTGGTAAGAAGAAATGTTACTTAGGAAAAGGTGGCGGATACTTAGTGGTGAAAGATTAGGGCGGCAAATTCTGCCCTGGGCTTTTCCGCAACCTCTTAGAACCCCCATGGTGCCCCAAAGCAGCCTCCTGTTACCCTCACCACACTGGCCTTCAAGAGGAGAGGAGCCCCACTCCACGTTCTCAGGCTTCTGTGCTCTCCTAGCCCAACAAAAATGCTCCCACACAGAACATCTTGCTTTGGGAGAAAACCTGAGCAAAAGGTATTATTAGGAGAAGCAGTGAGGTAAAGCAAAAGGAACCCATTCCTTGGAGCTAGGCTAAAGCTGAATTTGAGTTCTGGATCTACTGATTACTTTGTGTTTCTGGCAAGTTTGGGTTTGGGTTTTTGTTTGTTTGTTTTTAACTTTTCAGAGTCTCAGTTTCTTCATCTGTGAAATGGAGATACTGATTAATAATACTACGCAGTACCTAACAACACTATGTGACACACAATAAAGGCTCAGTAAACCGCAGCGATTAGGTGGTGTGTTGGGCAAGGATTCGTCTTTGAAGTCTGATACAACTGAGGTGTGGTCTGAGGCAAATCCTTTATCTGTGACTCAGTTTCCTTTTCTGCAACCATCACCTCGCAACACTGTCTGAAGGATTAAGAATGATGTATAAAAAGTGCCTTGGTAGTAACTGTTTCTAATGCTTCGTGGAGAGACCTACAGCTTACAGTCTTCGGAGAGGTGGCCGCCTGGTTCTTTGAGGCGGGCGTGTGCAGACTGCTGTTTTACGTGACAGTGACAGTCCGTCACTTCTCGCCGCCCAGCGCTCCTTCTGCCCTGCAACCCGAGGACCTCAACTCCAAAGCTCACTCCATCACACCCCAACATACCCCTCGTGTCACGTGATTCGGGGTCGCCCCGGTCCTCCCCCTTCCCCGCCCCGCGGACACCTGCTCTGCAGCGCCTCGGTCACGAAGTCCTTCCCGGATTTCCTCTTCCCGCTGAACAGCAGCACCAGCCGCGGGGCGTCTCCCAGCGGGGCCATGGGGCCGCCACCCTTTGAGATCCCTAAAACTGACACTTTTCCCTACCCCTTAAATCAGGCCACCTGGCCCAGAATAGACGCGGCCACTCGGTGGAGTGGCAACAAGGAGGGGTTCGGCCCCCGTCTTCTTCATGGCCGTGTAGAGGACTGTCAGCCCGCACACGTGCTTCCGTGACTTTAAATTGAAGCCTGCACAAATGGATTATGGAGAGAAAGAAGGTTACTTCCTAGGGCAGCCTTCGAGCCTATAATAGCTCCCCTACCAGAACTCATTTGGAACCGTCCAACCCGCCCAGACGCTGACGTCACGGTCCCGCCTTCTTAGCCGACACGCGTGACACGTTGGGGGGCGGGAATTGGACGCAACTATTTTCCTCTGAGGGGGGGTGACGTCTTAAAATTTCCTAAGTGAACCTCACATTGCCTTCCACACAACCCTACAAACATGAAAAAAAAGAATAAACGTGTTCATGTTGAGAAAGTTTTCAAAACTGCCTGTTTATCTGTGCATTTTAATGCATGTGCTAAAGCAAATCCGTATATGCCCCACAGGGAAAATAGGTCTTTCTGGATATGAAATGAGGCGAGGACTCGAGGGGTGTGTGTGGTGACGTCATGCTGGGGAGGAGCTTAGACAAACGCGTTATTTTATCGTTAAACGGGTTTTATAATTGGAGAAGCCACCACAGTTCGACCCTTTAAGCCCAGCGAGAAGATTCACATCGCTCTTCTAGCCGCAGCCTCCTTTCCAAAGGTTTTCTGAAGCGAGAGAGCTTGGAATGACATCAATAGAATAGGTTTAAAAGGGGCTTTGAAGCCACCCCTGGACGAGATTACCTAGTTGGGTTTTTTTTTTTTTTGGTTTTTGTTTTTTGGTTGTTTGTTTGTTGAGATTACCTAGTTTTATCTGGGGTCTAGTTCTCAGCCAGGAGTTCAAGGGGCAAAAATAAGTGGTGGTGATCTGCCCCTTCCCTGAATTCCCACTTCTGCCCACAGCAGCTGACAGCTAGTCCCAGTTAAGTAAGTGGAGTCATCTTTAGCTATGACTCGCTGCCCTGTATCTCTCTGAGCTTGTCAAAACAGAGCCTGCAACCCATTACTGCCTCCATTTTACAAGCTATCATATCAAGATAAGTGAGGTTTTCTTTGGGAAAAACCATTAATTCTCTGAATATTGAAAAGATGGCACAGGAGAAGCTAAGGAAATTAGAATGGTCAATGGTCAGGTGCACAAAGAATGGACTTCGGGAAGGTCTTTTTTCTTGTAACTCTGAAAGCACTGTACATATCCATGCACTTAGAAGGCAGCATGGAGTTGTAATCCCAGCTCTGATACTTCGCAGGGATGTGGCCACCTCACAGGGTTACAATAAGAAGGAAATGAGGAAAAAAATGATAAAGTACAATAAAAATGCTTTGTATATTCTCAAGTGTAATCCAAATATGGATTTATTTATTCTGAGCATTGTGTGATTTCAAAGTTTATACTCCAACATAGGACCAGATTTCCCAGCTCACCTTCAACAAGCGTTTATTTGGGACTCCACTGAAAGCACCAATCCCACCTCTGCCAGCAGAGACTAGAAAGGATTAACTGCACTCACCCTATTGCTTTCCTGAGTCATCACTAAGAAGTCAGAACTCCCAGAGTCTCTTCCCTCACCTGACCAAACTACACCCCACCCCTTCCCCACACCCCTCCTAGAATAAAGACCCCTGGAATTCCCAGTGATCAGAAAACATCCCCCACACCCCAGCCTCTTCTCAGTAGCTCTCTCCTGCTCCCTGCCTCAACTGAACCTCACTGTCCCCTATTACCCACCCAGGAGAGGCCTCTTATTCTCCCCCAGCCCTCAGACCTCAGCATACATAAACTTGGTGTCTGTCGTCTCCCTCCCGCCCCATTTCAGCTTCCAGACCATCCCTCCTCTGCTTCTTGGAAAACTCTGGCTTCTCTAAGACTCATACCACCTGGCTGAGCTACCCTTTTCCCCTCTTCAGTGTTGACAACCACCAATCCTGATGCTCGTTCTCATTGTACTGAGACTCAGCCACTGGCGCCTTGTCTTCTTGTCCACCCGGTTCCCATCGTCATTCTCAATGATTTCACTATCCGAGTGGTCAGCCCATCCAACACCCTGACAGCTCAAAGCCTTGACCTCAGTTGTCCAAAGACTTTTTCTTCCTCTCCTCCTCAGACACCAGCTCCCATGGACACACCCTGGGCCTTGTCATCACCAGAAACCATTCAACCTGCAAATTCACACACCCATCCACCCTACCCTCCAAGGTCACTTGCTCAAGCACTCCCCAGAGGAGTGCTTCCCTCTCAGGGCCCATGAAACTCTTCATATATTATATAACATCTGCTCCTCCTTCCTTCCACAACCAAAGGGAATATCAAATAAGTGAATATGTGTGGAAAGCTTTCCTGATCTGTACAGGACTGCACAAATGTGAGGCACTATTTTTAGGGTAGAACAGTCTGGTCTAAAGGCCAGGCTGCTGCAGAGGGTGAGGCAGGAAAGGGGGAAGGAGCAGGAGTGTCTGACAGGAGCGGAGACCACCCAGGAAGGGAGCGGCCAGATTTCTTGGGGACTGAGATTGGAAGCCAGAGATGCTGGACACTGCTGCCCGATGAGGGTTCCGGAAGATGACACTTGAGGAAGCCAGTGCTGGCCCCTGAAAACAGAGAAGTACCCCCAGAACTCAGGAATACAGTTACCTCTGAGAGTCACCCCTCACTAAAGGGACGGACCATTTAAAGAGAGGCTTGCCTCACTGACCCAGAAGACAGCTTAGAAGGAAGCCCTGTTTGAAGGAAGCCTGCTCACTGTATTAACACACCCAGAGACAGGATGAGCCTGCAGGGGAGCAGCTCATACAGCTCTGCAGAGCCTACAAGAGGGAGGAGCTGAGCTTGTCAGTGCCCCTCCAACCCTGCCCAGGCAGAGGGAATCCCAAACAGGAGGTACCAAGTTCTGCCCCTCCAGGGCAAGCCTGTCCCACAGTGGAACCAGACGCCATCCTGGCTCAGCAACACCACCAATTACCCTTGCTTCAGCTCCATGCTCTGGTTCCAGTTTATCTTCCCATGGTCATTGTCCAACTGACCCAAGCATTTCCCTCTGCTGGCGTGGTCAGTGTAAATGTGACTTGTGAATCAGTCCTCATGTGTTTGACCATCATTGCTTCAGGGGCAACGGAGCCTGGCAGATGAAGGACAGAATGCACTAGGGTTGTAAGGAAGTAGTACAACAGGGAAAGAAAAGAGGGGGAGTCTGAGTCTATGAGAAGATGATGGAGAGAAGTCCATTCATTCATTCATTCAACATGTATTTAAATGTCTAAAACATGCCGGGTACTGCTCGAGATGCAACAGTAAACCAAACAGAGACTACTCTCAGCATTTATTCTCATGGGAGACAGGCAATTTCAAGAGAGCTTAAAAAGGGAGCATGAGGGACTTCCCTGGTGGCGCAATGGTTAAGAATCTGCCTGCCAATGCAGGGGACACGGGTTCGAGCCCTGGTCTGGGAAGATCCCACATGCCGTAGAGCAACTAAGCCCATGCGCCACAACTATTGAGCCTGCACTCTAGAGCCCGTGAGCCACAACTACCGAGCCCACGTGCTGCAACTACTGAAGCCCACACGCCTACAGTGCGTGCTCCACCACAAGAAGAGCCACCAAGATGAGAAGCCTGCGCACTGCAACAAAGAGTAGCCCCCGCTCGCCACAACTAGAGAAAGCCCACACGCAGCAACGAAGACACAACGCAGCCAAAAATAAATAAATAAATTTATTTTTTTTAAAAAAGGGGGAGCATGAGAGGGACTTCCCTGGCAATCCAGTGGTTAAGACTCCGCCCTTCCAATGCAGGGGGTGCAGGTTCGAGCCCTGGTCTAGGAACTAAGATCCCACATACTGCTCGGCACAGCCAAAAAAAAAAAAAAAAAAAAAAAAACATGGGACATGAGAGCCTTCATCCCAGAATTGGAGGGGGAAAATTGATATAAATTACCACTTGCAGGATGCTCTGGTATAAACCGGAAATGGCTCTATGCATCCTCATAGATGTTGTTCCCTCTGCCTGAAACACCCTTCCCATCTTTTTGCCGTGAAACAAACTCCGACTTGTACTTTAACAGTTAGCTTGTTTTGCCTCCTTCAGTGAGCCTTCCCTGACCTCCCACCCCATCTGACGTAGACACCTGTTTTCTATGCTCCTGATTGATATACCCTATGCTCACCCCTACATAGCATCTTACACTACATTGTAACTGTCAATTTACTCACTTCTCTCCCCCCAGATAGCTAATAGTTAATATTTATTGAGCCTTTACTATGTGCCAGACCTTTTCTCAATCATATGACATAAACAATACTACCCCTACTTAAAAATGAGACAACCGAAGCTCATTATAACTAAGAGATTTGCCCAGGCATTCACCAAATTGATTGCTGTACATTGCCCCCAACCCTGCGATCCCACACCAAAGAGAAGGGGCAAAACAACTTCCAAACAAACAACTGAAGAATCTGACAGTTAGGGTCCCACTCCTCTCATGAACCCCCTCCCCCAAATTCTTTAAGTACCCAGTGAGGATGAAGCCAGAGAAAATATAAGGTATGCCCAGCTCTCACTTTGTCCGGTTCTCTAGCTTTAAGAAATGCATCAGGCAGAAGATGTCCCTGGAGGTGAGAGGCTGCTCGCTCAAAGGGATGCCAGGGGAGCAACCAACCTTCCACCAGACAGTGTGCCCCCTCCAGCAGACCAATGGAAAGTTGGATCCTCCTGTTCAGTCCTTGGTCTACAAATTATTTCCATCACTGTAAGGTAGAGATTTTACCTTCATTTTTATGGCTAAGGAAACTGAGGCACAATTCAATGAATATTGTACAGCCAAGATAAAATTTGAGCAATCTGTAAATTAATATGTAGAAAAACAGGGGCTTCCCTGGTGGTGCAGTGGCTAAGAATCCGCCTGCCAGCTCAGGAGACATGGGTTTGAGCCCTGGTCTGGGAAAATACCACATGCCGCGGAGCAACCAAGCCAGTGCGCCACAACTACTGAGCCTGCGCTCTAGAGCCTGTGAGCCACAACTACTGAGCCCATGTGCCACAACTACTGGAGCCCGCGCACCTAGAGCCCATGCTCTGCAACAAGAGAAGCCACACAATGAGAAGCCCGCGCATGACAACGGAGAGTAGCCCCCGCTCGCCACAACTAGAGAAAGCCTGCGCGCAACAACGAAGACCCAACACAACCAAAAGTAAGTAAATAAATTTAAAAAATAATAATAATAATAAGTTGATTTAAAAAAAATAAATTATTAAATATATATATATATATATATATATAGAAAAACATGCCTCTAGCATTCAAAGAGCATCTACTACAGCCGGTAAATACTTTTAACTTCATACTCCTGTTTTGTCACGTCCATAATGTAGACAAAGCGCTATGCAAAAAGGAAATGAAACATAGAATAACCATTTGATGAGCAATTCCACTTCTGGGTATATATCCAACAGATTTGCACCTAAGTCTCAAATATATAAAACTCTTGTTCATAGCAGCACTAGTCACAATAGTCAAAAGATGAAAACAATTCAAATGTCCATCAACAGATAAATGAGTAAACTAAATGTGATACATATTTACAATGGAATATTATTCAGCCTTACAAAAGAATAAAATTCTCATACATGCTATAATAATAATGATGATGACGATGATGATGATGTAGGCAAAGCAAGGATTCTCCAATTTTCGAAAGAAATAAGCTCCAAAAATGTAACTAACATACCCAGGGATGGTGGCTACATCTGAATCTTGAATACAGTGAGAGAACAGAGATTCTTCTTTAAACAAAGATTCATGATTTTGAGACATAGTTTTGTTTTTCCATTAGATTATTTTGTGGTGAATGTAACCTTGTAGCTGGGGAACAAACACCACTTCAACTACTATGAAAGAGTGATTTAGGGGAGTTCCCTGATTGCCTAGAGGTTAGATTCTGGGCTTTCACTGCCGTGACCTGGGTTCAACCCCTGGTCAGGGAACTGAGATCCTGCAAGCTGCGTGGGGCAGCCAAAAAACAAAAAAAAAGCGATTTATTGATTTCATTTGACTTATTTAATAGTCAGTGATAAAGGTTGATGTTTATTTTCCCTTTTTTTGATTTTTATTTTATATTGGAGTATAGTTGATTTACAGTGTTCTGTTCGTTTCAGGTGTACAGCAAAGTGATTCAGTTATACATATACATATATCCATTCTCTTTGAGATTCTTTTCCCATAAGGTTATTACAGAATACTGAGTAGAGTTCCCTGTGCTATACAGTAGGTCCTTGTTGGTTATCCATTTTATATATAGTAGTTAATCCCAAACTCCAAATTTATCCCTCCGCCCCCACCTTTCCCCTCTGGGACTGTTATTTAACAATCTTAGTGATAAACGTTGATGTTTATTTTCCAAAGGATATTGAGACACGTGCCTCAGAGTCAGCAGCTAGAAGTGGTGGAGCCAGGTCTGTGTGGCTCCAAAGCCAGCATTTTCCCAGCCAGGGCAGCCCCCTGGACCTGCAGGTCTGGCCTCAGCAGGCAGTGGCCACTCCTTCCCATGTTTCTCCCCCCAACACTGAACTCAACACCCACCAGGTTGCTGGAAAGAATATCAAGTGGTACCAGCCCAGGGCCAGGCACAGAGTATAAGTGCTCCGTAAGTGATTGACAAATAACTAAATGAGTGAATGAATGGGGGCTCTTAGGCAGAGAGTTGGGGAGCCTGGATTCACTCCTGAGGCTAGAAGGGCCCTTTATGGGTATCCTCAAGCCTGAGACCTCATAACCCCACACTCAGTTGCTCTGGTTCCAGGGCTGCTCTCAGAGGTCCCTCTCTCCCTCTCAGCCCAGTCCACCGCAAGGCCACCTTCCTGTCCCTCCCACTGCTGCCCCCCTGTGGCCACCACCAGGCATCTCTTCAGAAGGAGCCATGAGTGAAGTCAGTGCTCATGGGGCAGCAGAGGAAGACCTGCCTTGGAGCAAGCCGCTACTCCAGACCTCACCTCAGAGCCTAAGTGCCAAGCACGAAGAGCCAGAGAGAGGCGCGGAGGTAGGAAGAGCAGGGGACTCTTAGTCAGGCGTCAGCAGCCCTGGGCTCTGGTCTCCACTCTGTCCCTAGCAAGCTTTGTGACCTTGGACAGGTCACTTCCCTCTCGGGGCCTCAGTTTCCACCTCTGAACAACAAAAGAGGTAGGACTGATGCCCATGACAGGCCCTTCCAGGGCTGGCCTTCTACCCACAAGCTGGGGCCAATCAGGTGGCAGCTGGTGGTCAGAGAGGAAATGCCTCCAGGGCCAGGTGCCCCAAGTAGCTGAAGGACCCCACAGATGGGAGCTCAGATATTGTATCCAACCCCTGGGTCAGCTCTGGGGAAGGGGGTGTGGCAAGCAGCAGTTCCAGACACTTCAAAATGCCCACTGGTGTCCTAAGGGCTGCCCGGGGGCCAGTCTTCCTCCACTGTCACTGTCCAGCTATGATAGGACCTAAGGCAAGTCCACCTCCTCTCTCGCTCTCAGTTCTTCATCTGTATAAA